>NW_022475018.1:58011-420042 GCF_009193445.1 Aspergillus pseudotamarii
AAAAAAAAAAAAAAAGCCACCGTCTGATCTGCTCATAATCCCAGCAACCCCATCTATAAACAAACGGTATATACCACTCCTATTACTCTCCGTTCCTTGACATGTACTCTCCGTACATACCCTGCGCAAAGCGAGGCAAAACTAAACCCTGCGTAGGCCAATGATTTAATTAGCAATTATCATGGACGACACTATGGGATTCCATAACAATCATCTCCCTTAAACAAAGGCGAAGTGCATGACGTTTACTGCCAGTCTGTGATCTATCCACTGTCTAGTGTTTCACCATCCACAGTCTCAGATCCACCAGTTCAACTACTCATCTAACTATACTGCTAAACCTCTCCAGGTATCTATATTGAGCGTCGAACTCGTACCCGGCTCAGGCTAAGAACAGGGGTACATGCATCGTTGACCGTTGGACCGTTCCTCCCTCCATATCCCGAGTTAAGGGGCAATATACTATGATACATATCATATCGTACTATATCTTATTGAACAGAAACGGGGCTCGGGATAGGGGGGTCAACAAAAGTACATAGGATATACCTACACCAAGCAACACATGGCAAGGCAGCGATAGTCGTCGCGCACGTGTTCATTCCCAGCTATTTCGTGCGAAAACATTAGGCGACGGTGCCATGGAACCTTCCAAGCACATAAACCCATCTACACCAATCAAATGACCATATACGTTATAAACAAAACCCTTGCAGCTCGGAGCATTTATCAGCGCTAACAACCTTATCATTTTCCCCGACCCGTGTTAAGGTTTCCGCAATTTCCTTTTCTTTGTTGCCAGCCGTCTGGTAAGGCGCCCCAAAACCGTGGACAATTTAATCTATGTTAGTTAAATCGCATGCTTTTGTTGGTCTGTGTTACATAAAGATGAACTGCTCTCCTTTTTAGGACATTACATTTCTTCTTGAGTAACTCAATTGAGCTAGCTGGCTGGCACGGTTATTGGTAATTGAGGCCTATTGAGGACCATGGACAGACCAAAGCATCTAAAATATCCCGTAGCCTATACATATTATATGAAAAGACCTAATATCTTAAGCACGTTTACTTGAGTAGAGCTTTCAAATAAGCAGAGTATCTATTTGAACCTAATTTCGACCAAACTATAGCCCCCAGCACCACCTTGCGAAGCTTTGGAACACTATAGAATGCAATATTGGCACATGGTATAGCACTAGACGAAAGACATACTCATACTTCACTAGTCAGCCTCACTTATGAGTCCAAGGATAATATGCACCATACTAGACGGACTAATCATCCATTCAAAAATGGCTTGTACATAGGTACATCTACCACGCTATCCAACCCTCTCTATTCCCACTTGTACAAATAATGTAACACGCAAATTTCAACACCACTTTGAAAACACACCCAACGAGCAGCAATAAGTTACAGCACCTCTCTCGAGCACAAGAACTGAAAGCAACCGCGCGCGCGGCCCCCGCCAGGGAATCTTCGCCCGTCGGCCTCAAGCGAACCGAATGCTCTGGTCCTACTTCCGCCGAAATTGTATCCTCTACTGCAAAGTTGGATCTGTTTTCTACTGACGTGGGCTCTATGGTACGATGTTGATTTAGATGAAGTTCGTGTTGGCAATAATATGGGATAGAGATGTGTTCCTTCGTCGATTAATAGTATCACGAGGTGAGAGATGAGTACTATGTTTTTTGATAGAAAGGTGAGAATAAATTATAGAGGTTCTGTAGATTTAGCAAGTTACTATTGCTTCTTAGTGCTAGTTACTAGTCGAGGTTACATACCTAAGTGGCTGCGGGGTCTGCGATTGATGGTATTGACCAGTAGGTTTGTGATATATATTTCTTATCACCATAATGCTAAAGAACTCAGATGTCCATGAAGCATTATATGCTTGGCTGTGATTGAGTGGTCTTCATTGTCTTTTCTCGTTCCGCATTTGCATATATATTACTCCCTCCGGTCGTTCCGCTAGTAGTGTATTGGGAGAAGGGGGGGTGGTTTCCCCTTAACATCATGTACAGAGTTTACATCCAAAATATACTGTAGAGTAAGGCGGCAGAAACTGCTGTTATGTAGTATCCTCAACCTATGGTCTGGATGGCTTTGAGCAGTTGTGATTCTATCACTATTAACATTGAGTCGTAGTACTATACATGATAGAAGCATGATCATCATTGGTAAACATAAACCATTCCGGCGCGATCGACGCTGATCACCATTCCATACGGAACCCGGAGTACTGCGACATCCTGAATGAAGTCCAAGTGACTCTTTAGGAGCTGTTGCTGCTGCAGGCTAATCACAGTGCTGCGTGGCAGTCTTCCGGCCGTACCCTTCTTGTTGTTCTTTCCGCTTGAGCCGGTAGTAGCGGCAGTTGCATTAGAATTAGGGAAGTGCTCGGAGGTCACTAGGAGTGAGGGGCCCGGCTGGGACACTTCATAACGCGGCTTTCCGGCTGTTCCGCTTTCCGAAACAACGTCCAGTCCGC
The DNA here is from genome assembly GCF_009193445.1 of Aspergillus pseudotamarii. Lineage (NCBI taxonomy): Eukaryota > Fungi > Ascomycota > Eurotiomycetes > Eurotiales > Aspergillaceae > Aspergillus > Aspergillus pseudotamarii. The sequence continues at coordinate 60,503 of NW_022475018.1, forward strand.
TGACAATCGAGGATAATTCGGGTCGAGCCAAGTCCCAAAAGCGAATTTTGCGGTCACATCCACCGGACACAATGAATCCGCAGCGGGTACTGCTATCCCGATTATCATCAGGGGTGTCAAAACCAACAGCAAAAGCGCATATCCCCGCAGGTGTACTAGAAGGAGATGGTCCTGAACCTTGCTCGATAGCTCCTGACATAGGTCCCTCCGTTGCGAATCGACTCAACATCCCTTCGGGCCGGTCACTATCGACGTGCCAGGCTTCGTACTCCTTGGAGCTCATGGGTGTTTGTTTCGTTTTGGTGTCATCAACGTTAGGTGCTTGGTTGCCTACTCCAGGTGAGTCTGTTTGGTACACTTCACGACAGCGGACTTTCTCAATATCCCAGACTGTGATCTCGTTGCCATGGTTGCCACTACTCGACACACAGACCCACCGACCCCTTCCTTTAGTCGGGTGCACTTGAAGTCTATGAATGATGCTGGACCCAGGAAGTCCCCATGCCTTCAACCTCACTCGAAAGCGAAGATCCCAGAGGTCAAGAATGCCATGTGTCGTGCCTATCAAAAGCCAATTATGCTTCCGGTCGCAACAAAATGTAGTTGGTGTGCCATGGTGAACAGGGTTTTGAAGCGAAAAGACAGGAAGCATAGTCTTAATGTCCAAGGCCAGAATCCGACATGTGTTCGTTGCAATCAATAGTGTGGATTGTGCATCTACACGGTAGTGTTCCATCCAGACTGCGTATTCCACAGTTCCATCTTCGGCCGCTGATAGTTGGTACTCTCGTACGAGTTGGAGTTTTCCGTACCGAACGGTCTCGTTGACATTATTATAGTCAACCCTTACCGCGTTAATACTCCCATCGGTAGCACCGCTGATGAAAGTGTGCGTGTTTTCAACAAAGGTCAACGATTTGATCTTAGCTTCGGTAGAGTGGCGGTAAGTTTGGCGAGACCTGGGCGTCAAGTTCTTCTCAAGACGGCTTGTGTCCCAGATTTTGACAGTGCCATCATCCGAGGCAGTGACGAAAAATGCATGATCCGGCGCTATTACGACCCTATTCACCGGTCCACTATGCTCACCGAAGATGACAACTAGTCCACCAGTTGGTTTCCATACCTTGTTCGTTTCGTAACCGCTGGCTTTTTTGATCGCTCGCCTGGTATCTATCTCTTTGACATAAGGACCAAGGTCAAAGAAGTCCGTAGGGTAGTTTTCCGCAAACACATTATCGAGTAACTTAAGGATGACAGGATTATGTCCTCCGTATGAGTGACTGGCATGATACTGTTGTGGCCCATTCTCGAGAGCTTTCCTGTCATGAGCAACGGACAATGGAGATGGCTGCGGCGTTCCCCGATGTGATGGAACATCAACTTTGCCAAATGCATTTGCAGAGCTCGTACTGGTTTCGGCGTAAGCTTTCGCAGACTCCTTACGATTGAGTAGGCTTATGGCACTGGATTTCCTCTGTACACCAGTGGCTAGATTCCTCACCACTGGGTTTTCAGCGTCAGTCGGTGTTGATGAGCTTTCGTGCCCAGGGCTATTTCTTCCCTCAGTAAGTCTTCGCTCAGTGTCTGAGCTAGGGGGGGATAAGGGTCCTGATCCTAGCGCAGCGCATGGTGACGATGCCACTGGCGACGAGGCAGGAGAGCTTTCAGCTGCTCGAAGGGTATCCAAGGTATCCTGCTTTGGCGTAGTCAGGATAGGCCCTATTTCTCTCTGTAGTTGACTTCTTGAACGTGCATGCTTTCTACGAGAGTTAGGTCTACTATCAATCGTAGTTGAAGCATCGAGTAAAGCATCAGTGATGGTATGTGGTCTGCGCTCGCCAGTTTTGCTAGGTTGGTCCTTGGCCGATGAGGCCCTGCGTGGCTTCACATTTTGACTCTTGTCAAAGAAAACGGTCTGAGGAGTTACTCCATATTGCGTCAAAGCAATGACGTTATTCAGGTCAGAAGTCCCATTTTCAGACTCTTTTACCTGACGCGCAGTAACTCTCCATATGTATTCTCTGAGCGCGAGCAATTTAAGCTCATCGTCAGAGCCCATCCCCATATTCTTTAACCTGGACAACCACTGTTCATCTTCCTCGTTCCTAGAGTACGAGCTTAGAGAGTAACTTGAGCTTCTCTGACTTCCCCTGGGAATGAAGCTGTCATTCGCACCGACGCTGAAAGTTCCCTCTCGATTTGCGGTTCTCCAAAATATACCCTTTTCAACTTTGGAAGCCCATATAAAGGCCAACTCGTATACATTTCTTGGAAGAGGTTTTTTAAGCGCGTCGAGTATATCACCTTCCGAAAACCCTACAATGTTGACTTTAAGGAAAGGCCGAATAAGTGGTGTAAGGATAGAATACTTATCAGCCACTGATAGGAACTTGGTGGAGTTGACAACGAATGTCACAGCTGCTTCGCGGATCCACACGTTAGGGTGAACTAAGAAACGCATCGTGATGTCAAGGAGATCCCAGGTGGTCGATCGCTGAAATAGTCCGAGATCGGCCATCGCAGCAAGCGAGCGAAGAACTCTTTCCACAACAAATTCCTCCGGATCAGTCATCGACTGTACCATTAATGGTAAAATGTACTGTTCCAAGCTTGTGCTCCCAACGTAAGCTGCAACACCCACGACAACCTCGAAAAAGGCACATTTTAGGATCCAATCACGATCATTCAGATACGTATTTAGGTGGCTTAAAATAACCTCATTAGTCTTGAGGTTACCGAAAAAAACGCAGAGGCTGGAGACAGATCCAAGGAAAGCGCGTCGAACTGACGCATCGCTATCGGTTAAAAGAGCTTTGGTATGAGCTTCAAAGTACTCAAGAAGATCGACCCTTGCCACATCATAAAGATTGTGATAGGTGGCGTCTTCGGTCCACCTGGGTTCAGAGCCCGCTGGTATCAAAGCTGGCAGGCGGGTATCTGTGCGTAGCGCCTGTATCATATCCAAAAATCTGAGGGATGATTGCGCTAGAGATGCTATGCACGATGCATACGCGGCGCGCACCAGCGGACTTGGTTTTGAATTGGAACTAGAAACAAATGGCTGAAGCCTTGGAAAAATGTATTCCGAAAACAGATAAGCATTCACCGGAGACACAACATGGACCATCTCCAGTAATTGCGCAAGCGAACGTATGGCTGCAACCTTCACAGAATCAGAGCGATCATTAAGAAGAATCATAATGTAAGGGAGGATGCGGTCCAATTTTGCCTCATCAGACAATCTCTCAGCAAAGGCAAGAAGGATATCGCAGGCCTTGACCCGGGAAGACGCTTTGGACGTGTTGCGTAAATTAGATACAACGAGTGTTAGGAAAATGAGAACACCATCGTCTGTCTGTGGCTGAGATTTTGCCCCTTGATGCCCATATTGGGGCAAATCGAGCTGGACAGGGAAAGTATTGCCAGTAAGCCTCGAGGTAGTGCGACTAGAGCCGTCTTTCATAGTCTTGGTTGATGCACCGAGGAAATAAGAAATCTTATCGAAGTCAAGGTAGACCCTGTCTATTCTGTCATCGGCCTCTCCCCTGTTGGCAGATTCGGCTTCAACTTGTGCTCTGCCCGAGGAGGGGTCTGTCATGAGAGACATATATTGATGGAGGAAACTATAAAAGTACTCCGGGAAGGCTTTGTTTTTCCAAAAGTTCAAGTATTCTTCTGCAGAATATCTTGACTCTGGGTCGATCTGAATCATGTGAAGAATCAATGCCCGAATTTCCGGGTCCTCGATCTTGGCCAGCTGGCCGTGTTCCGGACTGTATTCGCCTTTTCGATATTTGTACATTTGGCTCAAAGTAAATATGGGCGACTCTAAGAACAACTCTGCAATTACACAGCCGGCACTAAAAATGTCCATGGCCCAGTTAACTTGCTCAGATTCTCGTTTCTCACCAGCTTCTAGAAACCTTTCAGGTGCCAAGTAACAGGTTCGTCGCCCGGAGGTGTCGAAGTAGAAGTGAAAGTCAGCAGGATTGTCTTCCGGAAGGAATGTTAGTTTGAAAGACGATGAGAAGTCTGACAAATAGAGCCAATTCCATGATGTGACCAAGACATTCTCCGTTTTGATGTCACCATGGAAGACATCGAGCGCATGGCAATCTCGCAATGCACACAGAAGCTGGAACGCAATCCATTTCTTCTCAATATCCTCTGGAAAAGGCCGCGTACTACGCCGGTTAGAGAAGGTCCATGAGTTAGAGGTTCAGCACATACCTCATGCGGTCATAAAGAGAACTGTGGATGTATTGGCGAACTAAGTAACCGCCGGTACCAGTTTCAAGGATTCTTTGGTAACTCAAGGCATTAGGAACATCCGAAAGCAGCTTGCGCTCCCCTACCCTGATAAGTTAGACCGCCTCGGGCATACTGGCACACGGCATATAAACAAAAACGTACGAATTATAGCTTTGACATATGGCTCTAGCTCCATGCTAGGAAAAGGCTTCATGATTACCTTAACAAAAACGAGGCCATTTTGCTGCCTTGCCCGGATGCTCTTCATAAATCTCCCACCACCCATCGATTTCTCATATGTCAAGTCTGACAGCTCGGGGATATCTATCCCGGCCGAACCCGCTGAAAGGGTTGTAAGTGAATAACCTTGGCCCATGTCGAAGTTCCTTCATCTCAGAGGCCCTTGAAAGTAATGAAACCCATCAACGCAAAGATGGGGGAAGCATCTGTGTCATGTACAGCGCAAATCTACGATATCGCTTTGACAGAAAAACGAGCAGTTGGAAGTCATACCTCGCATAGGTGAAGTTGACGCGTTGAAAGGTGTCGTCGTTGGTAATGTACTTGTCACATGATACGGGCGGTGTAACATGCTCCGTAAACTATACGTATTGACAGGAAGGGACCGCCCAGAGCACCTTACTACGCGCTAATGAGAATAATCTTTGTGGAACAAGAGGCGCGATTGGGTAAAAATAAAAAGATAAAATAAATTGAATGGAAGCAATCATATTTAGAGCGGCACCTTGCAGATGCGTGGCGTCTGATAAAATGTGGTAACGTATCGCTAAAGGGTTGGTGTTAAAGAAGGAATACTATCACTAAATCTCGGCCGTCAATTCTTCAGGAGACCTTGGTGCCTGAGGTGTAGACTCTGCCCGATAGACGCAATGGCGTACCGTACTAGGAAGAAAGCTTGTTTAATTATCAGGCTCAAGAATACTGCCTTACCCAATCAGACGACACGATTTAATACAGCCGGTCCCATCTTACTGATAGCAACCACTTAAGGAGTTATTAACTTCACCGTTTATTCTGCTCTGCAAAACTCCACCTTTCGTGCCCCTCAGTGACTTATGATACCTACAAGCATTTATCGCGAGTTGCGTATTTGGAGATTGAATCAAAGGACATCGATAACTTTTGGGTCCATGCTATCCATATCAGTCCCTAAAGAATTTCGTCGTCAATCTACGCCAAGGACATCATCCACTTTATCGAAGGTACAGATTCGGTCAAGAAGCGCCACGTTCAATCACAATCACGACCACGCTTCCAGTGATGGATTCGCTAATTATCACCAGGCTCTTCGATTGTAAAGCCGAAACTTGGGCTGAGCGACCTTGAAATCGAACCGGAGGGCAACTTCTGGATAACCTATGACCACTATGCCTTCAGTCAATTTGGATTCTTCTACGTCGTCAATAGGGCCCCATGAAAATGAGCATCCCGAAATTCCGATCATTGATGACAATGAACCGTTAGTTGACGTGATCCGAAAGCTATATAAGTAACTTCCGCACTCACTGCCGTGCTTGGAACATGGCCCTGACATGCTCTTGTCTAGTTATTTGGCATTAACCATATCTGATGTCTCATATACCTTTGAGCAAATTGGATCTACCTCCCACGGCTATAGTCTCAGGTTGCTTATTCAATCTTTAGTGGAAAGCTCACATAACACTTATATTATTCCTGCACTGATGTAAGATTAGTTTGATATATTTACGCCTTTCCTTCATCAGAGGGGTTCGAACTCACTCGTCTTAGGATCCTGAAGTGGCAATTCGATAATGCTGCCGATTATGATTGGGGCGTAAGTGAAAGTCGAGGATACGCTTGTGAATATGTTGCCTGGCAATTTGTCTGTCACCTTAATCAGCGGGAAACTCTTGAATACCTACTTGAGGAACTCACATGGCCCACACAGAAGGCTATCAACCTTCCTCATGCAGAAATGGGCACTTCTGGATATGCCTCTGCTACTGCCACTAACCACCGGACACTAGAAGCCAATGAGAGGGTACCATTGTTGATGGGCTCATCGTCGTCTTTGTATCGCTTCTTTGGCGGCACGAGGCATCTAGGTAGCTCAATTGAGGGTGATAGTCGAGGCTCCCACGACTTCACACATGATGCGTATGAGCTGGAGAAATTCTCACTGTTTTTTGGACTGAATGCTCTAGAAATTGCAACTATTGCTCACGCAAAGAAATTCCTCAGCCAAAAAGTGGTACAGAGAGTCATTGATCATATCTGGAAAGGAGAGATTGTTTTCTGGGACACGCTGAGTGTGCACTCGACAAAGAAACCACACTTCTTCAATAAACGGTAACATATCCAATGCTTCTCAATCTTCATCCAGTTGCTGAAATACAGTTGCGATGCAGGACGGCGGATCCTTATTCTCGATTGCGGGTTCCGGTATATCGCAAAGCGTTTGAAGCGGCTTTCTTTGTCTCGTTCTTAGTCCTATACTACGCGGTCTTAGTTGAGCGAAAGCCTACGGGTATAGGAATCTTTGAAACACTGATGTATTTCTGGATCGCTGCCTTCGCTTATGATGAAGTAAGCGGAATGGCAGATGCGGGGATGCTTTTCTATCAGATGGACTTCTGGAAGCTGTGGAATATGGGAATAATAGGTACCGGACTTGCCTTTGTCATTGCAAGTGAGTCATTATCCCCTGTGAATCTGCCTTACCGTTCGTTCAGCTTTTTCAGCTGGACTAGGATTCTGTGCCATCGGGGTGAGCGAGCCCTTGTTTCGCCCCTTCCTATGTGCTAAACCCGAATATTGTCTAGGGATTATCGGGTTGGCCAAGGATAGTGATTACATTACAGACTTGTCATTTGATATACTTTCGTTAGAGGCACTATTCCTAGTTCCAAGGCAAGTTTCACTTACTGTTACTAAGTTTCAAGTCCATGTTTAGGAACTGACGGTGGCAAACAGGATATGCTCCCTTGTCAGCCTCAATTCCTATTTTGGGAGTCTGGTACGTCGGGCCCCCCGACCCTGCATTAATAAAAAAGAGAAATAGAAAAAAAAAAAACGCATGTCATTGAACGAGCTGACAAGTACTATGTATAGATACCTGTTTTGAAGGAGATGGTACCATGCCCGGGGCTAGTCCGATGACGAAGAAGCTGATAAGACTGATCGTTTGGGTCTAGACAAAGTCGTTTTTCCGGTTTATGCCCGTCGTAGTTGTCCTATACATTGGTATGTGGCGCTGAGGCACGCTAGAGCGTCGACGGTAGTCTCATATGATGACATTGTGGCGCTGCAGGGTTCTTGACGACGTTCACTATGCTTGCCCGTGACCGACTTTCTCTCAGGCAAATGTCCTGGATTTTAGTGAAGGTGTTCTTTGGGTATTACGGTGAACCCCCTGTTGCTAGACTGTTCGTACTAACAACGCGAGGCAGATCGAACGTGTTAGGCTTTGTGCGTTGTATTCCGTTGGCGTAGAAGTGTTCTTCAAACTAATGGTGGCTGAAACGATTGGATATTAGGACATCGCTCACGAAGTAAGTACAATGCGCTAAGCAGCTGTCATGCAGCCCGAATCATAATTACCGGGGTTTTTGGAAAATCGGTTGGCCATGGTGTTAAGTTGACTGACGCGCTAATTCTTAGATTTCCCCGATCTTCGGCTACGGCTTGATGTGAGTTTCTCCTCCCGTACGGAGTATACTGCGCCACATGTACATTCATGAACTTGGCCGCATACTCTTTCGATCACGTTCGACATTTGGAAAGATTTTCGAGATAGTATGGCGCTATCCAACTCAATGCCGCCGTCTTTTCCCTATCAATCCCTCTCAGGCTCCAACCTCCCCCCCCTTTTCTTTTTTTTTTTTTTTTTTTCCTTTTTTTTCTTTTTGCGGCCTTGGGAGTTGCATTTGTACGCGCTGTTTTGGGTCGTACGCCGGTAACCCCACGATACTTGGCATGAGAATTCTAGTTACATCAAAATAAAAATATGGAAACTGATGTGTGCAATCCATAGGCTAATTTTCGTCTCGATGACGAACCTGTTACTGATCTCTTCGTTGGTCAGTCTCATGAGCATGAGCCTAGAAGGGGTACGTTCAATCTAGTGTGGGGCGTCCCATCCTGATTCGTCCAAGAATGCTAATTTGTCTACCCGACATTCTCGTAGGTTATGGCCCACGCTCGCGAAGAATATCTTTTTCAGTTAGTTTTACTGGTATCTATTTTCTTGCTATTACTCCCTGCTGACGTGTAGGACCAGGTTATCTATTTACGTGTTGGAAAGCAGTAATTCTCGACGATTAACCTATTTCATGCCACCATTGGTTAGTACTGCAAGGGTGTTGTGGTTCGCCCATGCCGCTAACCATAGAACCTTGATGCACAGAACCTCATCCCTCTGCTTTGTATCCGCCCACTGAGGCTCTTTCTGCCTGCGGAGCATATCCGCCGGGTGCGCATCGTTTTGCTCAGAGCAACGCACCTCCCCTTTGTTGCTCTCATCTGGGCCTATGAATCTGGCCGCCGCTTTGTCTCGCGGCGAAATAGTCAATGGCCCCCGACAGCTACAGCACGGGGGAGTAGCCGCCCCGTGTCATCGATTCAAACTGGTTTAGCCTTCTCCACCGCTGATGCTCGCTCTTTAAGTTCTGGTAGGGCTAGAAAACAACCGGACCCGGGGCAGTATATTGGGGTGCGTGGACGAGACCCGGGCCCGGCAGGGAGTGTTGACCTCGCAGATATGATCGACGAGGTGGAACGGTTGCGCACTCAAGTGGAGCGAGTGGCAGCCACGGTGGCCTTTCACCACCGAGTTCAATAATGAACGTTAGGGGAAGAAAGGGACTGGGGCTAAACGTGGACTACATACAAGGCAAGGAGAACGGACCACTGCGATATACACACGCACTGCTGCTTGCCTAAAGAGTTAGCGCGAAGACCGGTCACATTCACCAGTTCCAAATTGGAAATAATTCAGAGTACGTAGATTGTTATTGAGCAATCATCTATATTATGCATTTTCAATTTTTTCTTTTGAATTTCTTATTTCCTTTCCTAAATTTCTATTTAAATTTGATTTTTGGGTTATTTCCCCCGAATGGAGGGGTGGCGTATGCAATCATCGGCAGCGTACTTTCCCCAATGATTAATTGGGATGGGTATTGATAATGTCTCAGCTCGTATGATCTTCAATGCCTATATTATTTGCATGACTGGATGAAACTCATGGCGAGAAAAGGCTAGTGTCGTCTAACATAGGCGTACCTACTCATGGATCAAAAGGGTTCATGCTGATCATCAACAGAAAATGAAAGATTTCGGGAAAAGTACGGAGTAAACAAAACATACGGACGGAGTAATATGAATGATCTGATTTTTAAAACGAAAAAAAAAGGTAAAAAAAAAAGGAAAAAGAAAAATAAAAATACACCCAACGGGAATGAACTATAGCTGATGATACCTACGGAGTACTCCGTACATAGAAGTACAACTGATTCATGATCAAAGCCAAAACGAGCCTGAAGAGATATGATTATTTGCTGGTTCCATCAAGGGTCGGGTGGCCGGAGAGCCCCTCTTGCCTAAACAGGAGGCTCCATCATTCTCACCATTTCATTTCTATCATCCTCCATAACGGACTGCGTTAGTCTCTGGAACCCCTCTCCCCTTTTTCCTCGGATCATGCGGCTGTGTTTACCAATCAGATAGGGAGACACGCACTGCTATTTTGCCAAGCAAGGTTACCAGACTGTCGGGTCGTAACTAAACCTCTTTGATGAAAGAGCAGTGGGTGAAGTGTGCGCTGGTGTTTGACTGGCCAGCGGTGATCGAGGGAGTGTTCAGCGGTCCCATACGTTCCATACTCCGTACGCATACATACATGCATACTACTACTGTGGTGGTGGTCGTAGTGGTACCTTCGTTGCTCAGCGCTGGTCGTCATGAACTGCTGCGGTGTTTTTTCTTCTTCCTTTCGATCTAAACGAACAGAACCCACCCATTCACAAACATCCCCGTCGAGATGAGCCTTCTCTCGTTGCTCTCCTACATGACACCACACTACTCGACACCCCTGTCTCCCACTCCCCGCTAGCTACAATTTTTTTTTTTATTTTTTTCCCTCATTTTTTCCCTCTATTTCCCTTCCGGTTTTGCCTGGAGCCTACTCGGGCAAACCCACTAACCCTGGCCACAATGGCGGCTCCTCCAATTGTTAATCAAAAACAATGCATACCACTGTTTTGCCCAACCCCACGGCCATGACTGATACTTTGGCCTAATCACACTTTTTCGGCGCTAAGGAATTGTGCATGACTTGGGATTATCGCGCCTATCTCAATATTACAGACATGGGCTGCAGACAACCCGGTCCGGCCCTTTTCCCCAGCTAGACTTCCCACACCCCTACACCCTTCTTCTCTTCTTCTGTGGCTCTTATTCACCGCATTCATGCACATCCAGTCCGTCGAATCTGCCTTGGCTGACCTGGCGTCAAGGTCACTGCTTGACGGCCCTTCATCGTGTCATTGCGGCGGAAACTCCCCTCCAATTGTCATATGGCTCGGTTTATCGAGATCGCCATCAGCCACAGTCTATGCCTGTTCCTGACCTCAACTATCAGTAGAAATGCTACTGAGTCACCAGCACTTATATAGATCATATTTACCCTCTCTTCTTTCGTGTTCCGAATCAAATACAGAGTTTTCAAATCCGCAAGCTACTCATTCAGCAGGTAGAAGTCTAACGAGCGTGAGGACAGCACAACTGTGTTTTGGCGCCATACCTCCCTCTTTCGCTTCAGTCTTCCTGTATTATTTCGTTGATCTTCCGTTCTCTTTACTGTTGTGTTTCGTTACTTGACCAAACAAGATTTTATATCTTAATCATGGAGCAGGCTCCTACATCGTTTTCTTCGCCCTCGCCCTTCGTTCGATCGCCACCGGATAATCACATAAGGCTGGAAGAAACCTCCGCTTATTCGTCGCCTATGTGCTCTGTCTCTAGCTATCCGAGCAACTCGCAGTCGACCACTGGCTTAGGAATCTCCCATTGTGAGATGGAAGGCCCATCCAGTCAGCTAAGGCTGTTTCCACCCGACACATACCCATCGCCGGTAACCGAATGGCCGAATCAGATGATGCATTCCGGATCCCTTCTCGAGACGACGCTGGACGTTAGTCATTTCTCTCCAGGTCCATGCTACGAGCCATTTGGTAGCCACTCTGATGTTTCTGTCTCGCCCCTTACCTATTACAGCCCGCAGACTCTGAACGCCCCATCTAGCTACTGCCCTGCTATGGATTTCGCCGGAAATTGTAGCACCTTGAGTGCCTCATCCTCTCGCTTTTGGCCGAATACCCCCCAATCCGACGCTGCTATCGCCGAGATCCAGCCCCCAGTGAAGGAAGAACCTGACGACACTTGGGAGCAACACCTTTTGACTAAGGTCAGTGACTCTGCAGGAACCGGCTCGGCACCACAAATGCCTCACATAGCGAGCAACGATGCTTATTCCAAATCTCGACGCTCTGCTGATAACGGTAATGGTACTTTGGTCGAATTAAATCCAAATGTGGGACGCCAAGGGGATGACAGCCAAAAGCCTACTTCAAGGAATGTGCCCGTTGTAGTCTTTCAATTTACAAAAAGTGATAGCGAACTCCCTGATGAGCGGTGCAAGATACTATCTGCAAGTGGCCTTGAATGCACGATATGCGGTATCCGGTTCACTCGACGCTCTAACTGTCGCGAACATATAAAGAGGCATGATCCAAGCCTTAGAAAGTCGTACAACTGCGAGTTTTGCGATAGGCCATTCGGAAGAAAGGCTGACCTTCGGCGACATGTAACTAGTGTGAGCTGAACCCAGACTCCCTCATAGATACATGACTGATAGAAACGCAGATTCATCATGGAATTCGAAAATTCGGTTGTGAGGATTGTGGCCAGCGGTTCAGCCGACAAGATACACTTTCGAGGTAAAAAAGCTAATCTACCATCATGTATGTGTTCACAAGCTAATATGGTTTATTGTTACAGGCACAAGGCAGATGGTTGTCACCGAAGACCACGAGCTACGGATATCTCCAGGAAGGTGGAAGCTATTCAAGCAGCTCAGCACCCCTCTGGACCCCCTTCCAAAGAGCCCCGCTGCAGAAACAAACGACGACAGTCTGTACCGAAGTAATAGCTGCATGCCTGGCATAGTGATCGAGAGCAATCAAGATATATAGTGAGCCATTACTGCGTTGATCGCGGATATGGTAGTTACGGTTATACGCATGGCTTTGCAGGTCAGCAATGAGTGATGTACATTTGTCTGGAACATAATGAATGCTCTTGAGGATGAGGTGGCTATCTGCTTTGTTTCATGAAATTGTTTTGCATGACAATGATTTTGGTGAATGCTGTTCGAGTTTGGAATTTTGGTTATCATCTCTTTTCTCTCCTTTTTTTCCCCCTTTTTTATCTTTCCCCCTTTGGTGTTTTTAGAGCAAGTACAGCATCAGGGGCCTATAGAAACGAGCATCATCGCATGGCTGGCCCATGCTTGAACATATGAATTTGAACATGTTATTCAAAAGCTTGTTAATTATGACTTTGATTATTATATGTCTTTTTTTTATTTCCCCCCCTTTTTTTTTCCCTTTTCTTTTTCCTTTTTTTTGTCTTTTTTTTTGTATTTTTTTTCTTCGTTTTATTAACTGGGAGATATTCAAGTCGGCTAAGCTGTTTCGTGCACGAGCCGACGGCTCTGGAACCTTATAGACGCCAACGACAACACTAGGCAGGTCCACACCATCGCAAAACTCAATGATCACCTTCTCTGAAATCTTATTTGTCGAGCTTTTGTGATGGTCAAGCTAATAAGACCTAGTATCTTACCACGGAAGCTTCCCCGTACGCGACCCGGGTGATCACCAAAGTATTCACCAAATTGCTCACTACCTACTTCGTAGTGCGAAATACAAGGCAACGGCCGAAGGGAGACTACGTGCGGAGGAGTAAAGCTCGCAGCTCCGTCCATACCTGAGAAACTGTTGGGATCTAGATCCGTCATTTTAATGCCAATATCGACATGCTTGTCATGACCACTGATATTATATACGATTAGATCGCACTTGTAATGAGTCAATTTGCACTGCTCTCGTTATTTCTCGTTAAGGAAGTCTGGCCGTATGAAGTTCGGGGCCGACAATCCGCCCTAAAAGTAGCACAGGTGTCTGGAACGGTTACGGGTGGATAAATTTCTGGAAGAGCAGCCCTAAATCTTTAGTCCTAAACAAGCGCGTCCCCAAGCAACGCCGGTAAGTGGCTACCGCTATAGCGTCTAACCTGCCTCGGAGATTGGGGGAGCCAGAGTCAGGTTTTCGATGGTTCCATGAGCTGGTTGATAAAAAATGGGTGGGCCAGATCATCCATTGCCTGGATTGGCTGTGGAGTTAATTGAATGCGTACTTCTTAAGGTTGAACCGAACCTAACTCTATAGCGTGAAATCATTAATAGGCAATGGCATACCTAGGTATATAGGTAGGTACGGAGTAGTACTTCTTGAATAGGAAGCTGTAAAAGAAGGGCCGGCGCCCGGTGCCGATGAAAGAATTTGTCATCCCGCGCGCTTGAGGTTGGCAGATCATCGACCATCGGAGCATTTCGTCCATTTGTCGGTCCAGGAACTCCAGGCACCGTGTGACCGCAGTAAACCAATGACATGGAGTTTATTGACTGCGGTTACTGAAACTATTGCATTGATTTTAGGCGGCCTTATTGTGCCTCATGATGCAAGCATGTTGGGTGATCCCCCAAGCTCCCCCAGAGCTCGGGTAAGACGCGCAGTTTCCGAGTGTGGCTTTGTTCTTGTTTTGTTTGTACTCAGTCCAAAGTCAACATTCGTTGCAGATATTGATAGGCAAAGAATAACTCGAGGCTAATTCTGCATACAAGGACTCTGGAGCAACTTTAAGTTTTTAATAAGGGTAGGGAATCATCCGCCTAACGAGTCATTTCGACTCGCGATATAATTCCAGAAACGGGAAGTTTCCAGGATCGTTATTGGAATTACAATTATTTTAGATTAGCCTTGGATTGATCTGGTAAGCATCCTTGTAACCTGTCATGTGAAGTTCTGGCTAGAGAAACGTACGATGTACTGTATGTGTCTACGGAGTACTCGGTACTCGGTACAGTATCTCCAACCTTATCTCGGGCCACACGCTAGACCAAGTAAGGGACACGATGCGAAATCCATATCCTGGGCGTTGTCAACGATCCTTGCTACTATTGCCACCACAGGTTATGTGGATTTATGCTTAGATAGTGTATTCACTATGGTAAGTTCTACAGCAATACAGTATAATGTGTGAATCTGTCTCAGTTCAGCTGATGCTGAGGAGTGAGTGTCCACTAGTAATCCCAATCGAGGAACTCAGGAATGCGGCTCGGAGACATTTGGTCATTGTTAAGCCAACATAAGCATAGCACTAACTAGTAAGTACAAGCATATGCCAAAGGCGGTCAACTTCATATCCCAAGAAGGATTTCACATCTCCATGCTCTTGCAGGTCTGCTACGTTAACAAGTATGCTGGCGGTATATCTGTACAGTCGAGTTCAACTTACCCCGAAGGATAACTGAGAATATGCTCGGCACTACAATGGTACATTGGTATGAAATTGACCAGCAGCCGATTCCCAATGCCACAATTCTGATATCGTGAGTAATAGAACGCAGGTTAGTTAAGACGTAAATCAGACTGCGGTGTTATCATTGGAGTGCCGTCAATCATCGGGGTCTCCATTATTTACTTTCTATACCTTGCGTTCGTCCGTCTGATTAGGGCAAATCTGTACTATTTCTTCCCTTAATATACTTCCATCTTCAGGGACATCGAACATCTTGCTGTGGATGCTACTGGTTGTCACGACGATAGAATGTATGCATGTCCGGCCCTGCAAAATGGATTTCACCACCGATTTATTCCATATACAATTAGCTTTCTTCCGTTGGTCTTATCGGGGAATTGTATTACTGTAGTAGTATCTCGGTCCATCCTAGCCAATGGGAGTTACGGCTTTGTAAGTTTTACTAGGACCACTAAGTACGACCAAAACCTACCTCGTATGTTAACCTCAGTTTGACATGCAGTGATCAACGTATTTGGATATTGACCGCTAGGGCCGACCATCTGCAACATAACTAGAAGCCACCAATATACTAAATTGAGAAGATGGCTGCAGCTGATATCCCATGACCTTATATGCGGGGCATCACCCATGGCATCTTTCCAACCTTCGGACTTTGTCCTCCATGGAAATGCACTTGCTCAACCTCACATAAGTAGAGAATGCTGCGTCGCTTAGGCTACACAACGGTACACAACCCAAAAAGTAACTGCCTATATGCACGGTCTACACATATTGAGGGTATCGACATGTACTACAAGACGCTTATACCGAATTCTATCTACATACATGCTACTATATCCAGTAGCTATCCTAGATCTACCATGGTCGCTGTCCATACTTGGTGAATGGAAGTGCTCGCAGCGATAGCCTTGTCTAATACAATCCAGCGTTCGATTGTTCTAGGCTGCTCTTCTCCGTACGTCAAGCTGCTACTCCGGGCCGAGCGATGATTGGTGCAACCAAAATGAAAAGTGAGCAGCTAGCGTAAGGTGGGTGACAATGTACTACTCTGTACGGAGTATGACAACTTTTCTGCAATAAATTACGTGGAGGCCCGCAAGGGACTGGTTGTTTGCCTCCAGGTATCCATTACTACAAAGACCCATCGCTGGAGGATTGCCCAATAACGTGCGTTCCAGATCTTCCACTAATTTTGCCCTGATTCACCGCCTCCGGGGGGCGGAGATTACTACTAGTAAGTATTTTATTCCCCTTTCCCCCTCCAAAAAGGTTGGATCAATAAGTACAATACCCCTCTTTGAATCTCTATTTTGTGAGCGTCATTTTTTAGCTGTCACAATGAGCGCAACTACTACAACTACCCAACCCCCCAGAATCACGGCAGAGAATGTCGCCGCTCTCTTCCCAGAGGTTGATACTTCTTTGGCTCGTGAAGTCCTCCCAAAAGTCGATGGCAATCCCTCCGCAGCGAGCAGCACTGAGCTGGCGGGGTACGACGAGGAACAGGTCCGTCTAATGGATGAAGTATGCATCGTTCTGGATGATGATGACAAGCCTATTGGAAGTGCTAGCAAGAAGACCTGTAAGATGCGCCCTCTACATGAACACTGATCTGGGTGCAGTGCCGTGTTTTTGCTAGCGACTTTTCTCTTCCCCTTTTGCTAATACCGTTTACTGATGGCTCAATTAATCGGTGAAAATAGGCCACCTTATGACCAATATTGACCGGGGCCTTCTCCACCGTGCCTTTTCCGTGTTCCTCTTCGATTCCAATAAGCGCTTGCTCCTCCAACAGCGCGCCAGTGAGAAGATCACATTCCCGGATATGTGGACAAACACTTGCTGCTCTCACCCCCTTGGAATTGCTGGTGAGACCGGCTCTGAGCTGGATGCCGCTATTCTGGGCGTGAAGCGGGCTGCGCAGCGGAAGTTGGAACATGAGCTTGGAATTAAGCCGGAGCAAGTACCCCTGGATAAGTTTGAGTTCTTCACGAGGATACATTACAAGGCTCCTAGTGATGGGAAGTGGGGGGAGCATGAGAGTATGTTTGATATCCTTTGACATTTACTTCATGACCAGCTGTCGTTGAAAACTAACATCATTAAGTCGACTATATCCTCTTCATCCAGGCAGATGTAGAGTTGAAGCCTAGCCCGAATGAGGTTCGAGACACGACGTATGTCTCGGCTGACGAATTGAAGACGATGTTTGAGCAGCCAGGATTGAAATTCACGCCCTGGTTCAAACTCATCTGCAATTCGATGTTGTTCGAATGGTGGAGCCACCTCGGCTCTCCAAGCCTGGAGAAGTACAAGGGCGAGAAAGCAATCCGGCGTATGTGAGATTTTACTCCACGAAGACCGATGGTATGATGTTATTCGGTTCTGCCTTGCAACATAGCGGGTACTTTTCAGCTGTTTTGATCCGTTTCCCAGAGTGATGATACCTTGGCATGGGCCAGTCAAACATATGATTAATATTTGGACAGAAAATATCTTATATTTATAGTTACCCTATCGTCATCTATTGGGGGTTAATGATAGATCCCTTCTTTCTTGTTACAATTTGGCGTCCCATTTAATCATGACATGCGACTACGATAGTGCATTGTTTAGAAAGCATGCTCTAGGCGGTGTCCTCTTATTAAGCGAAAAAGTAATTCCCATTCTTAGTTTTTATTATTTGCATCCGTTGCCAGGAACAGTATACAGCTCCCCAGGATCACGGTTCCCACCACTGTAAATGTCATTTGCGTTTTCCATCCGCTCTGTACCAAAGCCGCTTTACGGCTGTACTTTCGCACAGTCCGCACATAGTTTGCAAACCCGTTAACCAGACAGGCTAAGCTAAGGATCCAGAAAATAATACCCAGCGGCAGAGCCATCCGTCGCTCGAGTCCGGTCGGCCCGCCATGAAAATGGAACGAGATGATGATAGCTACTGAAACGACTGCAAGATACATAGAGAGACGGAGCCAAGACAAAAATGTTCGTTCGTTAGCGCAGTGATCCCGGGCGTCGGAGGTGGCATTTTCGAATAACAGTGCTCCAAGCCAGGGACGGGATAGGAAGATATGGTGGTTGTCCTCTAGGTGTCTTTTTCGGAGTCAGTCCCAAGTCTTCATCTTCTCTCTCTCTCTCTCTCTTTTTCTTTCGTTCGTGCTTCGAAATATTGTGCATAAGGACTAGAAGCGCTTACTCGTCTACCAGAACGGGGCATGCGTTCGCCGGGTTGATCACTGGATTAAACCGCAACCCAAGAGAAGAAGCATTTTGGCTTGTCGTAGGTTCTGGCATATTGGGGGGTGTTGTATGCCAACCAGAGTATGAGCGAAACTCTACCGCCACAATATAACCATAAGTCGCATCTTTTCTATTCAAAAGGAGCAGAGTCGGGTGCCCATATGTTAGAAATCCGATGACAGCCCCACGTGATTAGCGTGTCTAGTCTAAATCGGGGATGATGTCACTAATCCCTGCATGGCCATCATCCGGGTATTGGCCTGTGGCTTCATTCGGGGTGACCGGGTTGGCTCAATCAAGGGGAATCAAACGAATTAAATCTCGCCGCAGCACCCTAATGACCGATGTTAAAGAGACGAAGCATCGCTAATAGATCTTGGATCGACACGTCCACCACGCGAACCATTCTCTATGGATCGTTTCTCACCCTCCAAAATTCATCGTGGGGGGTCGGCTTTGCGGGATCCTCCTTGCAACCCTGCTCACTAGTACGACATTTGCAGGACATGGATACAGCATGGTCCTTTTCATCTGTTAATTCTACCCGATCATGCCTGTGTATATCAAGCAGAACTTACTCCGTATTGATCGGAGGGGGACGAAAATGTTAGTCGATACGAGATGACTCAATAATGGCCCATGCATCGGTTGGAGCCAAAGGAAGTGGATCCAACCCATACAACGGGCCATACAACTTTATTTCAATGGCTGAAAGCTCTGTAGAGGCAAAATCTGCTGATGGAGCGTAATATGATTACCTACACCAACGCCGCCCCCGCTTCTGTTTTCGTTTCTTTCTCCCTTCTTTCCCTGATTCACCGCATGTCTCAATTGACAGCCCCCCTCGAGCTTGTATCTCTTTGGCGCCATCAAGCCATGGTGAGGGAGTATCCTTAAATTAGAATTTTCAACACAACCAAGCTTTATTGTCTCTCACTTACCCTTTGCGTCATTACATCACCGTCGCAATGGGCCGCGGTAATAATCCGCGTTCAGCAGAGGAACAAGCCTTACATGGCGGTTTCTTATCCAGCTCCCCGCTCGCCGAGGCCGCAATTGCTCGAGATCTAGAGAATTATGCGGATGACGAAGGCTCAATGATAACTACTGACGATGAGGCGTCCGAGACATCCACTATTCGCGCGATAAACAGTCAGTCCGGCACGAACCCCCATTCTCTAGCTGGATCCTACCGTCGTCCTAGCTTCTTCACTACAGTCTCCCACGCCACAGTTGTACCATATACTGCAGAACGAGAGAGGCTGACACGCAGGGAACGTGAGCGCGCCATTGAGGATGAAAGGGATCTTCTCAGCGATAATAATGTCATGGACGCGAGGGTGAAGCGGCGAGTGACTCCAACTAGTGCACCTTCAGGAGAAACTACGGCACTCCTAGGGGATCACGTAGGTGCTCGTGAATACAATGCCACGGATGATGAAGAGGTTGACAGGAAGTGGGAAGAGGCTGTCGCAGCTGGGCTAATTCACACAACATGGAGACGGGAAGCACAGGTGATCGGTAAAAACGCTGCTCCGTTAATGGTCACTTTCCTGCTCCAATATTCGTTGACAGTAGCCAGCATTTTTACCCTAGGCCATCTGGGGAAGAAAGAGCTTGGTGCAGTGAGTTTAGCTAGCATGAGTGCGAACATTACCGGATATGCAGTATACCAAGGTCTAGCAACCAGTCTAGACACTCTGTGTGCACAGGCATATGGTTCTGGGAGGAAGAAGTTGGTAGGCCTGCAAATGCAAAAGATGGTGTTTTTTCTTTGCACCATTACTATCCCGATTGCTGTACTGTGGTTCTTTGCAGACAGGATTCTTATGAAGATCGTCCCGGAGAAAGATGTCGCCGCGCTTGCTGGCTTGTACTTGAAGGTTGTCATCCTGGGTGCGCCTGGATACGCTTGCTTCGAGAGTGGGAAGCGTTATGTGCAGGCTCAAGGTCTCTTTTCGGCCTCGCTATATGTCTTACTCATATGCGCACCTCTTAACGCCTTTATGAACTGGTTGTTCGTTTGGGTAAGTCACAAATTGCAGTTACCTCACTTGTTGTGGCTAACCCAATTATAGAAATTCCAATGGGGGTTTGTTGGCGCCCCTATCGCAGTAGCTATTACAGACAATCTGATGCCGCTATTCTTGTTCCTTTATGTGTATTTCATTGATGGTGCGGAATGTTGGAGTGGACTTACTACCAAGGCCCTGCGCAACTGGGGCCCAATGATCCGGCTTGCCTTACCTGGTCTGGTGATGGTAGAAGCGGAGTGCCTCGCTTTTGAAGTACTAACCTTAGCATCGTCGTATCTCGGCACAACTCCCTTAGCTGCCCAGTCAGTTCTGTCGACCATCGCTAGTATTATGTTCCAGGTCCCTTTCCCGCTTTCAATTTCTGGCAGTACCCGCGTTGCAAACCTGATCGGGGCAACTCTTGTTGGACCCGCCAAGATCTCAGCCAAAGTGACAATGGGATATGCTGTCATCGTAGGGCTGCTCAACATGCTGCTGCTCTCCTCGCTGCGCTCATACATCCCACGACTATTTACCCCAGAAGAGGAGGTAATCGAGCTCGTAGCACAGGTCCTTCCATTGTGTGCAGCGTTCCAGTTATTTGACGCTCTCGCAGCTAACTGCAACGGTATCCTTCGTGGAATTGGCAGGCAAGAGATAGGCGGCTACGTCCAGCTCTTCTGCTACTATGCAGTTGCAATGCCCATTAGCTTCGGCACTACATTTGGACTGGGCTGGGACTTACTAGGACTCTGGTCTGGTGTTGCTATTGCCCTTCTTTTGGTATCAGTGATCGAGGTGATCTTCCTAATACGAACCGATTGGGACCGTTCGGTCCAAGATGCTCTTCAGAGAAACGCAATGGCATAGAATTATGACGGATGTCCGCATATTATGATGAGATAACGCTACGGTCTATGTTTATGATACCATCCATTGATTGTTGCAGTCTGTCGATGATGATGTTAGAGCTCTTCTGCTTATATAAGATTGCGGTATGACAATAAAGGGGTTGTGATCTATTTTTATAACAGTCGTGCGCTGGAATGAGGCTAAGTTGGACTACGTTGATATGTATCTTTAACATTCACGTACCGGATAGAGTTTTGCTGTGTTGATTTCATGTATTAGTACCCTGAGTTCTGTACGGAGCAGCTAGTGCTCAATGAAAACCTGGAAAATACTAGGAGAAACAAGCTTTGATTTATCATCAGGATTATGAAACGTAAAGTATGCTATCGGCGCAACGAAGACATGAATTTGACACCATTTGGTTTCCAGCCATATGCATAGACGTAAATAAGTAGTTAATAAAGATAGGAAGGCACCATAAATCTAATAATCCAATATAGCCCAGGTCTGCTCATCAACAGTCGAGAAAATCACACCAGCAGTAAGCAACTCATCACCAGCGCGGGCGACATCCGGCATGGGTAAACTCAGCTTAGCCGCAATGAGCTGGGCATGTAGACCTTCATTGCTTTGAGGCTCTATCTTCAACAAATTGTACACCTTCCTTGCGACCGGGCTCATCGCAGGAAGTCCTCTGCCAGCGCTGTAATCATCAACGCCACCCATAGTGGCATCAGCACCCCCCATTCCACCAGCAGCGGCACCGGCGCCGCCGGAGCCACCAACAGGACCACGAGTAAAGAAAAGATGCACAGCAACAGCCTCAAGCATGTGGCAATGGAGCTCATTGATATCTGTCAAGGGTCGCACGCAATGTGATCCTACAAATCGCTTATTTCCGAACGTCTTTAATTTTCCGAATATCTTCGCATATCCGTTGTTCACGACTTGATTCTTTCCTGCACCTGCTTTGCCATCATCTGTGTCCATGGTGTCCGCTGTGGCCGAGTCAACCCATTGTTTCACTTCGATTTCGCCCGTGCCGTCGTCAATTCTATATGTGATGTTTGTACTTTGGGTGCTGATGTTGCGAACTTGTCCGACGAAGCAAATGCTGCCTACGTCAGCGCCGTCAATCTGGTAATCGGCTTCAGGATAAGGTTGTGTTGCGTCGAGGGCTTGCTTGATTGTGATGGGGCGAAGTGTGGTATTGTTGCCGTCTGCGCTCTGCTTGCGATATCAAAATTAGCATGAGGCGGCCTTAAACTTATAAAAGTAGATATTGTATCCCAAGCAATCCGCTATTTGGAGCCCATCAATACCTTTCCACCAGCGGGGCTGTTTGTCTCTCCTGGCATGAAACCACCACCACCTCCATAGGAGGAAGAACCGTAACCATAATTATCTGAGAGATATCAGTAAAGACCGATCAAATAAAGATATTACTAGTATATGAACGAGAGGAGGAGATACTTACCCATTGTGTATTATTTGTGCTGAAACAAAGTTATGCAACTTGGAGCTCTATCGTCAATGACTTCGTGAACGTAAAGCAATTATCGCCATTTTACCGCTTCTGGACGCGTTGGACGCGTTGCGGGGACATATGTTTGAGAGATTTGCATTACACTTCGGAACAACTTTGATCCCCGACCGCCTTGACTTTTTTCTCCACAGGCGACAAAAAAAGTTGATCGATAAGAAGTGCTTAATTATCACACGAGGAGAGGAGCATTGTCTTTTCTCGTGGTTTTCAATCGCTTTTCAATCGCTCCTCTCGGAGATTGTTTGTTCTTTGTTTGAGATACCCAAGTTTTATTTGATGAAGTTATTTACGCAACGAATTTGGTCCCTTTCTCAGTGATTCCGCCGCCTTTGCTGGCGAATAGGTACGATAGTTGATAGAGGCCAAAATGCCTCACCGCGCAGCGTCCCCAGCGGCGTCAGAAAATGAGTTCGATATTACAAATGCGCTTTTCCAGAATGACAGCGATTCCGACAACGATACGTCTTTGAAACAGACAAAGCGGCCACAGAAGGCAGCTCCACCTCAAGCGCTTGATTTTCTTGGAGGAGATGTTGACGACGACGATGAAGATGACGAGGCGTTCATCGCAGGACAACAGGCTTCGGCCAACAGGAAGGCTTCTAATCTCAAGGGCCGTACTGTCAAGAAGGGAGGTGGTTTCCAAGCAATGGGTCTGAACGCGCACCTGTTGAAAGCCATTACCCGGAAGGGTTTCTCTGTCCCGACTCCTATTCAGCGCAAGACTATTCCCGTGATTATGGACGGTCAGGATGTAGTTGGTATGGCGCGTACTGGATCCGGAAAGACCGCTGCTTTCGTTATTCCCATGATCGAGAAATTGAAGAGCCACAGTACTAAAGTTGGAGCTCGTGGACTGGTTCTATCGCCGTCAAGAGAATTGGCTTTGCAGACCCTGAAGGTTGTGAAGGAGCTGGGTAAGGGCACGGACTTGAAGTCTGTCCTTCTCGTTGGTGGTGATAGTTTGGAGGAACAGTTCAGTATGATGGCCGGTAATCCTGATATTGTGATCGCGACACCCGGACGTTTCCTGCATTTGAAGGTCGAGATGAACTTGGACTTGTCGAGCATTCGCTATGTCGTGTTTGATGAAGCCGATCGACTGTTTGAGATGGGTTTTGCTGATCAGCTTACGGAAATTTTGCATGGCCTCCCTGCAAACCGACAAACTCTACTATTCTCTGCAACGTTGCCTAAATCGCTGGTGGAATTCGCTCGTGCTGGTTTACAGGAGCCTACCCTTATTCGTCTAGATACCGAAAGTAAGATCTCGCCAGATCTTGAAAACGTCTTCTTCTCCGTCAAGTCAGCAGAGAAGGAAGGTGCTTTGCTTCACATCCTCCACGAGGTCATTAAGATGCCCACTGGTCCGACTGAGGCCGCACAGCGTCAGAAGGAGCAAGGTGATCGCAAGAATTTCAAGAAACGGAAGCGAGGGGATGACAAGGCCATTAACACGCAAGAGTCTCCCACAAAGTATTCGACTATTGTTTTTGCGGCAACGAAGCATCATGTGGACTACTTATATTCTTTACTTCGCGAGGCCGGATTTGCGGTTTCCTATGCCTACGGTTCCTTGGACCAGACTGCTCGAAAGATTCAAGTCCAGAACTTCAGAGCGGGTCTTTCAAATATCCTGGTTGTTACAGATGTTGCGGCTAGAGGTATTGATATTCCTATTCTTGCTAACGTTATCAACTACGACTTCCCATCTCAACCAAAAATCTTTGTTCACCGTGTCGGTCGTACGGCTCGTGCAGGCCGGAAGGGCTGGAGTTACAGCTTGGTCCGGGACGCAGATGCCCCCTATATGCTTGATTTGCAGCTTTTCCTTGGGCGGAGACTTGTTGTTGGCCGTGAGCATGGTGACCAGGTTAATTTTGCCGAAGATGTGGTCGTCGGTAGCTTGCCTAGGGATGGCCTGTCCACCAGCTGTGAATGGGTTACAAAGGTACTGGAAAATGAAGCCGACATCTACGGCCAACGGACTATTGCTGGAAAGGGAGAGAAACTCTATATGCGAACGCGAAACTCGGCTTCTCTTGAAAGTGCTAAGCGAGCAAAACAGGTTGTATCTTCCGACAACTGGACAGCCATACACCCTCTCTTCAATGACCAAGAAAGTCAAATGGAAGTCGAGCGTGAGAAGATGCTTGCCCGGATTGGAGGCTACCGGCCGCAGGAAACAATCTTTGAAGTGCACAACCGGCGCAACGGCAAGCATGAAGGCGATGAAGCCATCGACACCATTAAGAGAATTCGCACTACCGTTGATTACAAGAAGAAGAAACGGGAGATGGCTGAGAAACAGTCAGACTTCTTGGAGGATGCATCCGGAGGAGACAAAGGAGGAGCCGACGAAACTGAAGAGAAGGGCGCCCAGTCCGATGAAGATGAGGAAGATATTGGTGAAGGAGTGCCCGATAACATGTCGATGGCGTCCGAGTCGGATCTTGAAGTTACCTTCTCCTCGTATAACGGTGGCAAGGCTAAGAAGGACAGCGCAGCATCTTTCCAAAACCCCGAATACTTCATGTCTTACACACCATCCAATACAAACTTGGCTGAAGACAGGGCCTATGGTGTGCACACTGGTACGAATACCAACTTTACTCAAGCCTCACGCAGTGCTACAATGGATCTACTTGGTGATGAGGGTGCTCGCGGGTTCGCCGAACCCCGTACTATGATGCGCTGGGACAAGCGGCACAAGAAGTACGTGTCACGCCAGAATGACGAAGATGGATCCAAGGGTACACGTCTTGTTAAGGGTGAATCTGGTGCCAAAATTGCTTCTACCTTCCGTAGCGGACGATTCGACTCATGGAAGAAGGGCAAGCGTCTGGGCCGTATGCCACGTGTGGGTGAGGAAGAGACTCCAGCTCTCGTCCATGAGCTCAATACTGCTATGAGGAGAAGACACTTCCAGCACCGGAAGGAACAGGCACCCAAGGCGGCCGACCGCCTACGTGGCGACTACGAGAAGATGAAGAAAAAGGGCGAAGCGGCCAAGCAGCGCCAGCTGTCCAAGGCCGGAGGCGCAGCTGCAGGTGGCAAGAGCGAGCTGAAATCTACAGATGATATCCGACTGGCAAGGAAGCTGAAGCAGCAGAGGAGAGAGAAGAATGCCCGGCCGTCGAGGAAGAGATGAACCTAATGGGCTGGAAAAGGCGTTGTCATAGGAGGCACGCGTTGTATGTATATACCACCGGATATTGCAGTCTACACATCTACTCAGACATTGCGATATAAAAGTTCCTTACAGCATCTACAATACGGCCGAATAACGCAGCCCATGTATCTCTATCATAATCTGATCCCTGTAAGCATTTCACAATATGTAGCATTAATCACATACACACCCAAAAAATATACATATGTACTCTGTACAGACATTCGCATAGCCAACGAGCCTCAGCATCGCCAGGCGTCACCCCATCACTGCAGAAAGAAAAGAAAAGAAAAGAAAAGAAAAGAAAAAGAAAGATAGAAAGTAAGACGGTAAAATCTTTTAGGTTCCTCCATCACCGCCACACCCTTCGATCCACAATAGTCCAGCTGATTGGCCTCTCTTCTACCGTAAGAATCAATAAAAGACATATCACATCGCGATCACATCAGCAACCGTCTCGCAATATAACACCCCTAACATGAACAAAAAAAAATTATGAATCTAGCACCCACAACTATGCAGTAGGCCTCTTCAGTGGAGATGCGTTCAATTATCCCGGATTCCCAAGATAACGGTATCCACCAAGGAACCCAGAGTGCAAAAAGACGGCGAGGATATACCGGTATACAACAAACACAAAGAGTGTGGGATGTAATTGAGGGGGAGGGGACTTAACGAGTGATATCTCGTTTTGAATTAGGCCGTCACTTGCATTTCGACTCCATCAATTGAAATGAGATCCGCTATCTAAACTTTCATATGGAATATTGATGGGCGCAGAGAAACGGTCTAGATTGAGTAGGGGATCTACCAGGTGTGATATCCAATTTTCCTAAAAGGAATATTACACCCCCAGGGTTGGGACGGACTATTGGATATAATGTGGGTTTGTGTCTGGCTCTGGGTACTTTTTATTTAAAGTAATGTATGTTTAGTACTTTGGTAATGGACAAGGTATGTTGAGGTGTCTAACTAAGGCTGAGATTTGCTTGGACGGAGCATTGGGTGCCGTGATTTCTATTGTTAGGATGTACATAGTATATTCTATACTGTCATTTCGTATTCCGTCTGCTTCTGATGTTGCGGTATGTGGTAATTAACGGCAATTACTAAACCACTCTGCTTTGTGTAGGAAAATATCCTGTTCAAGGGGCATAAGTAGGGCCAAAGTGGTCAGTTGAGGGATTTAAGTTGCATAAGACGAGGATCGACGGCATGGATATTCGTTAAGCCGCTCGATATATCTACCGAATCTAGGCATGTACATGCATGCATACACATCTATTGCTTATAACAAGCCACTTTGGAATTTCCATTCAGATAACGGGGGGTTCCACATGGCAGGAAATAGAACTTGACCAGCATAAGTGAAATGTGAACTCTGAAATCTCTTTCTGAAAAAAGAAAGATAAAAGTTCTATTGTTGAGAGGAGGTAACCAAGGATGAGCGATATTTGAACTTCGATAACTCACGCGGGTATTTGACCCAGTTGATTTCCATCAGGTAAAGTCTTTGCCTATCAAAATAGTTTCTATTGTTAATTTAATCTCGATAGGGTCTTAGCAAGTGCCAATTATTGATTATCCCTTTTTTCGGAAAACGATTTTCGCGGACCGTCCCGAGGAGTTTCGTCTACGCGATGAAGGACGAAGGACAAAAGAAAGAAGGGGGCGAAAGATAGTGAAGAAAGTGAGGGAAAGAGGCAGAAGCTGAAGAAGAATACAGCAGCATGGCAAATGGAGGTATTTGACAAGTCTTCACCGACTCTCCGGAGTTGATCCCTCATTCGGAATTACTCAATCAGGGCATATCACTAACCACAGATGACGGATCATCTCTAACCCATTGAGTTTCGTCGGTCAAACTGTTGCCATATAACCTCTTTACCCGTCCAGTTGATTAGCCTGCCAAGACTGTGACTATTATACAGCGGATTCTGTCACCCAAGATAAGAGTAGCCTCTTTCGAAGGCGCCACACTCGCTTAGGCGAATACTAGTCGAACAAACAGGACAGCCCTGACCCAGATGACGGCTGAGACCAGAGATTGCGAGAGTTATTATTTTACGACTGCAGCTGAGGCAATGCCTAGTTTATCAGCCATCACGAGGGCGTGGGAGAAAGCATATGCATGGTTGCACAAGGGTCACTTTCCCACATGATGTCGTAGTCGGAACTTACATACCCAAACAGATACAAGTTAATATGCAATTGCCTTCGGGCCAGCGTAGAGACTTGCGCAAGGCTCTTGAAAAGGTCACCGTGACTCTGGCATTCGCGCAAATTCCCTAGAAGCAGGGATTGGGTATACCAGTACATGGACCTGTCGGCGATCAGCCAAATTCACGACGCCCGAGTGACGAAGTCAGCATTGATTGGCGTTTCGCCGAGCAGGTGAGCGTAATGCGAGATCAGCAGTCGAGAAGAGGCCTTTTTCTGAGTGGTGGTGTTTCTTGTGGTCAGTCCTCGGATCGCTTCCTTGTATTCTGGTTCGCATAGAATACCATCTGACATGTCGGTATACTCTAGGCAGCCAAGAGATAAGTCAAGTAAACGATGTTGGAGCACGCCCTCGAGGCTATGAATGCAACAATTTGCTTGAGTATGTCAAGGTTTACGATATGTTCCAGAATTGGAACACAATTGTCAAGCACTAGCAACGTTCTTCACTGATACCTGTGCATACACCCGACAACTAACTTAACAAGACGCAGTGACTTGGAGAAAGGCACACGAAGACGATAAAGTTAAAACAGAAAAAAAAATTGAAAAAGAGAAAAGGGAAAATTGGCCCTCGGGGTTATACCCACAGAGTAGAGATGTCCGAAGCAAAATGCTATCCAGCCGCTGAGAAACCTTGTCAGCCATATGTGAAGCAGCAATGTACGCAGCATCGCCCTTCCCTGTCCAACAGACGCCTCCACAGCTTACCTAGCTGGACTGAAGGACAATTTTCGGAAGATTACCTCGTGTCGCCGGAAGACGCATTGACAAGAACTGTGTAATAACGGAAGCCTCACGGATGTCAACCCCAGTTCACTGATGTTCACGGCGAATTTTCCTCAGTGTTTCCATAGCTTCTTCCAACGATATTCCCGGGCTCACCCGCCATGACAGGCCCGGGAATGGAGCTAATGACGATTTGAGCCCTAATGATCGTCCTCTACTGCCTTAGTTGGACGAACTCATAAGATAAATTCCCTAGTGAGTGCATAGTCCGCTAAACTATAAAATAGTGCGAGGTTAGTCGGCGTACCATAGCGTCAGCAGCTTAGTACACCATCGTGACAATAGTCCAGAGTCGAGTCGAGAGTGGTCATGTTGAGCCTCGACTGAGGTTGACAAATACTTTGGCCCCGTCGAGATCCGCGTGTTTCCCAAAAGGGTTTTGCCCACGGGGCCCGCTAATCCGGAACGGGTTAAGGGCTGGGTCATCTCCCAAGCACCTTGCATCGGGGGGCGTCGTCGAACTCCCTCACCAGCTACCTTACGATCCACTCAGGATTCGTCTTTCCCGATTCCTTGGTTTTCCGTCCTCATAATCGACGTTGGTATTAGGCCTAACCTGCATGTCAGTGGGGGGTGGTGAGTGTCTCGTATACCTGTCCGCCCCATTCAAGTAGCCTGCGTGGATTGTCGGACCCGTTGGTTTGGGTGACACAGTGTACGCGTGAACTCATTCCAGCCATATGGAGACTTATGTACATTATCATGTACTACTGGCTGTCTTGGTGACTTCTCAATTCAACATCACTTTATGGCGCTCCGGTGGTCCACACTTTTCTCGGGAATTGAATCGTCGAGTTTTCGTCTCTTCTTAGCTTTGGTGGCTAAGAACTTGGAGCCGGTGGCTCAGACTATTGGCACCCACCCGGCCCCTAACAGGCAGATCGTGCTGGTGGCCCCTCGGCTCCAGCTTGCATGAACCGCTTACTCTGCTGGGAACTCAGCTTGTTCCCCTTTAAATACGGTAGGGCCCAATTACCTGAATCCCACGGAACCCCTTGCTGTTGGATTGTTACCCCCGCGTGCGGCATGTTCCACAATATTGGGGGTTTATGACCATTTCAGTCCTCTTTCTGACTTTCTCGACTGACTGACTGCGTGCGTGTCGCGCTTCTAGCGCTGTATAGTTTTCTTTCCTTTTTCTTTTTTTCTTCTTTGAAGTGTCTTCCCATTTCTTAGGACCGTAAAACCGTAAAGGGGGAAACCCATAAAAACCATTGAAATAAAAGAATTTGCAGGAACAACAAGTTCGATGACCGGTTGAGTGAAACTAAAGGAGACTAATAATGGAACCAAACGCTCTACCTGGTATCATAATGATGGGTCACGAAGGTCAGTGGAAAATTCCCGAGAACAGCTCAAGTTTAGGACCCTTTTTTTTTAAGGCCAAGAAACATGACTCGCTAATATTCCAAATCAACAACAAGCGAGTACATGCCATAAGAAAAAGAAAAGAGATACGACGAATAAAAGAAAGATCACACAACGATTTATGGGCCTATCCACGACCCGATTCAGGAATTAACCGTCGGTAATCCGCGGTCAATTGGTCTCCTCCACTAGATCATGCTCCATTGCTCCGTGCTCAAGCAGCGAGTGGATCTTTTCGCTCTTATCGGGCGGACCATTTTCTATTGTCATCCATGGGTGTGGAGTGCTTAAATTGTCCGGACCTCAGGTGACCAAGCTAGACCCATGTTTTGTCTCACTGATCAGGGAGCTGCAGCTGCAGCCACATCTTGATCTTCTTCCTCTATTTTCAAATCCACTGCAGAGAATCAGGAGATACCGATTGGACTACCTCACTGACTTGTAGCTAACATGCCGCTTTGTCTAAGATCTCGCAGTGTCAAAAACGCACAGAGCCTAGACCACTTTTCAAATCCTTTGGTCTAAGTGGCGTGGCACCGTCATGGCGTTGCTGAACGAAACGTTCTGACTATCCGCGAAGATCACCCCCAACGGCCGGAATCAATAGAGCTTAGGCTAATGAAGATGTGGTACGAACGGCGTCCCCCACAAGCGCTGTCCTCCCACCCACCCACCAAAATCCCAAGGGGCTGGGGAAGAAAGGGGGTGCTCATGTCTACAAGATCGCAGCTGAGTCCATCTTGAAGTGCCGGCATCTTCCAATTCGGCACTCAATACATCAGATAAAGTGTTTTGAATACAGGGTGCAGTGTGTTTGATTTACCACGACAAGTCAGAAGGACAAACCTTCATTGACACAGCCTGTGGGTCTTAGCTTTAGGCTATGGAACCACTGCGGAGAATTGTTGTCTCAATCCAAAAGTTCGGACTATTGAGCTGGCGTCATCTGTCAAGCGGTACAAAGACAGGGCTGTACGGAGGTACTCAGTCCAAGACTGACTAGTCCTCCGTTGAACACTGCGTACTGCATACATCCTCCGTTCTGTCTCTTTCGGGCTGATCCCATCACGATAGTTACATAGCGTTCCATGGTCCTGGGACGTCGCCTCGAGGGTTTTAATGACGATCTCGAGTCGCAATTACTCGTTGCAGTGATATTATTGGGTATTCGATTAAGACAGAAGAATTCTTCATGCCAGATGATCAAAATTTCCGTTAATTTCGTCAGGAGCTGTTTCCCTCGTCTTGATTGTCACGACCTAGTAAATGGGGTTGCCTGAAGGAGCTACCTCCGTATACAGCTGAGGACCCCAGTGCGTACACGCATACTGGTGATCAGAACCAAATGGAACCTCGAAATGAAAGTAAAAATTGGCTAAATATATTAATACTATATCTACCTTATTGAGTGATAGAAAATCTATATTTCCATGGTTAGGATATCCTTAATAACCTTGACAACACCAATAATAGCAGTCTGAATTAACTAATTACATAAATAGAGAATAGCAAGGAAAAACTTGGTTCAATGGGGTCCACAATGTGATCTCGAATGTTCATTACCACGTTTTGCTTGCCTGTTTCTTTTAGAGTTCTGAGACAAAACCGCGCAGCAATTAATAAATTGAATAGAGTTATATATAAGGTAGAATAAGGATAATAAGAAAAGAAGAAGAAGAAAAAGAAAAAGAACAAAAGGGGGAAAAAAATCAAATGACTACATGAAAGAGAGTTCATACGTGGTAACCACAGAAGTATGGTTGCTGACGAACAAAAAATACCAGGTCAATCCAGATCGCATGCGGAAAGGTACACACAGAAAACACATAGGTTTTAGAGGAGGGGTTCTATTACCCACTCCCCAATGATTGACAAGCTTAAAATCCTGGTGAGAAGTTCCCCGACTTCCTATCTTACTTGGTTGCGCATGTCAAACTGGGACGGGGAGTGCGCAGCCACCCCATCCTTGCCGAGCGGACTATTGGCAATGGATGCAGCGGACAGGCGCCGACGTCGATCCGTTGGCTCAATCTTTTTGCCTTACTTCCTCGTCTCCTGATTGGCATCGGCTGAGCACCACTACTTCACTAGGCTATCAACCAACGACCTGGAAAAACTAAAATACTCGAAAAATAAAATACAATAAAAAATAAAAATCAAATAATAATAATAATAAAAATAATAATAAAATACCACAACTCCACAGAGAACAGTATCCTTCTTCATTGGGACATGGCGTCTGATCCTTTTTTTCTCCCCCTCTCTTGAAATTCCCCTCTTTGAGAGGGTATTATACCCGTTTCGGGCGATGTCAGTGACTATTCTTAACCGTCCATCTAATGTCTAATGTAAGCCACGAACCTCCTGTCTACCCAGGAGGAACGAACAAGGGGGATCTGCTTGAAGATGGCCAAATTTCTGACTAGAAATGAGCGGAAGACGAATAGAGTGATGAAGAAAAAAATACGAACAATGAAAAAAAAAAAAAGAAAGAAAGAAAGCAAGCAAGAAAGAAAAAGAAAGAAAAGAAGTTGCCCTATTCCAAGGGAGGAGAAGGGAAAACGACAACTCTTTCGAGGTCTGGTGTGAAGAGTGAGCTCATTGGACTGGACCCGCCGGAGGATTGGAACTATTCGCGGTTCCGATTCTAACATACAGAACTCAAAAACACTTACATGGCCTACGGAGCGAAAAAAGAACCCCCATGGAGATCTACAAATGATGGAGATCAAGTCTATCGGCTGCTAGTCGGTGTTGCACTGGCCACTATTACCCACCCGCTGCTCCCAGATGCTGCCAACCAAGCAGGGACCTTCCTGTTCGTGGGTATAAGCCTCGTCACAACAGACACAGACTAGGGTCTTGCTATCACTCGCTCATTTGAAGACAATTCCCAAAGCGACTTGAGCGCCCAGCGGGATCTCTCCTCCCCTTAACATTAAACTTACCATCTGGCGGATGAGCAGCCAAGAGTGACCCTACCCAAAGTACTTGACGATCGAGGTTGGGTATACCTCCTTTTCCTTTTCCTTCGATTCTTTATTGCTTGAACCCTCTGGATTTTATTATTCCCTTCGAAGATCGCTCGCCTTCAATTGCCAATTTTCCTTAAATTTACTCTCCGTTGGCAAAGGGAGTGTAAGCCCGCCGGATTATTACGCCTCACTTTCCGGTTATAGTTCACCGTTTTTTCCTATTTTCCTGACGGATGTTGAGCCACTTCACGGCCGCCAAAAATCTATATTCAGAAAAAGAAAATAAAGGGGGAAGAAGAAATAGAATCTTACATAGTGTGCTAAGAGGTAAGGACTTGCTCGCTGTCTGTCCCTTCTTTTCTTTTATTTTTTTTTTTGGTTTTTTTTATTATTATTATTATTTACTGCACCTCCACTCTCCCTAATTTTTCCGCTCTACGCTTGCCCACTGGGTCCAGTGATCGCCCACCATGCTGCAATAATCAACCCATGATGGAGACCATCGAAGCTATGGAAAACTGTCCGTCACGATCTGGGCAGTCTATCCGGATTAGCGCGTCCTAATTTATGACTCCTCCAATAATGATCCTGGGCTGACTTGATTATAAGCTCCTGTAGTCCTCTGACTGCAATGCGTGGAGTTTCAATAATGACTGCCGATTGAACAGGAAACCGCATTTGACATACAGCAGAACGGCCTTTTTGTACCGGAATATGCTGCCCATGTCAATATCGACCACAACCCTCTTCCCGTTCTTGTAAATCGCGTCCCCCGTCGCTCGAGGGATTATTTTGCCAGATGCAATCACTAGTCCTCCCCCCTTCTTCCTTCATCACCCCAGAGTTCGGACATTCAAGACTTGATCCGGGCCCAGGGAGGCTTTCATTTGATCTAACTCGATCAACCAATGCTCGAAGGTGCAACACCCGGGATCTCCCACTCCCTCGCTCTATGTCCGCTTCGGTCCCGGCAGAAGACCCGCTGGAGACTTCTGGAAACGTCAGGCGGCCCGGACAGTCAGAGCTCCATCGACCGGTAACGGCGGTGGAGTCTTCCACTGTATCGGCGCCTTCTGGATTATCCGCTGGAGTAACGGGGCAGGTTCGCCCTCCAAGAACACCTACTACAACCATCCACGAGTCAGCATACTACCGAGTAATCTCTGGGCCGAGTAATGATGTACCTCGACACCCATTTCCAGTCAGCGACAATTTCTCCTCGCGCTTGCCAGCCTCGCTCAGCGTCCCGGTAACTTCGCAGCCTTCGGTGCCGACATTTTCGCAGCCCACCTTTGGAACGTCACCACCTGGGGCTGCTGGCCGGTCACTGACACAGAAACCGACAAGACGAACCAAAGCTCATGTGGCTTCCGCGTGCGTAAACTGCAAGAAGAAGCATTTGGGCTGTGATCCTGCCCGACCTTGTCGTCGGTGTGTTTTGTCCGGGAAAGAAGTAAGTTTTGCTATCTACTTTCGTGAGATCATCGAGCCGCATTCCTTGTATAGGAACCTATGTGGTCTGAGGTTGTGATTGAAGAAAGAAAGCCCTGTTACTAATTGTTCGACAGGCAACATGCGTCGATGTTACGCACAAAAAGCGGGGAAGGCCGCCCTTGAAAGCCGAAGACGCGTCCCTCAGAACGTATGCATCACAGACAGATAATTCAGGAACATCCGGAGAGCAGCATGCGGCTCAGCCACGGCGCCCCATGCATAGGGCTACATCATCCCGTGAGCTCAGACCCATGACAGACTTGCAGGTACCCGGCGGACCCCCTGGGCCCTACGGGATAAGGGTCTCACCAGGGCAGCCAACAAGATGGCCGGGTGCTATATACTCCCCAGCCATTGATCCATCGCTATCGATGCAGCGTAATATCGGACATCGGCGATTCTCCTCCTCAAGCTCAGTACAATCCATGGCAACAGTGTCCCCAGGCAGTTTTGTGCCGATTGGAGGATACAGCCCGGTTATGAGTGCATCCCATATGCCTATGGGTGTTGGGAGACCGCTGTCATCATACGGAAACCAAGTGGTGCACCCCAGTTCTTCTCCACCGCAATATTATCAGCCGTACGGTGTTCCCTATTCGCCATATGCGCCCAATGCTAGAGTGGTCAGTCGGATGCCCATGGGCGAGCAACCGGTGACAAGAGATCCCCGGGAAAATGTGGTAGAGTCTTCCGTTAGGCTTCCCCCTATTTATCCTCCCACAGTGGGAAACCCCCAACCTGGGCCACAAGGACATCGACTGAGCGACCCATACCCAGCGAATTGGTCACCTCGCACTCGAGAGGAACTGATGCAGCAGGAACCACGGCAACTGCCGTCACACGGTCACGGAACCATTGAGCCTATCTCGCCCAGTAGCCAGATGCGTCAAGCCGCATCGGACTTCAGTTTCGGGAGCCAAATTCCCCGACATCTGGCACCAGTTCCTCCTATGCAAGAGCAGTTGCCTCAGGAGTCTCCTGTACATGCTCGAGATGATCAACCAGCCGCTGAGGCCGAGACTGATGATTCAAGGCCCGCCAAGAGACGGAAGATGGCCTTAGATGATATGGTTAACGATTGAGTGCTTATCTCGATCCACAACAACTGAAAGAAACAAACATATCCATGATCAGAGCTAGCATATCCATTCTTTTCTTTTTCCAAGGACCCGATGGCCCATTTTGGTTCTTGATGTGTAGCCGGACCTACAACAGTTCATGACCTTCATGTACATTTCCTTTGTGGTACGTTTTTTGCTTCTATTCTGCTTACATCCGATATCTAGCGGCCTGTCATTTTCCATATTCTTCTTTATCGCCTCATTTCCTTTGTTATGCATTTAGCACAGATCCGATCTTTGTCATTGTTGTGTTATATGGTCCATTTCAGCACTATTTCCTTTGTTTGACCTTGAGAATTGCATAGGCCTTGGATGTTTGGGTCGACTGGGCTTGTTTCATACAATGCATGGCGCGCTGCGCGTATCCTTCGAAGATATATTAATCGTCTTGAGCATTGGATTCAGCGTCATAGACGGCGTTTTGTTTTGGAGTCGGGGGCATCACCAAGGTTGCTGCATCATTCATTGCATATTCAAAAGGAGCATTCGTATCTTCTTTAGTCTTTCTTTCCTGTCTGATTTTATTATGAAGGGCCTTTTCATATGCTGGCTCTGTGTCATATAGATAGCTCATACAAATTGTGGGATACGTGTGTACCATTGGAGTTGAAAGAGGGTGCAAATTACAAGACATAATTTATTCTGCTTCTTAGACCTTTCCAGTCGATGTTGAGGAACTCAATCGGGTATGTAGTCACCAGAGCAATTTTGGCATTAGCTATTGACGAAATAACAAATGCACAATTCTTGATATAAATCATTGATAACCTGAAGGATTATCTACTACTAACTTGGAAACGATGGCAGACTTCCAGATACAGTTAGGGTTATTCAACGTTGCACTGGCCGAGGTAGTAGTGAACGTCAACCACGCGACGATCTACAGTCTCCACGACCATCGTCTGCACATCCGATGTCACCTACTATTAGTGGGGCATCTTGGGGGAAAAAAAAGCAAGAAAGAAAAGAAAAGGAACAAGACTCCCCACCATGCCCACCTATTAGAATCTTCGAGGCCATTCTACTTTACTCCAAAAGACCAAGCAGAC
Source organism: Aspergillus pseudotamarii (assembly GCF_009193445.1). Lineage (NCBI taxonomy): Eukaryota > Fungi > Ascomycota > Eurotiomycetes > Eurotiales > Aspergillaceae > Aspergillus > Aspergillus pseudotamarii. Next base: position 97,245 of record NW_022475018.1, read on the forward strand.
AAGTGGAGCTAAGGTAATAAGGGCTATGTTTGTGTTCAATAATATATAATTTGTCAAAACGTCACGTCACGTCGCAACTATACCAAGTCACAATATACTCCAAACTCCGTTCTTTTGGCTCCATTATTTGATTAACAACATATATACATATATGCCCCCTCCTCTGTTATTCAAACAACAGCCAAAAACCTCACTAAAATAGTCTACATCTTCTTCAATCGCAACTCTACTGAGCATCTACCTTTTTTCCTTTCCAATTTACCCATTCCATCCTTCTAGGCTACCTCTAGGAACATCGCACGCAAGCCCATATTCAAATTATCTAATCCCCCACCCATAGTTAACCCAGACATCCATCCTCACCCCCAAACTACAAATGCACTTCCACATTCCTTCCCAAACCTAATCTCCTTCTACTGTCTTTCTTGGCCCTTCTGTTAATGAATTGGGAAGAACCCAACGGGAAGCTTCTTCCAAGTGAAATAACCCTATCAGAAGCTCACCCTTGGGATGGGGATGATTAGATCGGAGGTTAGGATGGGAGACCTATAGGGATTTGTTTTGGGTTGGGGGGGGGGGGGGGTTGTTGGTTATGGGTTCCAAGGTGTCTTTGTAGTTGAGGTGGTGAGATTGTGGCGTATGCGATTAAGCTTTTAAAAGGGGGGAAGGCGATGGTGAGCTTGCTGGGTGTTTATTTGGAGGCTGAGCGGCAAATTGACAGTCTGAGGTTGTGAAGCGATGGGCTAGTGGTGGTGTTTGGTGAGTGGGAGGAATGGGTTTTGGGGAGGGTTGGTCCAAGGATGGAGGTTACGGGCTGGAATCTCTAGAGTGAATGGGGATTTGGAGAGATCTTCGCGAGGAGTATCTTTATTGTCTGGGTTTGCGGCTAGCTGACAGGCTTCGATGCACATGTTGAAAGGGAGGCCCAATGACTTGCGAAGAGGGACAAACGGTGGATAAGACTCTAGTGAAGGCGTCTTCAATGACGAATAGGGGAAACGGAAGATGGGAGGACCAAATAACTGCTTTAGTATTACCATGTCGATGTGGAAGGAAGATTACCTCGCGGGCTTTGGACATTCGAAGTCCGTTCTGGAGTACTGCTCTGGGGTAAAATTCTTCCTGTCCATTTGGACTCACCTCAATCCAATCTGACTTCCAATGGTAACTGCATCCTTAGAATTCTTTCTGATAATGGAGATACAGCCCATCAGCACGTTTATACATACACCGTTACTCAAGTTAGGGCTATAGAAGTGGGCCGGCAATAGTCTATCGTTGTGGCTGATATGATGGTGTCATGCACTTTGCCGGCTGGAATGCGTGTCATGAGTCTATGGACCCCATGGAAAAACGCCACGGAATCAGATCGATGAATAACCATGGTCAATGTTGGCGTCCTTGATCCGTGAGTAATGGAGATACGCATCTCGACAAGGATGCGTTATACATGAGTGGGTATGATTGGTCGCATTACGGGCGTCACCCGACAGACAAAGGGCTTCGAATCCCGGTTCTAGAAATGGGTTGAACCCGACCCCTGCCCGTCTACCAAGACTGACGCATTGGCATGGAGGCAAACGTGGAACGTCATGGGTGCTTCATGGCCGTGGTCGCAGATAAATGGGGATTGGACGTCCTATCTCCTTGCAAGGATGGGTGTTTGATTCAACGGAAATACAAAGATGGCCGTTCCCCTGTTTACCTTGATAAGAATGGAAGAGAATGTTTCAGACTTCTGAGCTAAGGGAAATAGGGGTTTTGGTGGGTAGTATGGAAATGGAGGATGAGTTTGGTGAGTCTGTTCTCTCATATGGTTTCGGAGGATATTTATTTAGCTAGTGTGGTCTGTATAGTAGCCCACTGACAGAATATCGTGTCGCAGCATGGTCTGTGTTCTCGGGAGAAGAGCACTAAAAATATGGTGACGCAGGCGAATAGGGCGATTCAAGACGCAGTGATGTAGGGAAGGTTATGTGCACACTTAAGAATGTGCAAGGATTCAAAGCGTCCAATATAACCTTAGTATATCTAATGAAGTCGAGGCTAGTACCACAGCAACCCTCACCAGGCAACGAGTCATACCTCCGGTAGAAGTCGATACATTATTCCTGTCACTAAAACCGCCAAGAAGGGGAAAGCTTGTAGAGGCTTTCCCATCCTTAAGATCTATAACCCTATAATATCTTTCGAAAACAAACTGTCTGATCTTGTTCCTGTGCCTACTACGAATGGCAATACCTTTCCGGAGCTCAAACATGCTACTCTACTATCACCCAACGGACGATGTCACCTAGCGGTTGTTCTTGGTTCTTAAATATTTCTTTCATTGTAACAAAGACATTGTCTTCAATTTTCCGCTGACGTTTGTGACACTCGTCGACCTTTGCCTGATCCTCTTGCTTCATTCTTATATGACGAAGCTAAATACTACGAAATGAGAAGCAGCAGCTTCAGTTTATAGGTCAAATTAGTAGGCTAAACGTTTAACCGTTTTTAGATTCCCCGCAGATGCAGTAGACTATAGAAAGGACTGGGTAGGAGATGGTATGGTCACATTGTACATTCAACAAGCTTTGTCTAACACTCAATAAGACGATATAGCAACGTTACAAGGAAGACTCTATACCCCAAGCTATACTTGGCCTTTGATTCAGCTGCCTTCGGAAATATGCCTATTATGCCAGGACCGCGACCATTCATTCTATTCTTCAATCTAGTCAGACATGCAGTACCGCTCTATCAGCAGTTACAAAAGGTAGCACGAACCGAAATCGTCACAAGCAAGAGTAGAGACGAGTTCTACTCCGATCTACAAAGAAAATACAAAGATATCTCAATCATCTACAGAACATCAGCGAGCGGGGCTGTAAGTACCCTCTCTCCAATCTTCACTCAATCTATTCCCTGCACATACTAACAATCCAACAGGCAGCGGGAAACTTCGACGCAGAATTGATCCATCGCCTCCCCTCTAGCTGTAAGCATATCTGCCACAACGGTGCTGGCTATGACCAGATCGACGTGAACGCATGTGCAAAACGCGGAATCACCGTGACCTACGCACCGGACCCCGTCACCGAAGCGACAGCAGATCTTTCAACCTGGCTGATGCTGGGTGCTCTGCGACAATTGAATCCATCCCTCAACTCCCTACGAGCTGGGAAGTTCAAAACGGGACTTGACTTCGGCCACGACCCCCAAGGCAAAATCCTGGGTATCCTCGGCATGGGCCATATCGGACGCGCGATCAAGAAACGCGCCGAACCGTTCGGTCTTATCACCAAGTACCATAGTCGCAAGCCCCTCTCCTCTAATCAAGCGGCCGGTGCTGAGTGTGTCTCTTTCGAAAAGTTGCTGGCCGACAGCGACATCATTAGCATTAATGTTCCTCTTAACGCGCAAACTAAAGGGCTCATTGGGGAGAAAGAAATTTCTCAGATGAAGGACGGTGTTGTCATTGTTAATACCGCTCGTGGTCCCATTGTAGATGAGGCTGCGATGGCAAAGGCGCTGGATTCGGGGAAGATCGCCTCCGTGGGCCTAGATGTATATGAGAATGAACCACGCGTGAATGAGCGGTTGCTACAGAATGATCGCGCCTTGATGGTGCCTCATCTTGGAACTCATACTGTTGAGACGTTGGCGAAAATGGAAACGTGGGCTATGGAGAATGCGAGAAGAGCGGCGCTTGGGGAGAAGCTACTCTCGCCTGTTCCAGAGCATATTAATTTCCAATAATTCGTGGTTTTATTTGTGTCAATCAATTAAGTGTCAGAGTTGATTATTGAGACCTTTTATCGGCGACACTGTCCAGTATCTTGTTGGTGCAGTAGGTAAAACATAGAATTTTCGCTGAGTTGACTATCTTTCCAGGGTAGAAGATAAAATGAGTAGAATTCGTCACGTATACATCGTTATTCGTAACACAGTTATTGGTTACGGTTGATATGTACAGAAATAATTAAAGAAACATATTACAAGAACAACCACATGCCCACCTGCTTAATTCTCCCCATGACGCTCTTGTCCTCTGGGTCCCACGAAAAGAATTTCTTCTTGCGAGACCCATCCGGTTGGGGTGCATTATCGTCGTGGATATTTCCTTCATTTGGATCATTCAAGTCGACTCCAGTGCTGTGAATAAGGTTGTACCGATCGGTGATCAGGTCCATCTCGCCACGATGAACAAACCGCGTTCGTTTAAACAATTTCCAGGCGAGGAACATCACAATCATGACAGGAATTTCAATATAGTAGGAAACAAAGTCGACGCCCTTGAAGTGTGGGCTGAAGCATTTCCAGCCTTGCACGAGGATGAGAACGCTGTTGAGGCCGATGGCGATGATAGGCCCGACAGGGTAGGTCCAGTTCTTGTAAGGGAGAAGATGCTCGAGGCCTTGGTGGCGAATAGCAGATCTGAAACGGAGAGATGCCACTCCAATGCAGACCCATGAAATTTGGTTTGAGACTCCGACAATGCTGGCATGGGGTTAGCTTCAATGTCAATAAACACAGACATCCGTGGTTGGGATTGACGATAATCGACTCACTTTTGTAACCACGACCATAACTGGCCAGCTCCGATGTAACTGGCGCCAAAGCATAAACCACTGATCACAGACGTCGCCAGGACAGCAATCCAGGGGATCTGAAAGCGATTCAGATGGCCGAAAAAGCGGGGTGCATATCCGTCAACAGCCAAGGAATAGAGCAGTCTGGATCCAGCAAACAAAGCATGATTCGCGGCAGAGATGACACTAGTCATAAGCACGGCATTAATGAAACTGCCTGCGACAGCACTGCCAGCCTGTTGGAAGACGAGGGTGAACGGACTGGTGGCCGTGTCTCCGTTGGACAGACCGGGATAGTTGTATGGTACGTTGAGGCCGATAATAATGATAGACACGATGTAGAATAATATGATACGCCAGAAGACGTTGCGGACCACCTTTGGCATGTTCTTTGCTGGGTCCTTAGTTTCACCAGCCGTAACTGCAATAGACTCGGTGCCACCACTATTCATGTCAGCGCAATCTTTCTCAAGGATTATAAATATAACATACAAGGCAAATGAAGCTGTAACGAAGACGGATGCAAAGCCACCAATACCGTCAACAAAGGGTGCGTCATCGACATAGAAATATTTGTCTCCAATATATGTGTGTTCAGTGTTGCCGCCACAGTTGACTACAATACCGAGAATAATGAAGATCTGGACATCGTCAGCATTGTATTCGTCAAATCAGATGGGGTCAGATGTATAAGAACATACTATGATAGTAACAACCTTGAGTAGACTGAGCCAATACTCGATCTATAATATATCCCTGATCAGCAATTGGAGGCAGAGCCATGGATTTTAACATGCATATAACCTACCTCTCCGTAAACCTTGACGGAAAACATATTCAAAGCAATAACAACAACCAGGAATATCAGACTAATTGCCCATCCAGGGAAGTTATCCGTCCAGTACTGGAGCAGTAGTTGCAGAGCAATAACATCAGACGCAGTGGAAACCGCATCATTAAACCAGTAATTCCAGGTAAGGGCGAACCCTAAAGCGTCATCGACAAACCGACTGCAAGTAGTTAGTATTCATGCAACACCTACCACCTAAGGTAAAATGACTCACCCAGCAAAAGTGCAGAAGGATCCCGCCACAGGGATGAAAGAAGCCATTTCACCCAGAGAAAGCATGGTCACAAAGACAATACCACCGCAAATGGCGTAGGCGATAAGCATAGATGCCGGACCGCCAGTAGCCAGAGCTTTACCCGTTCCCAAGAATAAACCAGTTCCAATAGTACCACCGATAGCAATCATTTGAACTTGACGTGCAGAGAGATTACGGGCGAGTTTATCTGCATTGACATACGGAGTGTTGCTGTTGAGGGGGTCTGCTACCAACCCGGGAGCCTTCTGAACCGCATCCTCTTGAGGGGCCCTACCGGGCCCCTTCTCGATGTCATGGACCGCCATTATGTGCAAATGGTCCGGTAATGGTCCCGACTTGGATTACTGATAGAGCACTTGAGATATCAAGTCCCCAACTGACCAACAACCAGGGTCAGGGAATCCTGATGGAGAGGGTAAATAACCCGTCAAAGCCAAACTATGGCACTACCATGGATTCCAAGTTAGCATATTAAACTAGCAGAGCACCTGCATAACAGCTAAAATCGACCTACCTGATCGCCGATTTATCAGCTACTCAGTGATAGCCCTATAAAACTTCCCAATTAGGAAAGCGACCCGCCAGGCCCGACAAATTCCACGTGACGGCGAAGAAACGCGCAAAATTGCGAAGAGAAGGTGTCAAATCAGATCTTGAATCTGCGGGGGTGAGGAGACAAAAAGCTTCTTAAAACCAGAATCTCTTGATTGTGCCATCTCAGGGGAGTCAAGGCGAATGCAGGCCTTGTAACCTCGCGAAAACTTAGCGGATGACGTGCTCAAAAAAAATTACGTACGACTTTTGGATATGGGCCATGATGGCGCATTTCCTACGGTTACATCGCGGGGAGTAACTGCCGACCACGTTTTCCTTCTGTGGCTAGTAAATCTCCACTCTTGACATCTGCAGTTCGAGATTGAGTTTTGGCTATAAATCTTGTATTTGTTATCAATCCTTAGCCCTATCGACTATATACATAGAAAAACCTCTTATCATGGACATGCTTTTGATACTCCGCTAGTAGAACAAATAAAAGGAACTGAAAAGGATATATCCATTGACAATAAAAGAAAAAAAAGATTCCCAGGTTACACATCTCATTACCCAAGCAATCCAGTAGCCAAAGACTCCAAATCCTCCAAAGTCTGAATTTGTTCGGGAGCTTTTGCGGCCGGTTTCTTGCTCTTCTTGTACCAGGGTTCTTCTTTGCTCTCGTCGGGCTCTGCAATGCGAACCTTCTGCTTCTTGCTGGGGCGAGGTGCGTCGTCCTCCCGGTCCGATGCAGAAAACTCGTCGTCCTCCTTGTATGGAGCCAGCTGCGCCACAGCTTCCTCGGCTTCCTCCTCGGCAAGCAACTCGCGCTCCCGAGCCTTGCGTTTTTCTTTCTTCTCCCGGCGTTTCTGTTTGGCCACTTCCTTGTCCTCCACATCGGCGGTGCGTGTCCGCTCGGTTTCCTCTGCCAAGAATCGGGCTTGTTGCTCCTTGGCATCCCCACGGGCCTTGAAGTCTTCTTCGTCCTCCATTTCGTACAATTCGTGCGCGTTGCCCTCGTCGTCGTAAATAAGTTTTGTTCCCTTTCCTTTGAACTTGAGCAGTTTCTTCTTCGACTTGAGTAGCTTTTCCCGACGTTTCGAATCAATGACCAATGTATCCTTGCCATCGAGTTGTACCACTTTAACATCCTTCTGTTCTGACTCCTCTTCGGAGCTACCACCCAGGTCCTCATCTCCAGCGTCGAAGCGACGTTTAACCGACAGGAAGTCATCATCCTCGTCCGCATCGTCGGCAGCACTTGCAGTCTTACTGGGGTCAACCAATGTGCCGTCATCGTTGATAAGTTTCGAATAGTGGTCGGCCAAGACGTCTTGATTCCGCCTCTCGAACATACGGTCATATTTGGTCCGGACTTGTTTTTCGTCCTTCTTTGTCTTCTTCTCGCCGTCTTCATCGGAATCATCGTCACTGGACATATAGGCCGTCGCCCGTGATGCATTCTTGCGCTCTTTAGTGTCGTCTCCCTTGATAAACTTGATACGGGGAGCACCTGGAAGACCAAGACTGGAAGCGAAGTCATCTAACTTGAGCTCCTTAAGTTTGAAAACTTCCTTATCCTTCTGGACATAGACTGATTTAACGTAGGAGATAAACGCCTTTTGTCCCAGGTACTTAAGTTCAGGGTCTTTGAAGCACATATTTTGCAATTGGTCCTTAATACTCTGCTGCTTGTTGGCCTTGATATTGATGCGTTCAATAGGAACCTTTTTTTGCTCAAGGCGTTTCAACATTCCTGATTCCTCGCTAGGATCCAAAAACAACACCGCACGACCATCACGCTCATATCGGGCTGTCCGTCCAACTCGATGAATGTAAGTGTCGGCATCTTCAGGGCAGTCCATTTGAATGACCCAGTCAACGGCGGGGAAATCTAAGCCACGAGCAGTAATATCAGTTGAAAATAGGACTGCATGTTTTGCTTGCGAGAACTTTGCCGTGATATCAAGCCGTCCACCCTGCTTCTGCCGACCGTGAAGATGCATCAATGGGATACCAGGTTGTAGATGGCGGAATGACTCGTAAACGAATCGCACCTGCTTTCCGGAAGACAAGAATACAATCGTTTTAGCCTTCAGGTTACTGCGGATAAAACTCCACAGAATATCAAGCTTCTGCGATAATGGGGTAACGACGTAGTGTTGCTGAAGTGTAGATGGGGTTGCGGAAGATGCTGCTTCGTGAACAGCAACGTATTCGGGATCTTGCAAGCTCAACCGCGCAAGATCCGACACCTTTTTCGTTTGCGTAGCACTGAAGAGCAATGTCTGCCGCTCTTTGGGTAGATGCCCAACAATAGCATCCACAGTCTTCTGGAAACCCATGTCCATGATACGATCCGCTTCGTCCAAGACCAGCATTTGCAGGTTGAACACATCGAACATAGCCGTTTGGTCCAAATGCTGCAGCATGCGACCCGGTGTGCAAACCAGGATATTCATTCTTCCCAGTCTTTCTTGCTCCTCCTTCAAGCTCTTTCCACCAATAATCAAGCCGGCTGAGAATGTATGATAACGACCGATTTTGCGAAGGACCTCAAAGATCTGAATGGCGAGTTCACGAGTCGGAGATAAGATCAGAGCTCCCAGGCCATCATGCTCAGACCATTGCTTGCGGTACAAGTTCTCGAGAACCGGGATGAGAAAAGCCAGCGTCTTGCCGCTACCGGTCTTTGCGGCACCTAAAATATCCCGACCCTTCAACGCATGGCCAATTGCACGAGACTGAATATCCGTGAGGGTTTTGAAATGTGACGAATCTAATCCGGAGGCAGTCGGCTCAGACAGAGGGAGATCAGAAAAGGACTTGTAGGTTTCCTTGATATCGAGATCCTCAACCCGCTGGGTAAGAGTCGACAGATTATCTTGCGCGCGCTTGCGTTTCAGAGAATGACGTTGAGAAGATTTCGCATTCTTGCTGTTACGGGGACCGTTTGAAGGAGCCATGGTAAGCTCACCTACTAGGTCGTTGAGGTTTTTGTGAATTTCGTAACAGTCTTTTCGATTTTTCTTGAGCGCTATTTTGAAATGCGAAAGAAATCGCGGGCGGTGTAGCAAATACTTTTTTTCTGCCGGACACTATTCTGCTGACTCAGCGTGCGATAAGATGAAGGGCTTATCGATGGTTATGGAGACATGCGACCATCTCTATTCTCCATGCGGAGCTTTTATTAGTAGCATACGAATCTGTTACTACTTCCCTCACCCCTTTTCAGCATCAGGAGGAGGTTGTATTATTTACACGTCAAGAAGGATGTCTTCCGATGAACAAGATGCCTTGGATGCCCTGGAAAGGGAAGCGTCCGACTTTGTCAAGGTAACGAAAGCTCCAAACAAAGAGCTCGAGATTCGTTCGACTAACTCGAAGACAGGATGCCGAGATTGATCGCATCAGGAAGGCATTTGCACTAGACGCGTAAGCTTAGCCCTGTTTAGCTGTCTGTACTATGTTCTAGACTAATTGTGAGTGTTTTGAAACAGGTATGCCGTTCTCGACCTCCAACCAGGAGTTACTGAATCCGATATCAAAGTACAATATCGCAAAAAGTCTCTACTCATCCATCCTGATAAGACAAAGAATCCAGCTGCTCCAGACGCGTTCGATCGTCTTAAAAAAGCCCATTCTACACTAATGGAGGAGAAGTCGCGCACGTACCTCGATGAATGCATCGCAGATGCGCGACGGTTGTTGATTCGTGAACACAAGTACACATTGGATTCGCCCGAATTAAAGACAGATGAGTTCAAGAAAGAATGGCGTCAGAAGACAGTGCATGTGTTGCTAGAAGAAGAGGCGCGCCGACGAAGACAAGCCAAGGCTAAGTTACAGGAGGAAGGCCGTGAAAGGCGTAAAGAAGAGGAAGAAATTGAAGAACGAAAACGCAAGCGTGATCAGGACAAGGCTTGGGAGGACAGTCGTGATGAGCGTATCAGCAGCTGGCGAGATTGGCAAAAAGGAAAGAAGAGTGAAGGAGACAAGAAGAAAAAGAAGAAAATGAAAGTCCTTGGCTGATTTGCAGGATACCGTCGTTTATCATAGACCCCTTCAATACAGCGACAGAGGTTGAAGACATCATAGCATTTGAAAATCTTTGTTGTTGTGTTCTAATGGAAAGCATTCTCACCAAGCCTGTAAGGAATCTATAGGCCGCTTGCGGATGTCTCTGCATTTAGACTTAGACCGAGTTGGACTCGATTTGTGCCACCGGTGACTTGGCATCGTCCCCCGCCAGAATGGACACATTGACTTCTTCTTCTGCACATTTAGGTTAATTCGTCTATTGCATTGAGTTATGCTGAAGATTTCTTTATCGGTCAGGGCGGCCTATAATCCACCGCACTTGTCAAGATGGTGAATATAGCGCAGCTCCCACCGGAACTATTCTGTCCGGTGCTTGATCTTGCTTTTGAGAATCAAAGTGACATCCAACTGCTCTGCAGACTCTCTCTTCTTAGTCGCCAATGGTATGAGGCCCTAGTTCCTCGTATATATGCTGAATGGACCTACAATGGTGCGAGGCAGTCATTCAGGTCTCTCTGGAATTTTCTTCGGACTATCCTCAGCGACACCCATCTCGCAGCCATGGTGCACTCCCTACATATAGGCAACTGGGGTTATTATCCACATGCACGCTCCGGTGAGTGTGAAGAACTAAATCTTCCACGAGATGAGATTACCCTTTTCCGCGAAGCTATCAGCAGGGCAGGAATCAAACACCTAGAATCAAGTATCATAAAAGATATACGAAAGCGTGATCGACGACCGCTGATGGCACTTCTTCTAACATGCCTCCCAAACCTCACGAGAATACATGCACACATCCCACAGTCTGACCCTGTTCTTAGTGCAACTCTGAGGCAAATATTAGACTGCCAGAGTGGCAACAATCCACCAACACTTCTTAGCAAGCTGAGCGAACTTTATGTGCTTGGCGAAGTGGGCATTCCTACCTGTGACCTCATGAATTATGACCTCCTTCCAAGAGCCAATCAAACCCTATTGCACCTGGATGACCTGTGGCCCGCACTTCATTTGACAGGTCTGCGGACGCTCTCACTTTTCGGTCTCGATACCGCGAACGCAGCCCTTCGACTTGGAGCAAGTCCTGCTTTATCTCGTCTGAAACACTTATCCATAATCGGCGGCTTTAATTCCAGCTGCACATATTCAGATCTCCGAGCTTTGCTCACTTTACCAGAAGCATTGATCAGCTTCTCATTATACGTGCAAGATCATGCGTTTGGTTCGATCGGAGGTGACATGATATCTAACGCGGATCTCTGGAAAGTCCTGAGAAAACACCAGAAAAGCCTTGAATACCTCGACATTTATCGTGATGCTGAACACACGAGACTCTATATGAGTCAAGGCCATTTTGGTCTTCTCCGTTCCTTTGCACGCCTGAAAAGGCTTTGTATCCAACCAGATGTCTTACTTGGTAGCTTCTGGGATCGGCCCAACGCCCCCTACCGTTTGAAAGACCGTTTGCCATGCAATCTCCAGTCTCTCACACTCTATGGCGGTAAAATGTTCTTCCACACCAGCAGTATGAGTGTTCACCTTCAAGAAGCACTGGGCAGTGGGATATTTCCGTCCCTAACTTCGATTGAACTAGAGGGTTTCTATGTAGATTCAGATGTGTCCGAGGTATGCCGTGAAAACAATGTTAGCCTTTCAATGGGACGAAGCTGTCAACATAAAGCCCTTTCAAGAGATTGTCAACTTCGGAAGGAAGGAAGCTGCCCGCCGTTCTTGCAAAAGACATACCACATGCGAATGGATGGCCAAAGACGGGCGGTTATGTTTGCTTTCTTCCCGATGGAATGTCGTGGTCGTGGTGAGATATTACTACCCCTCGACGACAGCATGGACGCCTACGAGGAGATGGAAACAGAAGACGAAGGCCTTGATCAGTGTACCGGTGACTTGAAACTCCGTATGTTGGACTTCTGGGTGCACAATGGAGGCACAGCGTACATGGTCTTTCAGAACTTTGGATACTCCTCGCTACCACCGCTTTTTACCTTTGCCATATATTTTACACATACACACGTGTCGCGGGAAAGGGTTGACCATCGGGCTTTGTACCATGCTCTTTGTGCCTCGTACCGCAATTATGATGTCCGATTCGATCTGTATTTTGTCCCCGGTATAGGTGAAGAAGGTTGTATAGCTCATTACCGCCAGGAGGGGCGCTTCCGTGGGGATTATAAGAAGCAACTCCAGGCATACAAGGAGAGTAGCCGTTACGATGTTTCGCCAGGGGTGGGATCTCTACCCAGTATGGTACACGACTACTCTGATACTGGTTTCTATCGAGGGTTGCTGTTTATATGTACTGAACCAGAATGGAATGACGACCAAGAAACCTTGTGGTCTGTGCAGTTCGACCCGATTTGACAGGCTGGAGATGGCATAGAGTCGTCAGATGAAGAAAATATCCCTCTTCATTGTATCCAGCGACACCCAATCAATGACCGCAGCCGCTGGTATGAAGGCTACAATGGCGAATGCCCGATTGACCGATGGATATCTGATATAGCATCCTGGCATAGGGAGGAATTGAGGGGACCCTGGCTGAAAGCAACACGAAGAGGCTGGCAGAGTTGGCGTTAGTTGGACTCACGAGTCAGTATTTCCTTATATCAATGATTCTAAGAGGTATTTCCATTTGGTCATTAACTCGGAATGATTCTATGTTCCACTGTATATTTAACGCAGATCAGACGGTAATGAATGCAGTAGTATGTATGGACCTTTCGCCCTCAGCTTTTCATATAATGTTTGCCTGTCGTATTTACCAGTGTATCTCCCCCAACCATTTATTGCAGCTTTACAGACTATTTCACCAAGCCGTGATATGAAACAAAGAAAGAACTAGAGAAGAAGAATATGTAACACGCCTTTATAATAAACCAGCCCATGGATCAAGAATGATCCTCACTCCAATCAAAATCACGTTTGGCCGTAATAGACATATGAGTAGAGTCATTCACAAGTTTAACACTATCCGTATCCCTATGATACGAGTTAGGCTCACTGTGAGCCGAAACGGTCGTCAGCACTATCTCATCCTCCGGACGCAATCGGGCATTCTGACAGCCCTCACGCGCGTCTAGTTGTTGAAACGAACGACTTTTGCTCTGCGATCTACTTCGGCGTTTCTTTCTAGAAGCTGATAGCGAAAAGCTACCAAATAGTCGTTCAGCATTAGACCCGAGCACAAGCATCGTGGTTCTCCGGAGCAGCGCGTTCAGCGTGGGTAGACACGCACAAACAATGCCGATGCAGGGCTCAATGGTAGACCATAAGTATACGTCGCCCATGACCCAGTTGATATCGGGGTTCGTCGCAAGTAAAGTCAAGTAATAAATCCGAACCATACTTCCCACGGAGACGCTGTATATGATGATTAGCTCGCTGCTTTCGTGTCGTGGTAGTAAAGGTATATCGGTCATTCTTACAACCCACCTAAGAGAAAGATACCAGAAATCAGTACCTTCTGCACCGGACGTATTTGGAGTCTGGAGATGATCGGAATTGGAACAAGAAGCGTGATGACATCTGTGAAGACATTTGTTGCGGCGTTTCCAAGGTAGAATGCATATAGGTTGATGATGCACTTTCCTCCCGACGGATCAGCAAACTGCGTATAGAAGTATGACAGTGGCCTGCAGGAGCATAGGAAGGCAATAATGCAGCAAGCGCCATGGCCGATACTGAGGGCCAGACAAACCCACATCATCCAGTTCATTCCAAAGATTCGGCGATAGAGGAGGATAATCGATACTTTGATGGATGGAAGTAGAACTAGATAGATGAAGATATAAGCGAACAGAATCTTACGCACACTGTCAGTCTGCAGCCTGAATAAAGCATTCTAAAGATTCCGAAGTATGCTTTACCTTTCGCATGTTCACCACATCGTCAAGCGTCCCTCTCCACACATGCTTGCCGAGGCCGCAGTATCCCGCTGAAGGTTAACAAACAATCAGCTCCTTCACTATTAACTTTGTAAGATATAAAATAAACGTCTTTACCCAATATCGTAGCAACCAGAAGTGTAGTTAAGGGTATCTGTGCTAAATCTATTAGCAAGAGTCCTTTGAGCCACGATATAAATGGTAAGAAACGGGAGGCGACTTACAAGAGACGCTGCAATCAACCAATCGTCAATCCCTAATCTGATATTCTGGATTTTAATCCGCGTAACAAATCGAAGCACTACAGCGACAACGGCGACGATATACAGGGCAATAACAGCAGCATTGATCTGGGGAGTCTGGTTGTCGTTTAGATCGATACCAGGAGGTTGCGGCCCGAAGATATCTGTGACCGTCACCATACTCGCAACAAGTCCAACCCTTTCACGAGATACAGTGTTCAAGTTGGCGCAATGGCAACAGTCGGGGAGAGCCAGCGGATAACAAACAGGCAGGCGGGCGAACTCTGACAACATCCATAGTGAAGAACGCCAGAATTAGACGCGAGGCTAAAAAATATGATTGCGAGGGTTAATGGCCAGGTATGCACGAGTAACAAAGTACGACTGATGCATCGTTCACTATTTTTACGTGGCAAGGGCATAACTGGGCCTGGCCCCCAATTGCACCCTTGTCTCAAGCGCGCAATAACATGGATTATTATACAGACCTATCCCGTGATGTGGGACTGTTGAAGAAGAAATCGGGGCATGAGAGCCCAATTGATTGGGTCTGACGTGTTTGTCACTATGCCTGCATATGCAAAGAACATCTTTCAGTAATATGATTATTCAGCCAAGATAAGTACTAGTCATGGATTGATTAAGTATGTACTTTTGTCAAGAGTCTATGACATTCATAGTCTTACATACGTTTCGTTGGCTAGATGGCTAAATCCAGACCACCTCGCGTCTATTGATGCATGGTCCAAGACTCGTATATAAGGCACTTGCATACACTTTGCAGGACAACAGGGCAGCACCATCAGAACTGAAGGACCACGGACAGTGTTGCATTAGTACTCGGAGTGGGCCATTAATTTGGTCAGTGGCGTTGCCAAACCACGGCTCGCCGGGCCGCGCCGTAACAATAGGGGCAAAAGGTTGTAGGTTCCAGGCCCGAACCCCTGTTCTAAGGAGGAACTAATATGCAGAGATGGTGCCTGGGGTTGTTACCAATCAGGCCAATCAATACTGGTCCACTCTTAGCTCTCAATTGGAATTCAGTGTCATGTTGCAGCTCAACACACATGCAGATTTATCTACGTTTACATGTGCCTACACGAAGCATGCGCCACAAAGCTTTCTTGCAGCCAAAGCCAGGGAATAATAGTTAAAAAGCTGGCATTTAAGCTTTAATCCAGACAACGTACACTATGACCACAAACGATGGGTACTGTGTAGCATTAACTGTTGTGTTGGTACCACTCTACTATGGCGCGTGGATGGCTCTACAAATAGCCGACAAAGGGCCATAGCACACTACTAGCCCTTGTATTGGTAGCCTTCGCAATAATCAGTATAATTGGATATGTTTGATAAAGTTTCTCCAAATACCGAAGTCCTATTATCTCACTTCCCAATGTTCAGAATAATAACCGAAGCAATACCCCTCTCTGCGACATATTATATACCGTGTACAGAATACAAACTTATCTATAAAGTATCTTTTTAAGCGGACAAAGTTAGTTCACAAATACCTATCTTACCCAATTAGTACAGCCTATATAAATAACATTAACCACTTATAAATATTGTCGACAAATTTGTCCTGTTAGGAGCTACCCTTATTCTCTCCCGCTTTATCTGGAATTACTTCCGATCTCTATTGAAGTTGTTTCCTGGGCTATTTAGCGCCAAACTAACCGATTTATGGCGGTTTCAAGACGTGTTCAAGGGCTGTTGTGATCTCACGCATAATGAACTTTATCGAAGATATAGACCTGCAGTCTGTATAGGTCCCAATATGCTAAGTCTCTCTGATTCTACATTGATTAATCAGGTATATTCTACCAGAGATCCATAGATTAAGGTAAGTAACAAGCTTATCTAGAACTCAGAACATATATATAACATAGAAATAATAAGAAGTATCTCCAATTCCTTGTCAACTCGCAGAGTAATATATACAATATAAACCAATCGGTAATTTCCGGCATATATATCAAGAATCTTTTTCTCGCATCAAGACAAGCAATAGCATACCAAGTACATCCGGCCGGTTAAGAATCATTATTCTATAATCTAAATAAAATTTTTAATTTTATAAAAATTAATTTAGAAAAATGCTTTCTCGCTAGAATCTAGCACTACCATGATGTATATAGTCACAACTTTGTTCGTGGAGAAGAGCACTTCTTACTTTCTGTCATTATATTTTCCCTTTTTCCTGTTTTAATAGTGCATATCGGTCCTAGCGAGTGGAAACTATTCGTCATAGTCCAAAGTACTTAGATTCAATATTCTAGCAGTCAGTAGCATCTACTTAGAACTAAATCAAAGTTGCAGCTACAACTGAAATACTTGGAATTTCTATAGCTAAGTACCTGAACCAATCATACCAATGACATATTGAGTGTAAATCTGATATTCTAAATATAGACAACGATCTTATACAACGAACCTGGTGGTCTACATACGAAGTTTCTGTCGAACAAAGACGCGATAGCGTCTTGGTTAGCATTACCGGAGGCGTGGACAAACTGATCATATCCTTAAAACTGTCCCCTATACAGGACCAGGATACTACTTCATTTAGCGAAAGTATATACTAATTCAACACTCTGGGTTGTGGTCCTCATATTGTGCGGACTTCCTACTCTTCTGGTATTCCTGAAACAACGATGCACATAGACACATATTCCGCGCGAATCTTATGTCTAATCACAACAGCTAGAGTACTAGTACAATACTCCAAAGACTCATCCAGGAGGCTTCTAATTTGCCTCTTGATTTCTTCTCCTTCTTCTTAGGTTCTAGAAGTAAAAGTAGACGTCACATCAATAATCGATCCATTATTCAAGGCGAAAGAAAAGGTTAAACGTCTGCAAGAACGGCCGAACAAAGTCCGCCGAACAAATCCCGAACTTGAACGGTACGGGAACAATGCCCATCATTTGACTAAGCGGGAAGGACTCCGGTAGATAACTAGATGGTAGTGCTAACTAACCAACCTCTTTGTCTTTTTCTTAATGTATATTGTACACTTTCAGCCCAGATAGGACCTTGACCCCCGAGAGCCACAACCTAGCCGAAAGACATCCTCATGCATTGAAACACGAGAAAAAGTTCCTATCAGAAGAAGCACATGCGATAAGAAAGCGGTCAGCGATGCGGGGCGCGGGGCGAGCGAGCCGATTCGTTCGGACCGACAAGTTAAAGGCGACCAGAAGATTCTCCAGAAAGTGTAGTGTCATCACCCTCGGTCTCGCTTTCTTATCGCACGACGTACGCGAGGGTCGATTCAATTGACCCCTGACCGAGTTTATACCGGGACCAGCAAGTGAAAAGTTCATTTACTATCATCTTTAAATACTGACTAGCATCGTTACGATTTGTTCTGTTCGACTCCTAGAATTCAACTTTCGCCTCATCTATTTAATTGTCCCAAGTCCCACCCCTCACTTGCATTCAACCTCACCCACCATCACCAACCACACTTCCTATCATCAGCCCCTCCCGCTCTATACAAAACAATAGGACCGATACAACAAGAATGACCGACACAGCCATCCAACCAGACCCCGTCCTTACTCAATTAAATGGAGGCACCTCGAACCTAAAAAACGTGGCCCCCCATCTCCCCTCCCCACAAGCGCAATGCACCTCCACACCCTCCACACAACAGCCAACAACATCCTCCTCCCTCTCAGAAGTAATCGCCCAATGCCACCACAAAGTGCACACCTTCCTCGCCGAGTCTCATCCTCCAGATTCTCTCCTCGCCGCCGTCCAACGCCAAACTCGCATCTCCCTCGATGTCGCCGCAACAGCCCTTTCCCGCTACAGCCTCCCAGAGCTCGCCCTCTCCTATAACGGCGGAAAAGACTGTCTGGTCCTCTTGGTGCTCTTCCTCGCCAGCCTGCATCCGCATCCACCACCCGAAAAGGGCGGCCTCAAGTCTATCCCGGCGATTTATGCCCTACCGCCGGATCCCTTCCCCACAGTCGAGGAGTTCGTCCAGTGGTCGTCGAACGCCTACCATCTTGATATTATAAAATATACGACAGAGCCGCCGAAGTCGACCCTCAAGTCAAGTTTTGCGCACTACTTGTCCCTCCATCCCAGTGTGAAGGCGATTTTTGTCGGCACTCGTCGGACGGATCCCCATGGCGCTAAGTTGACTCATTTCGATCGGACGGATAGTGGTTGGCCCGATTTCGTTCGCGTTCACCCAGTGATTGACTGGCACTATGCGGAAATTTGGGCTTTCATTCGTCAACTGGGCTTAGAGTACTGCCCTCTCTACGACCAGGGATACACAAGTCTCGGTGGTCAGACGGACACTCACCCAAATCCTATGCTTCGTGTCGACACTATGGCAGGTAACGAAGCCACGAAACACTACCGACCAGCGTATGAGTTGACTGAAGACCTGGAGGAGCGGCTGGGACGCAATTAGCCCCTTGACCGCCGACATGGAGTGTTACTAGCACCGTCAAGCTCTTCGCGCAGAAGTTCTTTGCTTAATCCGATGTCTACATGGAGAGCGATCTGAGGAGATAGGATGACATTGCGTATTGGGCTTGCCTTTTATTCCCGCTCCCTTTCACGGTTTTCTCTACTTCTCTTATATCTTCTATGTATATGGTAGAAAATAGATTTTATATATCTCTGTGGCTGCTGGAAACTTTGGGGCTGCTGTTTGCAAGGCCACAAGTGCAAATTTCATTAGACATTTACCTTAACTTTTATCATGTTGAACAAAGGGATGTCTCTCTAAGTCAGATACCACAAATAGCAATTCTTATCCATACCCATCAATCTTCTTTTTTATGGTCTTCAAGTGTGCGGACCAAGCGTACAAAATACAGATCTTAAAAGTCATTCTGTTGACCACCATAGAACGGGGATGTTGTCAAAACAAATCAACACCAGGTAGCAATCGACAAAATCAAAAGACAACCGCAAGGCGGTGACAAAACAAACAAAATTGACAGAACGAACATTTAAAAGCAAAAGTGCAAAATAAATGCGTTTTGGTAAAACATTGTAACCTATAGCATATGCTGGCATGTAGTCATGGAGCCGAAGATGGTGACAAGCCCGGAAAGGATTCAAAAGTGACTCAGTGGACGGATCGCGGAGATTTCACAGTGATCTCCCTGCGTGATGGGATAGGCGACAAAGACTCAGCTTTGATATTCTCCTTTCGGGGGCTGGTTGGCCCAGAACGGGGTTCGGCACAAGGAGAGTTGGGCAAGGCTGTCCTGGACGAAACTGTCCTAGACGAACCACCAGAGATGGTTTCCATCCAGCCCATACGACTAATTGGAAGCCGTCCACGATAGACAGGCGTGTCAAGTGTTGCTGGGCTGTTCCCAGCGGACCAGGTGTTGAGGTGTACATTGCTGAGCTGGTTCTTCACCACAGGATACCTGTTTTCTCATCAGCAGGGTGGGTTCATGTTTTGTATACAGTTGTCAATACGTACGGAGGAGAAATGGACGTCGCAGGGGTCCAGGTAGGGCCCATCCCCACAGGAGATGGATAACTGACTTGGGAGCTGGGGCTGAGATGGGACGCAGTTTGTTGCAGACGATGCAAAGAAGGTGATGGGGTTGAGCCTTGGACTACCTCAACTGAGTAATTGTACTCCCCAGCTCGATAAGCACGGCGCTCATTGCTTTGCTGTTTGAGCAGCTTCTGAGCCTTTGTGTCTGCAAAGCGAAGGAGTAACTTGACGCCATCTTTTGCCATGACATTGTGGAATTCGGCCAACACTTTTTCTGCGATCTCTCGGGTCTCGAATCTGGGAAAGTTGTTAGGGTGCAACGACATGATGGAATGGGCTGGGGCACTAACCGAGCAAATCCAACTTCCTTACTCACGCCCGTTTTTTCATCACGGCTAATCTTCTCGGACACGACACGGTAAGGCTCAAAATGACGACGAAGATCCTGAGGAGAAACTTTTGTTAGCCCGATAATGATGGAAAGATCAGTCGGCTCACGGCTTCAGTCCAATCATTCGGAATATTGGTGCAGTATATATTGGTGGATGATTTGTCTTCTAGATCCTTGAGACGCGAGTTCCGAGATTTCTGAACCATGTTAAGCATGATCGCTGTCCATTGAGCATCGTAAGTGGTGTGTTACCTGAGCAAAGCTGGCTTGATAGCCAAGATAGAAAAATCCCCGAATGCAATTTTCACAGGATTCGAAGTTGTAGTATTGCACGAAGCCAAAGCTATCGATTCTGTGAGTGAAGAGGTGGCACCTATGGACACGTCACATACCCTTTGCAAAGACCCGTATCCAAATCCACAATTGCCTTGCAACGATCAATTTTTCCGAAGCGGGAAGCATATGCGTACAGCATCTCATCGGTCGTTTCCGGCAGGAAACCTCGGATGTAAACATTGGTGATACCCTCACGATTCTCGAGGCATTTAGCGAGGGTAAGATCGGATGGATTGGTCCACATTGCAGGCACTGCCCGTGGAATTGGGGGATCCTGCTTTGTCAAGCTCTCCAGGTCTTGAAGGATGTAACCGTTGGGAGTCTTCATCATCTGAAAAGGAAGGCTGAGGCTTTCGTTCTTCTGCTCTTCATTACAGTTCACCAGATATGGAAGGGTAGGGTATGGAAGAACATTTGGATACATATATGGCATCTGAGGTATCTGCGGTATCTGAGGCATCTGATCCGGGAGAAAGACAAAAGGGTATTTGGGACGCTGCGCTTGAAGATTCAAAGCGCCGAGCAGCGGGGTCAAGACATCACCCGAGTGCTGAGGAGCCATGGTAGCCTTGCAGTTACTGGCAATCTTCAACAGGAACTTAGCTGACGGCACAGAGACTCTTCGGGGCTTTTTTTTCTGATGTATACTTGTACGTGTTCGACAAGCGACTAGTAAAGGGTCATTCGAACAGCGCAGGGAACGGGGAGAACAGGAAGTAAGTTAAGCAACAAGGTGGGAGAAAGAAGAAGGGGAGGAGAAGATGAAGGAGGAACGAACAATGAGCGGGAAATATTCTTCATGTCGTCAGTCGCTATAAGGAAAGAGTACGTATGGTGTCTTCCATACATGGCAGGTACCGTCGTGTTTGTTGGGGAAGGAACTTACAGTCAATACCAAAGTAGGTCGCAGTTTGAACGATACCGAAAGCGTGACTGAACAATATATACCTACTAGTAGTAGTAGAGAGTTTGTTGCCCCTGCTTACCTAGATACCCGATAAGAGAGGCTTGTTTACTAGGGATCAATTGCAATGATATTACTGAACACTATAAATCAATTCAATGCTTGGATGTCTAACATGAATGTTTCACAAGCTACTATCTCTACCGCATCCTGTCTCCTTTATACGACTAGTATCCTTACCTTGGGTATATATAGTCTTCATATCTCGGGAGGTTGCCAGTACAGATGTAGCAACTATATATGGTAAGCGTCATTGTCAACAGTAATACTTTCCATTACGGCATTTCGTAGAATGTTCAAAAGTAAAGCATTAGTTTAACTAGCGATATATGAATTATCATCGGGAGACAAATGTAAATCTTTTTTTTCTCTCTCTCTTTTTAACTCACTAAAAGGAATACTGAAAATCGGGATAATTTGAGTCGTATTTGTTTGAAGACGTGGATAGTCGTCCGGAACAATTTAGATATCCAACCTCTACAAGTCTCTTGCACATTAAGCTGACTAAAACAAAATGGAATAACTAAATATAATCTAAGAAAGAAAAGTTAAAATGAGTAGTGAAAGAGAAGGTTAGAAAAATGTATCCATAGGAAGATAAGTTAAGTCTATCTTGTACATTGGCGTCAGTATACACCAACTTCATCTTCGGATGGCAAGTTAACTAAAACTCATAGCCCCAAGCCTACCTCTTTAACTAATTGATGGTATAAAGCCTCACAACACCTCACAGTTTTACAGTTGTCCGCTTCGCATGAAAACTGAACAGCAACCGTCTTGTGCCGACTCACGACCACGACCAAAGCCTTCCTTGGCTGGATGGGTTTTCTGAAAAGGACGGAATCTGCGTAGTTGATGGCTTGTTGTCCCACGGGGGCCTGACAGCTCAGGCATTTGGGTGAGCCATAGACCCCTATCTGACTGAGATATGTCGGTACCGCCCCATGCCCGATCTTGAGCTGATAGTGTCGACGAGCCAGCTGTTTGGGGCCTGCTCCTGCTACGAGATCTAGTTTCCATTCTTTTGGGGCAGATAGTATGGTTGGGTATCATGCGGCCTATTCTCCAAGACCTGTGCAAGCCATTTCTGTCTCTGGGCCCGACCTAGCTTAGTACATGCTCTGCGTACATAGGCTCGATTGAGGCATTGTATTGCCATTTCTATTTGCTATTAAACAACGCAAGATCAATACCTACTACGAAGGCTTGATGTCCGTCATGAGCAGTAACCACTATCAGTTGATATACGAATTTAGCAATAAAAATGTGTATATGTCTATCGGATGGGTGCGAACAAGCTAAAATTGCGTCATGACCCATTATGTTCGAGACGACAGTCGCTTAACTATCGCCTGAATAAGGCGCAGAAAAACTTGAGGGCTGCCCTGAACATAGGTGGGCTTTACTCAATCAATTTGATAAGTACTAGCATCTTTTCTTACCTGATTACCCGTGATTTCTTTCGTGCAAATTGGTTGGAAATTCGAGAGGGTCCTGGGCATCACGGGGGCTCCCTCTATTTTAATTCAGAGGAATATTAGTTGTTCTGCATTACTACTGTAAACCTGAGGGTTTATGTACAAGTTGAACATCAGATTACTTTCCAATCAGCCTGATCCTTGTATAGACTCCAATCCATATCTGAAACTGTACAGTCTACCTGGCTGACAATTCGCAATACCATCCATATTACGACTGAGGGTTATTTCCTCGAATTTATTGCAGTGACGGTGATAATAATGATCTATACGCCGACCCCTCGCCTCAGTGTTGATTATTCCTCTAGACCAAAAGACGAATCCGTACCCAGGTCTAGTGGACCTCTCTTCTCCTCTGTAGTCCTTGCTGTAGTTCTCTTGCTAAGTATAGATTACCGGTTTGGAGCTCCAGGTATTGCTGGATTTTAGTCGAGAAAATCCTCAGTCCTTTTTGGCAAGATATGCTTTGATGCTGAAGCTTATGGCTAGTCTTTCTCTTCTTTTTATACTAAGAGGCCTTCTATAAGTTAAATGCTTGGCGATGTTTGATCACTGTAATTAATATAGAATACTATCTGTGTAATGAAGGTATAGAGATAATATAGTAGATGAAATATAAGAGATTTAAGAGTCAGGACTTAGAAAAAAAAATTAGATAAGTGTGAAAAACACTACAATATGTATACCATGCAGCCATGCTTATATTCAGATCCAGGATAATAAGCCTCTAGAGTAGATTTATAGGGACTAACTCTCCTCAAGGTTCTTCTAAACCAAGTAGAAAGTATAGTTTAAAAGGTCACCGTATGTAGTAACTATAGTACTTTGTTAGCTCTTATCTTTCATAATACTCTTACGAAATTGATAGGGTGTATATAGATTGGTAAGCTTTTAGTGGATACGCATTTAAGGGTTACATAGAACTATATAAGTATAATATAGGTTAAAGAGGAATCAACTCCCTGGTTACTCAGTGGCTTAAGACGCTCACTAAGCACACTTAAGAGGTCTCATGTACTACCCTGATAAAAGCGGCAGCACCTGTATTGGGTAATAAGAACTTACTCCCTTACAGATTCGGTCCTTGCTCGCTAAACCCAAGTGCGTTAGGACTGTATTTCACGTGAGGATATCGGTTCTCGGAGCTCCGCAGCCATTCCCGAAGAGGACTTCCCCGCATGGGGGATTAACGGCTAGAGCGGAGAAGCTGGAGCGTCGATAGCAAGTCAAACCACTTGGAGTTACCAAATCTTGTGCCTGAGAGGTCCCGATTCTCCCCTGGTGGGTGGATAGCTCGGGTAGCAACGGACAAAATACCTCGTTTCCTTCTTCCACCCTCACAATTCTGCCTACGGTCCCAGCTGAAGCCAGCGTTTGAACTTTATTACCTCTTTGGAGGACATGGGTTACATTGGAAGCCAAATATAACTATAGCTGCTCCCCCCTCCAACCCCCCCTCCCAACGTCCCATTCCCTCATCGTCTGCATACCCGACGGAAACACCCATACTTAATTTACCGGTCGCCTGGTGCTCTGTACGGGTACAACACGCTTGAGTTGTCAAGATGAGCATGTCGCGTGCGCTATCCCTTCCTCTGCGGAGGGCGTCCGTCACTTCTCCTATCCTGCGTTTGTCACCGTCAGCTTTCACAGCTACTAGAGCTTTCTCGAGTTCATCACGACGTGATGATACATGGGGTTTTATTGGATTAGGGCAAATGGGTATGTTAATGTTCTGTTTGATTCAACTATAATTAAATCCCCATCCTTCCCCGACCCTTCGGATAAACCAGAATGATCACCGTGTATACTGGGGCCATTGGGCCACAGCTCCTATATTTAATTACCACTGTTCAACTCCTTATAGCCGAACCCATTGAATATACTACTATATCCTTCTATTTCATGCCCTTCACCTTTTCTAACCGCATGCACTACCGGGAACTAACACTCTGTCTCCACAGGCTACGCCATGGCCAAGAACTTACGCGCTAAAATCCCCACATCCGACACACTAATCATCCGCGACATCAACGAAAGCACCGCCAAAAGATTCGTCGAAGAAAACCAAGAAGCTGTCCGGAACAGTGGAGCCAAGGAAGGCACCTCCAGGGTACTTATCGCCCAAAACGCGCGAGAAATAGCAGAACAATCGGTAAGTTTCGCGTTGCGTTTTATTACCCCCCGGCGAACAATTCGTGTCACAGAATCCGCACAAACCTTGCTCAAATGGAGTCTTCATTATGACTGGACAGTGCTATAAATACACACATGGGCTTAGCTATTTGCATTATCAAAAGGGACGGAAAAAGAAATAAAAAGAAAAGAAAAGAAAAGAAACGCAGCAGAAAAAGAAAAGGATTGGCATTATTTGATTAGTTTCTAGCGGGGTAAAAAAGACGAAGTCACATACTAAACTACCACCTACTCTCCAGACAGTGATAGTCACCAGCCTTCCGGAACCCGAGCACGTCAAGGATGTCTTCTACTGTATGCTCCGCCACGGCGAACTCCCGGTCCTAGAAAAAGAGCGCTTGTTTATCGACACCTCCACAATCGACCCAGCGTCGTCCAGAGAAATTGCCAATGCAATCCACACCACGCGCCAAGGGCGATTCGTCGACGCTCCGATGTCAGGTGGAGTAGTGGGTGCCCGTGCCGGCACGCTATCCTTTATGTTCGGGGCTTCATCGCAGACCGGCGAGCTTGTCGATCGCGTTCAGTCTGTTTTGATGCTAATGGGCAAGAAGGCCTGGCACATGGGTAATTCGGGAACAGGTGTCTCCGCAAAACTAGCCAACAATTATCTCCTAGCCATCAACAACATTGCTACCGCCGAAGTTATGAACCTGGGAATCCGTTGCGGACTCGACCCCAAGGTCCTGGCCGATATGATTAATACATCGACTGGTCGCTGCTGGCCGATGGAAATCAATAACCCAGTACCGGGCGTGGTCGAGACCGCGCCAGCGTCGCGCGAATATGCCGGTGGGTTTGGCATTAGTTTGATGAATAAAGATCTTCGACTGGCGATTTCCGCTGCGGAGGAGTCTGGTACTCCTCTAGCCCTGGCCGATAAGGCCCGGGGGGTGTATAAAGCGGTGGAAGATGAGCATCGAGGTAAGGACTTTTCCGTGGTGTACAAATGGCTACAAGAACAGTCGGCTACTCAATCGTAGTAAACTATGATTGGATTGAAATCGGTTATTCTTGGTTGATATTCCTTTAGCGTGGCACTGTTTTGAGAACCCTACATAGGTTTTCTTCTTCTTCTTTTTTCTTTACGTTCTATGCGGTGATATATGCGGCAGAGTTCGAATTGCATTTGCGAGCAATTGAACAAACATGACAAATTATAGTTGTATTCCCTTCGGGTTTGACCTAGATAATATACACAAGTCTAACTTCTACGGTAAGGAATAACTACCGGCTTGTATAAAACATCCCAGTGAGAAAAATCAATGACAAGCGGGTATTTACTATATGTAATCTCCGAAATAAATTGCGCAGAAACGCCCCCACATTGCACGGAATATCAGATTGAAGAAAGAAGTAACGTATGGCTGACAAGGAAGAAGAATGCTTATACAAGCCAAGTGTACTCTGTAGTCGGAAATGTAAGGATAAACCAGATGCTTATTGGCCCGGTGATGCCGGGTTGCTGGCTGGACCTGTGAGATACTCTGGCGGGACTTTCGGCACACGGGGTGAACTTGCAGTCTGAGCCATAGCCCGGTGTTGAGCTCGGACAAGATCGCGCTGTCGCTCCCTATCTCGGTTATTCGCGGCGCCGCCAGTAAGCCGTCTCATACCACTGCGGATCATGGATTCGAGTGAGGAGGACCCATCAGTTGCGCTACGTGTTTGGTTGAGTTGATGGGGTGCCAGTCTATTAGCTATAATGCGCTCATCGAGATCATACATTCCTTCTTCCACTTCATCATCGGAGAGGAACGCAGATTCGTTGAAGCCAATTGGTGGAGTGGCAAATTGGGTACTGGATGACGTGGGAGAGAATAATTGATTGACAGGAGACGTGACCGAACGAGCGTGCGACACTGGACGTAACGTTTGAGTCGACGCTTGAGGTGTCAGTACCCCTGGTGAATGTACCCCAGGGTTGTCGAACCGGAAATTTGGAGGTCGAGATTCAGCGAGGCCGTTATGAAAAGACGACGAGGAAGCTGTTCGGGCGAGAGATTTTCGTAAAATCGGGGCTGTTTGTTGGTCATAGAGACTGGCGCTAGTGTCAACGTAGGTCCCTGTAAAGCCGCGCAATGTCGAGTCTGGCATAGAGTCAATTATCGGGTTACTTGTCTCGGTCTCCTCAAAAAAGTCGTCCAAGCTGTCCAGTTTCTGTACAATATCTCCAATATTGCCATCCGCCTGCGTGTCAATAGACTTCATCGTATCAGCCCGCATAGGGAAAAAGGAATCATTGTATTCGTCCGCATGGAACTCTACTTCGGAGGGAGTTGTTTCTTGCACTTCTATACGGTCGACCTCAGCGCAAGTGTAGAAGACAGCGTGGACATTATGCCGGGTGATACTCGACTGGGTAGCAGGCATCGGTATAGACCATCCGGTGGGTTCTGGTATACCATACAGACTTTGAATACGCTCATATTCTTTGCGGATAGCCCGAGACGAAGATGACGATGCCATACTCATTCGAAGATGATGACGCTCCATAGGGTTGCCTGAGACAGTCATGATATGATCCATCACCTGCAACGCTTGAGGACAAAGATCGGTTTGCAAAAGACGCAGGAGGGGTGAGATCAAGTCAGGGCCATGGCATGTCACCTCTCCCCGTCGCATGTCAATTTCAGGAATGAGCACGCAGAGTATCTTCATGGTTTTGACCCGAAACCAATCGGTCGTGTTGGTCAGCAAGCCCATAAGGAAGATGAGGCTTTGAACATCTTGCCGAGGGAAATAGTACGAGCGTATTTCGGTGATAATGTGGCTTAAGAAATCGTTCTCGGCCTTATACTGTCCATTGGCAAACCCGAGGAGCGAAGCTGCAAGACGCGGGCACCTCTCACTCTCAGCAACACGAGCTAACAACGTAGCACGAGCAAGTGTCTTCGGGTCATCGACGGCGGGATCAAACTGATGTAGAAAGTGGGCCATGTTTGCCAGAATTGTGAAGAGAAGGCGGTTACCATCACCCATGAGTTCGTTGTTTGGAAAACCACTCAAACGGTGTAGAATATCCAGTGTCAGGTTAAGCGATTCGCGTGATTTTAAACCTTTGTAAACTAGATTCTGAAGACCATCAAATCCACCTTCCCATTTAGGGGGCTGGGTTTTGATAAGCTCTGTGACGACCATCGGGTCACTTAGATCGACACGCTCCATGAACTTTTCCAACATACCAATACTCTCAACAAACTCCGTCTCATGAATAGTGTTTAGACATGCACAAGTGGTCCAAAACAATTGTGGAAAGCGCAGAAGATGTGTTGGGGCCAAGGAGCTAATTATAATCTTGAGCGTTGTGAGAATCTCCATCGAAAACGTTCGGTAGTCCGCTTCCTCGTCCGCAATCGTATTGGACAGTCGAGCTAGCATATCTGCAAGCATCCTAGCGTCCAATGACATAGATATGCAGCGAAATACTTGGAATGATCGACAAGCAAGATGTCGTACCGGGCATGAAGTCGCCCAATTTAGAGCCTCTTTAGCCCAAAGATCATTTATACCTTCATAGGCCAAACTAAAGAAATCAACAACCTGCCGAGTCACACTTCCCATCGACGAAGGAACCCGGCTACCGTTATCCTCTTCATCCTTATCATTCAGGTCTTCATATTCCCATACCACCTTTGGATCGCTCTTGCGGATAGACTCTACAAAATCTTCGATAGACTGCCTAGTCCCAGCTGAGGCGTCGTCTTCAAGCTTGGCAGCAATTAGTTCATGAATCAGGTGAACCAACATTTCTCTAGCCTGCTCTTGTACGGTGAGTGTGTAGTGATCCCAGAGAATCAGGACGACGTGAAGTAGCTTGACTACATCTTCCAGGGGAAGAGTAACGGGAGCAACCATCAAGTCCACGAGAAATATTAGAGCAACTTGGCCAAGAGAAAGCCCCGCCTGTTTGTTCCCCACGGGGAGCACAGCTGCCAGGTCTGCAACATAAGGCAAGCCCTTGATATCCGGTGGGGGCGGGGTTATATCTTTCCTCTCCTGCACCATGTTCTTAGGAACAACTTGCAGCAAGAAAAACTCGATAACCTTTGAGCCAGCAGGAGTTCCTGCAAGGAAAACAACAACTTGCTTAGCATATTCCACAAAGTTCTGTTCTTTACGCTCCAAGCAAAGACTAATAACGAAGTCGAGAACCAGCTGCACGTTCCCGCCGTGTGGACCTGTCGTCAATGCTTGCCAAAGAGCTTGAACCTCATTTGGAAGTATCGTGCTGCACCGAATGGTAATCTCGAAAAGGTTGGCTAGAAGCATATATGACCTGGCCGTGGGCCCGCCGTTGGGATCAACCTGAAGCTCTATCGTCTGTACCCATGGCAAAATAGCAGCAACCATATTTCGTTGGCTATCGGGCCCCAAGTTCCTGAAGTGCAAGGAGAATTCTGAAAAGAGAGTGAAGGCGAGGTCAGAGTGTTGTTTTGCTAAACGCTTAGACGTTTCAAACTGAGCTAGTTTGTATACGGCGGTGGTTTTATCAGAGATACTGATGTCGAAGTCTTGCAGTCTAGAGCTCTTCTGTTGGCGTTCCTCTAGAATGCGAAGAAGTTTGGCGGACTTCATTCTGATTTCCCGTTTCTGATTACCAAGGGTAACGAGGACGGCCCCCAAGATCCTCCAGAAGCCAAGCGGGTAGTCCGTGTGTTCGATGAGTACCTCAGAGACCACTTCAAAATAACTCTCAAGAGCCTTGGGCCGTTCTGTGACATAACACATCTCTATCGACCGTTCCAGCAGGTAAGAATGCTCTTTATTGTGAACGATCAGATTCTTAAGTGCTCGCCTGCCAATCGCATGCCACTTATCACTAATGGCGGTAAAGATGATGTGAATCCACGATAGCATTCGTCCCACATCGAATTGAAGTACTGAGCCACTTTCTGTTGTAATGCTGATTGGTCCCGCCTTCAAGAATTAGCTGACGAACACAAGTCATGGAAGTGAAGCAGTTACTTACACACAAAGATGCCATTGCGCTAAGCGCCGCTGCACGTAAATTCTTCTTTTCTATTTCCATGGCTGCCGCAGTGTTGCGTAGGTCACCTGTTTCGCGCTGATTTGTAATGGCAAGTTTGCGCATATTTTCCTCTCTCTGCGAGATCTGGGTCTGGTTCGGGGAGTATCCACACCAATCTTCCATGAGAGAGAACGCGGACTTTCTGGATTCAAACGGTATCCAACGTGAAGAATCCTTTGTACGATGGATTCCTTCAAAAAGCTCTTCCATTAGCCCGCAGTAGTGAAATCGTAGCCGCTGGAATTCCCAGTCATTCTGAACTTCGGCATCACTCAAAAATATTCGTAGATCTTTCGCATACGTCACGAGATTGTTGACGATCCAGTCGTCATTATACACTTCTGGCTCCTGCAGAAAGTGTGATGTAAGCTTGTAAACATGTGTGACTTCGGTCCGCAGCCTATCCGTTCTTCGATTGCGTCTAGGACTGCTCGGAGATCGGTAGTGTGTGCCAATGCGAATCTTAGCTTCCTCGTTGCAGGTTGTGACGGCGTACTGGAGCGACTCGAGTAATGTACGATAAAGATTCGTATTTATGGAACCCAAAGCGACAACAATTGCATTGCGGATGGAAGCCCTTTCAGCTGACAGCAACGGAATTACAAATGCGAAGAGGCTCCTGGCGGAACTAATCTTGTCGTTTGTCTGCTGTGAACCTTTCGAGGATTTCCGCGCATGTTGGGCATTGGCTAGCTGACTCTGAGATTGTGCGCCTACACTGTTGACAGTCGTGCACGCCATGACCAAGTAAAGCTTCCACTGTTCGATCAGAATCTCAGCCGTCATATGGGATCTCCCAGGGGGGCGGGCCTGTGGGGCATCCAAGGGGCCATATGGAGGATGTTGGGGATTTTCAGCAAGTCCCGTGATCGTTTTGTGCATCTGAACAAGCCTTGCGCAAACAATCTCCCGCCCGAGAGTCACAGCAAACGGACAAGTCTCAAAGCTGATCCGGATAATATTTGGAAACACCTTTGACCACAGTGTTGAATCGTACGACACTTCACTGCTACATAGTTCGATAAGTGTATTTTGTGATGCACTCCTCCGTTTTCCTTTCTGAATCCGGCTTCTCTCGGCAACGGTAAGTTGCTCATCGCTTACATTCAAGATCTGGTGAGAGTCGGCCTCGAGAATTTTGATGATTCGTGTATTCTCCTTACCAAGGGCCCTGTCAAACTCCGTGATAAGCCGCAGCACTGTTATGGCGAAAGCTCGCACCCTTCTAGACTGCGAGCACAGAAAAAATAGGCCATGAGATTCAATCTCTTCAACATGAGCCAGAACACTAGAGAGGTCAAGGTGCAAGGCGCGGCTACCAGAGCCGGACTTATCACCTAAATCAGCCGCGACGGCTCCCTTGCTCTTGTGCTTGATCTCCTCTATCCAAATCTCCAACAACTCCACATAGAGCCTCAACGTAGATTCTATATGGCCTGGGCCAAGCATGCCTTCATCTGACATTGTTGAATACCTTGCATCAAAGTTAAAAATAAATCGAGCAAAGCCTATAGTTACCTGCTGAGCGTGGCATTGCCTGGCAATCGCCTTCAGAGACTCTGCGGATGAAAACGCTATATTGGATTGCACGTGGGCGGTGCCAGTACAGAGCAAATTGATCAACGAGTTAAACGGTATATGATCTGACAAGCACCGAGGAAGTGCTTGAACGGCAACATGAAGCAAATCGTAAAAGCCTTGCCGTTGATCTAATGTGTTTATGTGATCATCGCGCCTCCCAAAGCTGAACGCCTCTGAGATCGGGGTCTTCGGAGTCGCGCTTCCAAACTTCTCATCCAAAGCGGCCTGGCCGCCGAATGTGTTGTCGCACAGAAGGGTGATTTTACCCAATATCTCGCAGAAGCGGATATAGTAAGTCCTAACGTTGTCACTCAGCCTGGAAGTGTTGACGGGACGTGGCCGTGCATCGTCTCGGCTTTCCAAAGTAGTTGGTAACCGCGGGTCCGCAAGGAATTGGGGCCGTAGTAGGTTGGTCGATGCTGAGATGTCAGTGAAGGGGTTCGGTATCGACCCAGTTGGGAACGGAGGGCATAGCTGGTCACAATTCTCAAGGTCGGTAACTATAGCAAGGAATGATCTAATGCCGATGACCATCTTCTCCGGCTCCATCTGCTCGATCTTCAATTCTTTGCCGGATAGGAAGAGGTCCGAATTTATCATAGGGAATATGATGTTACGGAAACAAACCTCCGGATGTTTGAATCCAATCATACGCACCAGCTGGATCAACGGCTCGGTGACCGCCGGCTCGGTGCTCAAGTATGTTCTCTTGCCCACAGGTAGTGCAATTCTAGCTACTTCATCAACTTTTCGGAGAGTAGCTGTCGGAGACTCTGAATAGCGGAAAAAGTACGTCCAGAGTAAGCGACACATGGCATGGAGAGCTGGGCCTCTGGTAGGACGGTCCTTTAGCCTTGCCGGCAGCCCTAAAATGACAGACAGCCATTGGGAAGAAAAGTTCTCTTTGGAGGAAACACACAAGAGTAAAACGTGGAGAGGGAAAGCGGCAGCCCAGTGGCGAGGTTTGGTCAGCATTTGTGACAGGCGCGATTGAACCAAATCCAAGAATTCCTTCCACCTAGGCAGGGATAAATCGCAGTTAGGATTCGCTGCCACCGGGAGAAGCAGCTTTTCGAAAATATAACAGTAAGCCTGCTTAACCCGCTGCCCATGCGCATTAACAAACAACCGTGCCAGTAACCGCATGAAGTCACACGACTTAGGCCATGCGTCTGGATAGGTCCTAATTCGGAGATGTCTCATCCCCAATATCAGAAGCTCTGCTCTGGCATCGCCATCCTTTGAAGGTCCCCGAAGTGTTTCTTCCTTTTGGTACCGTTCCAATTCCGTTATAAAACGGCTTGTGACGCTTGTGAAGTTTGTTTCACTCATAATCCCGAGCAGTTGCGAATATATCCTCCAGTTAGCTATGCGAAGTGGGGAGGCTGCAACCTGGTCTGGATCAACCGTCTTGAGTTGGCCAAACACAATTTCTTCCAAGCGCTCAGCCATGTCGACGGTGATAGAAGCAAGACTACTCTGATTGAAAATCTCAATCAGCACTCGGCAAACGAGATACACCGATACCGTTGCACGGCGCTCAGCCAAAATGACATCGTCACTCCTGGAGAAGATAGGGTTAGGAGGGTGATCTGGCTGAGCAGCTGTTTCAGCAGCCACTTGGGGTGGTTCTGTATTCCGCCGTATAAGTAAGCCGTTCTCCTTGGACTGGGAAGATTATATCTGATTAGCTAACGGGTGCCTATTCCCAGGGGAGTTCAATCCATACTTGATTAGGTACTTGTTTGGCCATGATCGCAGCATCACCTTTGGCTTTACGCCAGAACATGATTGTATCAATCAATGGTTTCGGCTTTTGCCGTGCGATATGGCCAAGAGCGGAGATCAACTGATCAAAGCCAGGATCTGCTCCCGGTCCACATACCATTTCCACAGGCACGTCAGATTCCCCTAGTTTCATAATTGCTTGGTTTATCTTGTTGTCCGCCTGGCCAACGAACTTAACCCACAGTCAGCTGTTATTTCAGATATACTCGAGCTGGGCCTAAATGCGCTTACAGAGTTGAACAGATGGTGTAAGGCATATTCCCCCACAGTCTTTGATTCTGTATGATGATTCTTTGAATGCGACCGACTATGTGAGCGTGGTTTCCCACTCGAGTTCATCCTTCTATGTGCTGGGTTCGCCGGTCCACCCTCCGGGGCTTCATCAGTATCCCGATCTTCAATGGTGCTCAACATGCCCTGAAGGGTATGAGCCGTCCCGTTGGTCCCCTGGTTCTGGTGAAGTGTATGCATATCAAGCTGCTCCAGTCGGCCTAGCGGAGAATTATCCTGCTCAACGCTAGCGCCACGCCCGAGGGACGCGATCATCTCCGGGCTCAGAGGACTATTGGAGGTGGAGGAGGCGGCGAAGCTGGGGTTGCGGGAGTGCTGGATCCCATGAACAATCGAAGTCTGGCGATGGTGTCCGTATGAATTAGAAGGACGCCTCTCCAGAGTAGCATCGTAGCTAGCGCCGGGGCGTCCGGAAGCAGTCTCAGGGCTTTTGGAATGAGAATGGCCACGGCGGGTATTTTGAGGTTGAAGGGTCGAAGGGGCGAGCGTGCAGGGGTCGGCTGGTCTTCCTCTAACGGCGGATGTTTCTCGACTATGAACGGTGGAAGATGGAGTACTCCTAGTCACTAACCGTTCTGGTGGGGATGCGAAGGTATGGTGCGACGCAAGACCTGACTCGTCAGGGATGAGGGGCATTGTTGTTGGCTGGACGGGGCCGGCTTTGATCGATGGATGTGAAGCCACTAGACATGCATAGAATTCGGATTAGTTTATCGATCGTCAAACTATGATGTAGTTATAGGATAGATCTTGGTGCAGGGATCCCCGGAAGAAAGGCTGGTATTCAAACAGTTGGAGGGTCATCAGGGACACATACTGTTGTACTGCGTCTTTTTTTCAACCTGGATTCATTGCTTACTGAGGCTCACATTTACTGGAGCAAAAGAATCCAAGGGCAATTTAGAGCAGCACATTGTTGCTCAGCAGCCCGAAGATGGCGGAGAATAAAGTGAGATGGTGGTGATGTCCAAGGATGATGATCTCTGACCGATGAGCTTGGTCCTAATGGGCAATTGTTTGTTCGCGACCGAAAGCACGGGTCTTCTATGGGCACCACAAGAGGGAAGGGAGGGAAAAAAACCCCATGGTACTTGTCCACGGTAATTGTAGATTAGGTTTCAAAACTTTTTATTCCAAGATAATTATCGACACACACACATACTAAAAAAGAAAAGAAAAGAAAAAAAGTTAGGTTAAAGCCGATATATCTCTATCTGCAGCCTTATTTGCACATAAAATTGCTTCCCGTACCGTAATCTCCTTCGGATACGGGCGGGCCAGTCACCAAAGGTAAGTTTTCGTCATGATATATATCAGTCTATACTTTTCTTCTACCTATACTTATACCCTCATCATCAAATTCATAACAGTGACAACCTACTTATGCGTTCCAATACAGTTCAGATTTTCCCCACAGAGAACCAAGAAATACAGTGGTTGGCGGAGTGTCTTCAATATAAAGTGTTCCGCAATTAACACTTGTGGGGTCAGAGAAAGATCGGATGGAGTACATACTTAATTCTTCTCAAGCTCATGCTCTTCCACGAATTACAAGGAATCCACTGAAAAGAACATGAACTGATGGACTTCATGTAACTTAGAACGCCGCCAGGTAGTCAAGCTATTCGAGGCAACCATGTTGTAGATTGTTGACAAAAGGGCTGATGATCATTGTTATATACAATGAACGAATACTGTTATTATCTGAATAAGACTTCATTGCCTATGAATAATGATAATGTTACCATGATAAGAACAGGGCATTTATGGATATAAAGAGCGGAGTTGTCATGAACTTCCCGTCGTGCCTCAATTGCCCAGTATTACCGGCCCTATATTTGTAGTGGGTAGTAATAAAGTACTAGTAGTGGAAAATGAGAGGTTGCACACCAGCTTGTAGCAATCCAAGATATAATCCAGTAGAATCAAGCTGAGCTCATTCGAGTCTAAGAGATGAGACCATGGCGCAGGTACATGTCATGACGGTTGAACGTAACAGACGACAAGCTAGATGGATCGTTGAATTTGACAGCGAAGGCGAGGAGGAAGTCGCAGGTATAACAACGGTGGTTGATCCTCTTGCTATGAGCGCAAGCAAAACCTCCAATACTCTGTCTGGTACTACTACTAGTAGTACAGAGTAGAGAGCTCGCACTTGAACCGCACGGTGCGGAATCACTTCCGTACCTTTCCAGGCATCCGATTAGTCATTCCTAAAGAACGGAGCATCGGCATGGATGCATATCCGCCTATACGCGGAACTCTTGAAATGTCCACCGAAGCCAACTGAAGAAATGATTTCCATGGCGTTAGCGTATAGAGAACGGACCTAGTGATTGGGGTTGGAATATTGCTGTTTCATAGATGATCGGCAGCAAAACTCAACATATTCGAAGTCCTTCACATGTGTCACGTGTCAATTGAAATGTAGACATTCATCATGATAAGATAGCAATGGAATTGATCACTCTGAACCTATTAACTCTATAATGTGTTATGTGCTGGATGTACATGCTAGAGTAGGGAATAGTATTGGATAACGTAGAGGCGATGTCTATCCACAATGATTGTAGTATTGTGCATCCCTCGAATGACTTCTTTACTACTACACGTGCAGGAAAGGCGGAACTCGGCTACTAACAAAGGGTGCTCGGCAGCCTTAGTCGGGAGTTTCCTCATATGGAAACCAAAGGTCATCCAAAGTTGCCCCCAGACTCCGCTCACCTCCATGAATGCTTTCACGTCAAGTGAGCACCGAAGTTTCCTTCCGAACCCAACTTACGCTCGGCCTAACTGTCGGGCTTTCTTGCCTCCCCACAATGAGGATGGTGTATATATAAGCCTTGGTTCTGCCACTTTGATAGTCGTAGTCGGTTCCCTTTTAAGATATTACTACGAGGTTATTGTTGAGAGAAAGGATCTACTGCTGCGATTATTTCACTTGAGATACCCTGGTCAATACGGGCCCATTGGTTCCTATAGTGCGAATACTTTCAATTCTTTGGCGAGGAATTAATTTGTGGACGAATTTCATTTCGTACTCAATTCACCTCGGCGCTCGCCTTCACACCGCAATCATAGGACACTCTCTCGTCTTGTTGGGGTTCGTATCCCTTCCTGCCATTCAATTCCGAAACCAGCGCCGGGGCCATCCGAGGGTCTAAGGCCAAAAAAAGAGCAGGACCTGAGAAAGAGGCCACGATTGCCTCAGATACTCACTCCGCCTACCACTTTAACTTTCCACCCTCTCCACCCATACCACTCTTTAACTCAACCTCTCCGGTGTCCGGCCCCGAAATTATGCGGTCCGCTTAGTTGTGGATTCGGCATCTTTAGTTCCTTCGATCAGACCACAGCTCTCTTCCCCGACCTTCTTCTTTTCTACTTGTGTACTGTGTTCCATTCTTCTACCTCTTTCCTTCTTTTGTGTGTTCTAGTTTTTTTTTGCCCCTCTGTTGGAACACGCTGCCAGTGTCGGCGTCTTCCAACTTTTGAAAATTGATTTGTGGTGGTCGACACCACCATCGTTGAAGATCAGGGGGTGACTCTTATTCTTCTTCGCCCCATTTTGCCTGCCTTCCCTTCCTTCCCCGTCCCACCTTACTCGGACACCTGGTTGGAACCTCACCCTCTCCAATAGCGAAGCCAACATGGCGCAACTCGACACTCTTGATTTGGTTGTCCTGGTGGCGCTTTTGGTGGGTAGCGTTGCCTACTTCACCAAGGGCACTTACTGGGCTGTCGCCAAAGATCCTTATGCCTCCTCCGGTCCAGCGATGAATGGCGCCGCCAAGGCAGGAAAGACTAGAGATATCTTGGAGAAAATGGAAGAAACTGGCAAGAATTGCGTCATTTTCTACGGTTCCC
Source organism: Aspergillus pseudotamarii (assembly GCF_009193445.1). Lineage (NCBI taxonomy): Eukaryota > Fungi > Ascomycota > Eurotiomycetes > Eurotiales > Aspergillaceae > Aspergillus > Aspergillus pseudotamarii. Next base: position 135,056 of record NW_022475018.1, read on the forward strand.
AGACCGGAACTGCGGAAGACTACGCCTCGAGATTGGCCAAGGAAGGATCTCAGAGATTCGGTCTCAAATCAATGGTTGCTGATTTCGAAGATTACGACTACGAAAACTTGGACAAATTCCCAGAAGACAAGATCGCCTTCTTTGTTCTGGCGACTTATGGTGAGGGCGAGCCTACGGATAATGCTGTCGAGTTTTACCAATTCATCACCGGTGAAGATGTTGCTTTTGAAAGTGGCGCATCCGCTGAAGAGAAGCCGCTGTCCGCTCTCAAGTATGTCGCTTTCGGTCTTGGTAACAATACCTATGAGCACTACAACGCCATGGTTCGCAATGTTGACGTCGCTCTGCAAAAGCTTGGTGCCCAACGAATCGGTTCTGCTGGTGAAGGTGATGACGGCGCTGGCACGATGGAAGAAGACTTCTTGGCTTGGAAGGAACCTATGTGGACCGCGCTTTCTGAGGCGATGGATCTCCAGGAGCGCGAGGCTGTTTATGAGCCGGTGTTCAATGTCACGGAAGATGAGTCTAAGAGCGCTGAAGACGAAACGGTCTATCTCGGCGAGCCGACCAAGGGTCATCTCGAAGGTCAACCCAAAGGCCCATTCTCGGCCCACAATCCGTTCGTTGCACCTATTGTCGAGTCTCGTGAGTTATTCACTGTAAAGGATCGTAACTGTTTGCACATGGAAATTAGCATCGCCGGAAGCAACCTCACCTATCAAACCGGTGATCACATTGCTGTTTGGCCGACAAACGCTGGTGCCGAGGTGGATCGGTTCCTACAGGTTTTTGGCCTTGAAGAGAAGCGCCATTCGGTTATCAACATCAAGGGCATTGATGTGACTGCTAAGGTTCCTATCCCGACCCCTACCACCTATGATGCAGCTGTTCGTTACTATATGGAAGTCTGTGCCCCTGTTTCCCGGCAGTTTGTCTCGAGTCTGGCTGCTTTTGCCCCCGATGAGGCGACCAAGACAGAAATTCAGCGTTTGGGCAATGATAAGGATTACTTCCACGAGAAGATTACCAACCAATGTTTCAATATTGCCCAAGCTCTTCAGAGCATCACTTCCAAACCTTTTTCTGCCGTTCCATTCTCGTTGCTCATTGAAGGCCTCAATAAGCTCCAGCCTCGTTATTATTCTATCTCGTCATCTTCCCTCGTCCAGAAGGATAAGATCAGTATTACTGCCGTTGTGGAATCCGTCCGTTTGCCTGGTGCCTCCCACCTTGTCAAAGGTGTGACCACGAATTACCTCCTTGCGCTCAAACAGAAGCAGAATGGTGAACCTTCTCCTGACCCTCACGGCTTGACGTACTCGATCACTGGCCCGCGCAACAAGTACGATGGCATTCACGTTCCTGTTCACGTCCGCCACTCGAATTTCAAACTACCATCTGATCCCTCGAGACCCATTATCATGGTTGGACCTGGTACCGGTGTCGCACCTTTCCGCGGCTTTATCCAAGAACGTGCCGCCTTGGCGGCTAAAGGCGAGAAAGTCGGCACAACCGTTTTGTTCTTTGGGTGCCGTAATCGCAATGAGGATTTCTTGTATCAGGACGAGTTCAAGGTATGATTTTCCTCCTTTATATACTGCCCCCTTCGGATCCCCATGGACCATTAGTTCTAACCAGTTTTACTACAGACTTATGAGGAACAACTTGGTGATTCATTGAAGATCATCACTGCATTTTCCCGCGAGACTTCTCAAAAGGTTTATGTCCAACATCGGTTGCGTGAACAAGCTGAGCTGGTCAGCGATCTTCTGAAGCAGAAAGCCACATTCTACGTTTGTGGAGATGCCGCCAACATGGCACGTGAGGTCAATCTGGTGCTTGGTCAGATTATTGCCCAACAGCGTGGTCTTCCCGCCGAGAAGGGTGAGGAAATGGTCAAGCATATGCGTAGCAGTGGAAGCTACCAGGAGGATGTCTGGTCGTGATTGTTCCACGGCTGTTTCTTTAAGTGAACATGACTTCTTTTCCCCTTCTCATGCCTAGATGATCTTTGCATATATACTCCGCCTGTTATTCCTTTCTATACTTTTTTTTATCTTTCGGCGTGATTCATGTATGCCTAGCAGTTCTTTTTGGCCTTGTATGCAGTGGGAGCCATGGCTATTTGACCATGAAGAATTACAGCTCGCCAAGAGAAGGATGATAGACTTGACGGTTCGAAAATGTTTCAAGAATTATGAACGGAAATCAACACTACATTGGATCACGTGTGATGTCCGGAACTTGGTAATAAATACATTTATTTCTTTGGGGATTCTGAATATTATGTGGTGCAAATATCACCATTAGGGAACAACAACTGCTTAGAAGCCACATAGGTATTGTATATATAACTATTTGAATATGTACTGGAATAAAGTGTGGAGATGTGCAAGTTAAGAACTGTGTTCGGCCATAGCCCGGAGTTAATGTCTTGGAACCGCAACATCGTCATTGCGACTTTTACGTGAAGTCCCGAACTGGTCCTACATACCAGTCTTTCTCTTTTCAGCTTCTTCATTATCAACCCCTCCCAGTTTGGAGTCTCGCAGCCAGAGATGCGGATATCTTTCAACCAATAAATATACGATATTACATCTGGAGTCAACCTGTATTACTCCGTTGTTGGATCTGACGGGTGATCGTGCTATCATCTCCCCGCAGTGGTCTCCACTGCAAAAAGCTCATCCCGGATCGCCGATTGCGAGCTCCTAAGGCATCAGACAGTCAGGATGGCTTATGTCGTGCCAATACATAAGGCGAGCAGCGTGCGTCATGCGCTCAAGCTGCAGTTTCTGAACCCAGAGGAGGAGTCCTTGGTTGTTGCGTTGGTGACCACAATCCACCGGTCGGTTTCTGGCTACAACATACATGTTACTAATACGTCTGGTTTTGCCATAGGAAGGCCAATCGACTGGAATTTTATACGCTTACCCCTGATGGGTTGAATCTCGCTGCGTCGTGTACTCTCTACGCCAAAGTGTCGATGCTGGCTCGGCTTCCTGCCCCCGCCCATTCACCCACCGATCACCTTTTCGTTGGCACGGATCGGTACACCTACTGCACTCTATCATGGGACAGTGCACAGAATCGGATACGAACGGAAAGGAACTATGTCGACATTGCTGACCCGTCGTCGCGAGAATCGCAAACTGGCAACAGATGTTTGATAGACCCGAGTGGTCGGTTCATGACGCTAGAGGTATATGAGGGCTTGGTTGCTGTGGTACCAATTGTACAATTGCCTAGCCGGAAAAGAGGAAGGGCCGCAGCTGTTCCTACTGGGCCTGATGCGCCAAAAGTGGGCGAGCTCGGAGAGCTGACAACAGCGAGGATTGATGAGCTCTTTGTACGCTCCTCTGCGTTCCTACATGTGCAGTCTGGACTGCCGCGCCTGGCATTACTTTACGAAGATAACCAGAAGAAGGTTAGACTGATGGTTAGAGAATTGAATTATACCTCCGCTACGGCGAGCACGAGTGCAGACGCTACATTAACGCATATAGCCGACTTTGCACAAGAGCTGGATCTTGGGGCTTCCCACCTTATACCTGTGCCTGCTCCACTAGGTTAGTTTCTCTCTGCCATGCGATATAGTATTCCCCCTACTATTGCACTCCCAAATTGACAAATATAGGTGGTCTTCTCATTCTTGGCGAAACGTCTATTAAATATGTTGATGACGATAACAATGAGATAATATCTCGGCCTCTAGATGAAGCAACCATATTCGTGGCTTGGGAAGGGGTGGATAGCCAGCGATGGCTGTTAGCCGATGATTATGGAAGGCTATTCTTCTTAATGCTTGTTTTAGACTCAGATAACCAGGTTCAGGGCTGGAAATTAGATCATTTGGGAAACACATCACGAGCTTCTGCTTTGGTATATCTTGGCGGTGGGATTGTGTTTGTGGGATCTCATCAAGGGGATTCTCAAGTACTTCGAATCGGCAATGGCTCATTTGAGATAATCCAGGCCCTGTCCAATATTGCCCCTATATTGGATTTTACCATAATGGACCTCGGGAACCGCACAAGTGAGAGCCAAACCCATGAATTCTCGTCAGGGCAAGCTCGAATTGTCACAGGCTCAGGCGCTTTCGACGACGGGACTCTGCGAAGTGTGCGCAGTGGTGTCGGAATGGAAGAGCTGGGCGTTTTGGGTGACATGGAACACATCACAGATCTATGGGGGTTGCAGGTCCACGCTGGGGGCGATGCACTGGATACACTTCTTGTTACCTTTATTGATGAAACGCGTGTATTCCAGTTCAGCCCCGATGGTGAAGTAGAAGAACTGGATCACTTCCTTGGACTGAGTCTTTCGGAAAACACGCTTCTCGCAGCCAACTTGCCCAGGGGCCGAATATTGCAGGTTACCGAGCAACGGGTGCTTATCGCAGATCTGGAAGGTGGTATGGTTGTGTACCAGTGGGCACCGCGGAATGGACTGGTCATCACCGCTGCTTCTGCCAACGATGATTCATTGGTGCTTGTCATTGGTGGCGAGCTTATGACTGTCTTGGATATCGGAAATGAGGTCCAGGTGATAACAGAGAAGAAATTTGGTGCCGATAGCCAAGTCTCTGGCGTTACAGTTCCTGCATCACCAACTGAAGTTTGTGTTGTTGGATTCCCTCAACTCGCCAAGGTATCAGTTCTCAGGCTTCGAGACTTAACTGAAGTGTATACTACGTCGCTAGGCCCAGCTGGAGAAGCTTTCCCGCGGTCTGTTCTCGTTGCGGATGTGCTCGAGGATAGCCCTCCTACCCTTTTCATCTCAATGGCAGATGGTAGTGTTATCACTTACTCGTTCAAGACGGATGACTACTCCTTGAGCCAAATGAACAGACTAATTCTTGGGTCTGAGCAACCAACGTTCAAGAAACTGCCGAGGGGCGACGGGCTTTACAATGTCTTTGCGACATGCGAGAATCCGAGCCTGATTTATGGCTCTGAAGGCCGCATTATATACTCTGCAGTAAATTCAGAGGGAGCTTCCCGCGTCTGTCATTTTAACTCGGAGGCCTATCCTGGCTCTATTGCAGTAGCTACACTCCATGAGCTCAAGATCGCCCTGGTTGATCGGGAGAGGACCACACAGATCCAGACGCTTCAAATCGGTGCAACCGTACGCAGAGTCGCTTATTCACCTTCGGAAAAGGCGTTTGGTATCGGAACAATAGAGCGTAAGCTTTCAGACGGGGCAGAAATTGTCACAAGCCGATTTATGCTCGCCGATGAAGTTCTGTTTCGACAGCTAGATTCATTTGAATTGAGACCGGAAGAATTGGTGGAAAGCGTCATTCGCGCAGAATTCCCGGCGGGCAAGGATGAGAATGGACGTGAAATGACTAAGGATCGGTTCGTCGTTGGAACCGCGTATCTTGACGATGAAGGAGAAGAGTCGATCCGAGGTCGGATACTCATGTTTGAGATTGACAATGGCCGAAAACTGACAAAGGTCGCCGAATTACCTGTTAAGGGGGCGTGTCGTGCTTTAGCCATACTGGGAGACAAGATTGTAGCCGCACTTGTCAAGACGGTAAGTGATAGTTGAGTTGATTGTTGTGAATACCCGTCTGACAAGGCCTTTTCAGATTGTCATTTATAAGGTGGTAAACAACAATTTCGGCACAATGAAATTGGAAAAGCTTGCCAGTTTCAGAACGTCGACCGCGCCGGTCGATGTGACTGTGGTAGGCAACGTGATTGTGGTCTCAGATCTCATGAAGAGTTTATGTCTTGTGGAATTTAAGGAAGGCGAGAACGGCCTTCCAGATTCATTAACGGAAGTGGCTCGCCACTTCCAGACCGTTTGGGCCACGGGCGTCGCCTGCATCGACGAGGACACTTTCTTAGAAAGCGATGCGGAAGGAAACTTGATCGTCCTCCGTCGGAACCTCGCTGGAGTGGAAGAGGACGATAGACGCCGGTTAGAAGTAACCAGTGAAATCTCCCTAGGCGAAATGGTCAACCGTATTCGACCAGTTAATATTCAACAATTGGCAAGCGTCATGGTCACTCCGCGAGCCTTCCTAGGCACGGTATGTGGTTTCACACCCATCGCCCCCTCTTTGTAACACACCACTAACTGAGATTGCACAACCAGGTGGAGGGCTCCATTTACCTGTTTGCCATAATTAATCCAGCACATCAGGACTTCCTAATGCGTCTGCAAGCGACAATGGCGGGCAAGGTCCAGTCACTGGGCGAGATGCCATTTAACGAATTCCGTGGATTCCGCAGTATGGTCCGAGAGGCAAAGGAACCATACCGTTTTGTGGATGGCGAGTTGATCGAACAGTTCTTGAGTTGTGAGCCTGATTTGCAAGAGGAAATTGTCAATTCAGTGGGCATGATGAATGTCCACGAGGTGAAGGTTATGATAGAAGCATTGAGGCGATTGCACTAGAATTGTCCGTCGCCTATGTCTAGAGGGCCAATGTGAATGTCTTTCGGACTAAACTTTGCCCAATAACAATGAAATCGATGTGCAACGTACTAGTCATTTATAAGCCTGAGAAGTAGACAGATCATGTATAATGATACTACACATCTAGTGTGTGTTTGATTGACTATGCCTCAGCGAGATGCTGTGGCGATTGTACTTCATCTTACAAGGCAAACTCACAGCAGCATGCAACAGACCCAACATGCTCATCAAAATATCAATGCTCAAATAAGTATATCAGGAAGAAGATTAATTATATATTTATATAAAGTCGGATAAGTATACTATTCATATGCCCCCACAGAACTAAAAGAAGTAAATATCCATGCTTCCAAATCATGCGTCCTTCTTGTTCTCATTCTCTGAATCACTCCAATCCAACAACTCCATAATCTGATCCTGGGACAATTTATTCGCGTTTGTCTCTGCCTCCTTCAGGCTCTTCATGTACTTCTTCTGCCTCTTCTTTGCATTCTTTGTCCACTCCGGCACTCCACTGGCAGTCGCAAAGTCCTCTCCATCCTCAATTTCATCATCGGTGTTCTCGACCTCTCCAAGCACCTTTCCGCCTCCGGTAGCACCACCTCGCAGTGTATTGGCCGAAACCTTGGCCTTCTTGCCTCCTTGTGCCTCCTTCTTGGCCTTTTCCTTCTCCTTCATCTTTCTGCGATCGCGTTCACTCATTTTTTTAAAGAAAAGTTCGATGTACGGACGAATTATAACATAACCGATCACTGAGAGTGTGACCTTCGTCCAGCGGTTGAAGCTCACATCCGCGAAAGAGTTATAAAAGTTCCTGAAGAACCGGACGATGATCGTTTCGAAGAACGTATATATTTGGCCGAAGAAGTCTTTCAAGGCCTCTGTGGCGACCGCGGCGTCGGGGGAAGACATTTTTAATTCTGTTGCGGTGGTTATTGTGCTCGGTGATTGTGTTGAGAAATAATTATAGAAAAAGATGTGAGATTTCGCGGAGGTCGTAGAAAGAGAGGTTGAGGGGGTTTTATTCAGTTTGTGCGCTCAATGTGACTTGGGTTGGAGACAGGCAATTAAGTGGGAGCCTGTAAACCCCTTTTCTTGTAGAAGTATGAGGGATTTGAAAGTGGATTGTCCGCTGAATGCCGCAAGTTCTTTTCTCTTAGTCTCCATACGATGCGAAGAATTCCGTAATGGGAAGTGTTCCATTATGGTCTAGTGGCTACTGTCCTTCGGGACATCTTTTGTCCGCCCGTGTTAGCCGTAGCCAATCACAGGCGGCATCCGCTGATCTTCGTCCATAGACGCGTCTGTTCACGCACGCGAATAAGTACTAGTATAGATGACTACATCGTTTCCATCAGTATCGACAAAGATTATCATCTCGGATATTAATCTTGGGGACGTTCGAGCTACCTGCTGCCCCCGGGCGTCTGTCAAACATGGATCCAAACGAAGAAGTTGGCCTTGAAGAGGTACGTGGTGATATGTATCACTTATTTTGAAGCAGATCTTACAGTTACTCTTCACAGCGCCTGAAATCCGCTCTTTGGCTGGCCATTGGAAAGATAGTTGACGACGAAACCATCAAACTTGGTGTGAATGCCACGCCCCAATTCATCGGAGCCTTGACGGAGATGGTCTGGACCCAGATAGGTATGTCACACCTGCCCAGAGCGAATAGCTACAGAGCTGTCGTCACATTTAGTTCATTTCATGGTGGCGCGTAAACTGATCAGCTTCAATAAACAGAGACAGTCAGCCAGGATTTAGAGTACTTTGCTAAGTAAGTGGTCGACTTACGGCTCAAAGTACCCTATGGATTGCCTGTCTTGCTACTATTATTATTCTCCCTTTTTCTTACTGTGGGACATTGGCGGAGGAGGATCCTTGGGTATGACTCAATATGGCAGGTTGCTAACATGTTCGGAACTTCCTTATTAGGCATGCCGGACGTTCGACAATTAATGTTTCCGACGTAATGTTGTTAGCGCGGCGCAACGAAGGGTTAGAATCCATCCTCCGCGCTTTCGTTGACCAGCAGCGCGATGGAGAAACTTGAAACATCGAAAATTCTATAGTATGAACATCATGAGTGGCTGGGTCCTTTTGTTAAGTTCCCTACGGGGTGATGTAACCCCAGACTCATTGGCGGCTTTCTTCTCCCGGCGCGCCTTAGTGGCCTCCGTAAGTGTAACCTAATTTTACTTTACCTCAATGACACCCAGGCTAACTGTTTCAATAGGAACAGCTACATGATCCATCCCGCCAGTGGCACTCAGTAGCCAAGATATCTGGAGGATGAGATGACGCCACTGATTACTTCCCCGCGTTAGAGTTGACTATTTTCGGCTCACGTGTTAGTATCAAGAAAATGACTGTCAAGGCCGATATGGTTCTATTCCACGCCTATCCAGCTTATTAAGAGATGTCTCAACGAATCAGAGGATCGGGGATCCTGAGGCTTTATCTCAAGAGAACGTGTCTAACATCATAGATGGTGTAATGATTATCAGATGAACAGTTACAGTGCCCCAGCCAATCAGCTTTCAGAATTGCTTGCTTTGATGGATATGTATCGCTTGTGGACCACGTCACCATAGCGTCTCCTGCTATATCAATTAGCCTCGATAGCATACTACTTAAATATAAACTCCCTGAAGGCGGGCATATCATTTTGAGTGCCTTGTCGCAGCATACAGCGATGGTGCAACTATACTGTCTTTCAATTGACTCAAAATTTATACCAGTTCCTTGAAATTGTGGGATACCATTTAAGCTTAGAATAAATTCTCGAAAAAATGCTGAACACCACTCTTGACACGGGTACTGTTCGAGCGACGCTGAAGACCACGCCCCTAATGGAAGCGGTCCGCTTCCATGGACCGCGCGACATCCGGGTTGAAACAATAGATGAGCCCGTTTGTGGCAAAGGGCAAGTAAAGGTGACTTGACACTGTACCTACGATATGAACAAGAATATACTCATTCGAAGTGGAAATAGTAGATCCGACCAGCTTTCGTCGGACTCTGTGGCAGTGGTAGGCTTAACCTACTTCTTCTATATCACCAAATGTCGAAAAACAAACTGATTCGAGCAAGACATACACGAGTATACTGGGGGTCCTGTATTGATACCTCAAGAACCACATAATATTACCGGACGCTCGTGGCCAGTGACACTTGGTCATGAATTCAGCGGTATCGTCCATGAAGTCGGAGAGGGAGTAACGAATGTGTCTCCAGGACAGCGGGTCGTCGTACGTCCCACCATCTTTGACCGGCAATGCACAGCATGCAAACGTGGCTATGAGTACTGCTGCGAGAACATAGGGTTTATTGGCCTTTCCGGTATGCGGTATCTGTTAAAGCACTACAGAGCTAGAGATGATACTTACGCGTCCTGTAGGGTACGGTGGCGGGTTGGCAAAGTACCATGTTGCACCGGCAGAACACTTCTACCCAATCCCTGACAACGTATCTCTTGAAGTGGCAGCCTTGATCGAGCCATTGGCGGTTGCCTGGCATGCCGTTAATTTATCACCATTCAAGATGGGCGATAATGTCATGGTGGTAGGCGGTGGGCCAGTTGGGATCGGCATTGTACAGGTGTTGAACTTGCAAGGCGCCAAGAACATCATGGTATCAGAGCTTTATGAGAAGCGCAGGAGGTTTGCGATTGAATACGGTGCTACGCATGCCTTTGATCCGGGCCAGGAGGATGTGACGCAGAGGGTCATGGAAATGACGGACGGTGTGGGCGCCGATGTCATCTTTGATGTCGCGGGTGTGGAAAAGGCATTGAACGGCGCCATCAGTGCGTGTCGCACACATGGTACAATCATTAATGTTGCTGTGTGGGAGAAGAAACCCGCAATTCCCGTGAACGACTTAATGTACAACGAAGTCAATTATACCGGGTCAGCATTGTACGACGAAGGCTCCTTCGAAGCCGTTATCAAGGCTCTTGGATATGGTAAGCCGTCCCTGAAAGCCTTCTTGAGTTTGCCGTTCACATTGTCTGACTGCGTTCCGTCTTACAGGTCAATTGAAACCAGAAAAGATGGTTACGTCGAAAATAAGGTTGAATGAGACGGTGGAAAGGGGATTCCAGACCCTGGTCAACGACCGTGAGGATCACTGCAAGATCCTAATCGATGTGCAGGCATAATAGTGCGATTAGCCTAATGTCGATTGCTATTACTCGTCCAAGGGTATGGATACAGTTAACCTAGAATCTTATTGGAGAATAGAGCTCGTTGTTTCCAGATATTGATAACTTGGCTCCCATCTGTTGAGTCTAGCCTCAGCTGCCATGATGACCACTGTTGTATGGCCCAATCTTGCTTTAAGCTTGTGCTAAACATAGAAATTTTCAAGTAATAGTAGTGACGTCTTGAACTTTGGTTGAGCAGAAGAGAGGAGTGGCTGTGTAGATGTTCTCTTGTGGTGGTATACCAATGAGTAACTGTGGCTAGTAGCTTAGTCACAAAAATACCATGACTGTGGACTGCTGGAATGGGAACTTCCCTCATGCGATCACTAATTTTGGACACGAGACCTGATGACAGGCATGTGATTTAGGGTCCAGGGTCCAGTGCCGAATCAGGGGATGTCTGGGCAAGGCTTAGTCACGGCTGCAGGGAACCAATGATAACAAGTTCTCCATCGATGATGACGTTTGGGGCCTAGGCTGTGGGTGTGGCTTGTGACGGGGATTATCAGCTTTGTCCCCGCCTCTCCTCTTTTCTTCCCAATCAAATGTCTCGTGAGCTCCGTCCACGTCCGTGGATCGACATATTGATGGTGTGGACACTGGACGGAACCTCTTGTGAAAGCGATTGAAGGATTCCTCGAGTTCCACAAGCCTTGCAAGCATCCAAGGAAATGCCTCCACTGATCTGCTTGCTGCGACACCATGACCCCTGGCACCCAACCTTTTCATTCAGCAATGCTGCCTGGGATTGCATACAAGTGCAAACCTTTTCCACTCTTCAGCCTTATAATACCTCTTTGTCGTGAAACTTCTTTTGAAATTTAGCCCTTAGCTTTACCTGACGGCTCTCTAGCCCCTTCAGACTTCGTACTATAGCCCTCCGGCCTCGTTGCGAGTGCCAGTTTCGATATATTCTTTATTCTTTCGAGAAGACTGCGTTATAGCCATCCACTTTCAGGATGGGGTTCGGCGGCGTTGTTCTCCGCTTCTTCAATTTAGCTATTCGCGTCCTTCAATTCCTTGACAGTGCCGTAATTCTAGGGATTTTCTCCTACTTTTTAGCTGTCCTCAGCCGTCATGACCAGAACATCCCGCAGTGGATAAAAGCTATCGAGGGTCTGTCAGGTGCGGCGGCCCTTTACGGACTACTAGGCATCCTCTTCACCTGCTGCTTGGGAGGGGTCGCATTTTTCGCCGCTGTGGCTGTTGTTCTCGATGTCTGCTTTGTCGGAGCCATGGTCGCTATTGCGATCATGACTCGCAATGGCACACAGCAATGCAGCGGCCGAGTCGATACCCCTTTGGGATCAGGCGAAAGCAACGCAGAATCGCCATCTAAAGTGAAGTACGAGTTCGCCTGTGAACTCCAAAAAGTCACCTTCGCCGTCGCGATCATCGGAATGTGAGTAAGATTCTATCCCACACCCCTTGATCTGCACAAGTCAAGGTGTCAATCAAAAGTGATGCGCTGACATTCCCCACCAGCTTTTTCTTCCTGGTTTCCATTCTCTTCCAAGTCCTTTACGCCCGTCACTACAAGCGTGAGAAGCGTTTCGGCCCTTCCCCAGCCAATGATTATACGTATGGCTCCCGTCCTCGTGCTTTCTGGCGTCGCAAGAAGAACAACCCAGATACCGCCAGCGCCGATGATATGCTCCCCACCCATCCTACTCCTCAGGATGTCGAATTAGGACCTACCCAGGAGAAGCCCAGTGGTTTTGGTGGTTTCTTTTCTCGAAACAAAGATACCACTCAGGCCACCCCGGGTGCACCACAGAACGGCTATGGTTACGGAAACTCCGCCTATACGGGCAACTACTAAGACAACTACATTCCATACCACCACTGAAATATGACTGCCATGGAATTATTCCATAGTACACAAACACACGGTGTCCAAAACAAAAACAAGATAACAACCGAAACAAAGAAAATTTTGGGTCGGTAAAATCATATCTTTTCTGCCGCAGGTCTTTATCCGCTAGGGAGAAACTGGGCAGTGGCTTTATCATTTAATCCGGCTAAGAAAGTAATAACGTCTATGAATAATGATTATAAATAAGATACCATGGTCTTTCTGGATTTATGTGAAGTGTTCTGTATAGCTTGACTTAGTATTTAATGAAATCAATTTGCTACCTAAGTTAGGGGCATCGATTGTACTTCCGTATGAATTCCGTCGAAACAGTTGTAATATCAATATACGCACCATTGTAGGAGTATCATTGGATTCTATGCTCGTTAAATTTACGTTCCTTGGCTTTCATATTGTTTTGCTTTCAGCCATGGCAACGCGCGGGATTGCGCCACCAAGTCTTTTGTCAAATTTATAGAACCCCTAGAATACACCTAGATTTTGTTTAGAAAAAATGATAATAAATAAATAAATAAAAATTGTGCGCTTTGCTAAAAAGAAAGTGAACTCTAGACCATCATTGATTTAATCAATCCGTTGCGTTCCTCTGCTACTAAAGGTGTGCGCGACATGAGATATCCTGAAATATATACTTCTCATTTCCCAAACCCATCAACATATAGTTTAATCGAACAGTAAGATATTTCCACGCACAAAACAAGCCAAGAACTGTGGTCGGAATCCACCACTAATATAAATTCTCTAACTAATATCGAACAACACTGCAAATGGTATATTTTTCAAGAAAATCTTAAGTTCTGATTAATCGCACAGCTCGGCAATTTCTTCCATGCTGAGCTTTCTCTTCTATGATGACCAGGATTCTTAGCCCTAACACTGCAATTTTTAATTAGCGGGGAGTGTTGCTGAATACTTAGTACGTAGGCAGTAATCAAATGGAGCATAAGGCGGCCAGATACTATAAATAAACACGTCACCCGCTATAAGAGTCCTTGACTAGTGGTCAGGATAGGTGATTGGTGGATGCGAGGCTTGGTGGGCATGGGGGCATAAAAGTTGGATATACCACCTAAATGATCTGGTGGGATTGGTTATGTACATGAACCGAGAGGGAGCTTCTGCATGCAGGCTAGATATGAATTGGACCCATTTTTGATACTGCGTAGCTTTGGCCCCGCAGGATGAGTTGGTATTTTGTGCCGATTGCCAACAATGTGATTTTCTCTGAATGATGGACTGCTGGTTTTCTTGTGATGCGTGGACATATAACCACACTTTCTGGGTTTCTGGATATCATGGATAGGCTTAGGAAGTAGGCTACTACTTCAAAAGTCACCTACGAAGGCATAGTAAGAATAGGAAATATGTCTACCGAAGAGAAGCAACGTATCGTAAACCCATTGTAGCGATAAAGAGAAATTAGATTCGATTTGAGCATGTCACAAGAAAAGTACAAAATCACAGGACACGGGCTAATTAGAATAGAAGACGAACAATTGCATAGTAATATAAGCCCTGGGTCCACAGACTAAAAATGAAAACAGAGAAGAACCATCCTGACGATGGATATGAAGATGGCGTATACTCGCGCCGGGCGAGCTTGATCAAGGAATACGCACTGGCCAAGTGCAAATATATGTTCAAATTCATGTTGACCTCAAGCGGTGCATGGCGCCGTGACGGCAGCGCATACCGGCGGCAACAGAACCCATGAAGACGGGGCGACCATAACTGCACACAGACCAGGTCTGACCATCCTCGCTGCAAATAATGGTACCGTCTGTGCAGTGTTCCTGACTCACCTCGTGGTGCTTGAGAGGGTGCGACTCAAACCGTGGTGGTTGCGAGGAGGTCGGCGTGGCAAGAGCAACATGTGCGGAGGATGGAGTACCAAAGGCCGAAGGGACCCTACTGGAAGGTGTAGCAGATGCAGAAGAGCCAAACTTGTGAGCGGAACTCTTAGGGCCGTGGGCAACAGAGCTGGTGCCACTAGTGCCACTGGCACTGGGCGAACTGGAATCACCCAGGAAAGGAGCGGAACTCTTGCATGTATAGCCCTTGCCGGAGAGGCTTCCCTCTTTGGAGGGGCCAGGTAGTGGGAAGTTCACTTCCTCACCCTCAGTGGTGGTGCATTTGCCTGGCCCATTATTGTTGGCCTGGAATATCTCTGGGAGACTGTCGAAGCTGTCACGACGGGAGAGAGCATTTGTTTGTGCACGCTTCGCAGCACTGCCGCCAATTGTGACCTGTGCACAGTTCATGTACATCTCGCGGTTACCGACCTTGTTGAACCATGTCCAGGATAACAAAGCCTCCCCATTTGGCGCATCGCTGGGAACTGTGAACTTGTATTTCTTTTCAATGGGACATCCTCCTAGAATGGAGTGAATCACATGGAAGGTCTCTCCTTTGTCGTAGGAGAGACCGATCTGACAGGAACCGCCACCATGTGTTGCACTACCTTGCAGTTCTATCTCGTACTCCTGGCCTGGACTGTATGTGGCGACAGAGTTGAATGGGTCGTTAGCGTATCCTTTGCAAGGGTAATCAGAGCCACTGGTAGACAGCGGGTTCGTGTATGAATAGTCCTTCTCGCCATCTGCGTCCTTGTTCAACGGGCTCCGGATCGGATAGGGTTTCGACATCTGCATGTGCGCAGACACAGATGTAGCCAGCAGGCCGCACACAAAAGCAAGGCCCTTCATTCTGGGAGTTCTGGTATTAGACTGGTATAGTCCTGAGCTATATGCAACCACTTGCACAACCGTAAACACTAGATGTCACTTGTCAGACTTGATATTCAAGCCAAGGCAGCATGTACCTACCCTGTCAGGAAACAGCGCCGCTTATAATCAGACCCAGAGAGCCAGAGAGCCTAGAGAGATGAAGATGTATCTCCCCAGATGGCGATAACTGGCACTCCTTATAGCGGATAAGATGCTTTCCTTTTTGTGGCAAGGGGTGGCAGTAAACAAAATCCGCGAGAACGCTCAGTCTGGCCCAAAGTAGAGAAGCTCAGGAACGCGCAAGCAGTATGACCCAACCAGATGTGAGGCATGTTCAATTTCTGGAGCTCTGGCATGCTCCTGTATTTCTGCCATTCGTTCTAAGTGGTTAACGTAGGTATGCGCCACGCCGCCTGGAATGTTATTGTCCCATGAAAATGCTACAACAAGGGCAGGCCATTCTTCGGCACACTTTTAGTCTTTCGCGTACCAGTTCCGACGCACTGAAACCTGGATGTCTTCTTGCACCGTAAATCACGCATGGTACGTCACGGTTTAGCTAACAGCGGGTATTGCCGCAGATACATTGGTAAATTTGCAGGTGTACTGAAGATTTCGACTCCTAATCATGCATCAATAGTCAATGAGGGTTAGTAGCGTTGGAATTGTATATAATGAGAGGTAAATGAATGCCATTAATATTGTAGTGTAGGAGATGAGTAGTTGTGAGGATGGGATTTGATCATCGGTAGTCCTCTCCATAAGAAATCCGCCGAGGACCTTCCTAAAGCTCCTTAGCGTCCGCCCACGGCGTGTGTCTTGTCTCCGCTTGAAGCATCTTCCCGCTCTCTATATTCTGCCATCCGCCATATCCTCGCCATTAGGTCTTTGCTTTCTCTCTGGAGGATCATGGTACTAACGCGGCGCGACAGACCTCACACTTCACTACTTTCCCCTATCTAATAAACAGCGCATTGCTGAATGTTTTTGCGGTCTTTCCACCACCAGCAGAGGACTTTTGCTCGTGCGCTTTCCTGTCATCATGCCGCGCGTTTCCATGACGTCGAGGAATTTGGTGCGCGCTCCCGCCAGGTTCGCCACTCTCCTGCTTGGTGGATAACTCATCCGCTTCCTGTGGCAAGCTCAATCTCTTTCCTTGCTCTAGTCCATACCTCCTGTCGCTCTCAGTACTATTCCCGCGTTGACCGTCTGTTACATTCTTCCCCTCGGAGATTACAGAAGCTTGCAACGACATCAGTCATTACGCCCTTGCATTCCCGGCGCATAGTAGGAGGTCCGCGTGGCATAGTGGGTACATCGCAGGCCACGAACATGCCTGTAGACGTGAAATATGAGACTGGGGACAGCGTGAACTCGCCGAGTGAGGAAAATGCAGTGCTGGCACAGACGCGTACATCGGAATTACCGCAAGATGTTCCGCCAGATCCTGAATCGGATGAGGATATACCTGTTCAGGCCGAGGAGCTCCAAGAGGCTCTATCGAGGCCCCCGCCTGTCAACAGTAGTTATCTGCCCCTCCCTTGGAAGGGCAGATTAGGATATGTGAGTGATAACCACTGGTCGACAGTTTCAATCTTGTCTTCCCCCCATTTGAGTTCATTTCTTATGGCTAGTAGGCATGTCTGAATACATATCTCCGATACTCGAACCCTCCTGTTTTCTGTTCCCGAACTTGCCGCATCGCATCGATTTTGGAGAACCGCCACCCGCTTTTAGACCCCTCTCAACCTGCCCATCCGACGAAGAACCGCCCGGACCGGAGCCAGAAACCTGATATTGCACGGGGTCAAGCCTTCGTTGAAGCATTGGGACTCGCCAATGCGCGGGATTTACTAAAGATCCTGCGTTGGAATGACCGCTATGGAATCAAGTTCATGCGACTGAGTAGTGAGATGTTCCCGTTTGCTAGCCACAAGGAGTATGGATACAGATTAGCTCCTTTTGCATCCGAAGTTCTCGCAGACGCAGGACGGGTCATTGCAGAGCTTGGCCATAGGGTGAGCGTGCATCCCGGGCAGTTCACTCAATTAGGGTCTCCTAAGAATGAGGTCGTAGAGAGTTCGATACGAGATCTAGAGTATCACTCCGAAATGCTGCAGCTGCTCCAGCTGCCTCCCCAACAAGATAGGGATGCGGTCATGATTCTCCACATGGGCGGTGTGTTTGGTGATAAGGAGGCCACGTTGAACCGGTTCCGGGAGAATTACCAACCCCTATCGCAAGATATCAAGAACCGACTTGTTTTAGAAAATGATGATGTTAGCTGGTCGGTACATGATCTGTTGCCTATATGCGAAGAGTTGAATATACCGCTCGTGTTGGACTTCCACCACCACAACATCATTTTCGACTCAAGTCAAGTCCGTGAAGGGACCCAGGACATCACGAAGCTCTTTGATAGGATTAAGGCTACTTGGACTAGGAAGGGTATCACTCAGAAGATGCACTATTCGGAGCCGACACCTTCTGCCATCACGAACCGTCAGCGGCGGAAGCATAGCCACCGCGTATCCACCTTGCCTCCATGCGACCCCACAATGGATTTGATGATCGAAGCAAAAGATAAAGAGCAGGCTGTGTTTGAACTGATGAGAACATTCAAGCTTCCCGGTCACGAGTTGTTCAACGATATGATCCCACATGTTCGTACGGACGAGAACAAACCGTTCAAGCCGCCTCGGAAGTCTACCAAAAAGAACGGGGGTTTTGTTGACCTTGAGGGTCATGTTCCTCCTGCCCCAACTGTCTCTGAGGAAGTGGTGGGCATGGGAGGTCCGGAGAGAAGAGTTTATTGGCCTCCCACAATGGAGGAATGGCTTCGGCCCAAGAAAGTCATTCGTACTAAAGCCATCCAGAGCCCCCGACGATCTCGGCAAATGAAGAAGACCGATAGTGTTGTAGAGGACTCATTGGAGCAAGATGGTGAGGTGGCCAGTACCGCCTTGACTACACCTGCCTCGACGCCCGCGTCCAAAACCTCCCAGCGCATTCAGCGTACCTCTAGCGTGAAGAAAATGTCCAGTAGGAAACGCAAAGCTTCTACGCCAGCCAGCACGTCGCTTTCTGCTTCATATGATGATGATGCTTCGCCCGAAACTCCCAAGCTCACGCGATCCAAGAGCACTGGGGTCCGTCGAAGCCGTCGAGCGAAGCCAGTCAGTTACGCTGAAGACAGTGAATCTCTGTAATCATATTTCGATCAAACGATACTGCCTCTCGACACCACTCACCCAGTTATGTATCAATGCTTTTCTTGGGGTCTCTCGGATGGGCAAGAGCTTAGGGTTCAAAGGCGTTCCGATTATAGCTTTTAATTATTTTTTTTTTCTATACAGCGCGCACGAACATAGATCTAAACTAGTAATTTAATCTGGAAGAACACAATAACATCGATTGCATATAGTAAAATCCAGCAGCCTGAGAAGCTTTGGCTAAGGCAAGGTACGATGCAATTAGTTATCGCATTGGAACGGTCTCCACACCCTTTCCGCTGGTTTTGAAACTCTAGCTTAATTGAATGTATCCCCCCCTTTTTAACCCTCATAACCTTGTGCTCGTATTCTGTGTTGAGATAGGAGTACCTATATATAGTTATACTTGTTCACTGTCTGTTGACGACTCGGCCACTGGCGAGGTGGTAACGTACACTGACATCACTACGCTAAAACGCCTTGTGGGCCGGGATGACTTCAACTTCTTGCCTTGACAGCATATAAGTTCAGCCTTACGCGACCGCGACCCCCTTCAACTGAACACCAGCTGGAATTTTTGCAGTTCTCCCGAGATATATTAACATACCAGTATCGCACACCCTAATTCAGGACCGTGGCGCCGAAACTATTTCCTCGAAGTCGCTGGCGCGCTCCGCCGAGCTTCCCCGCTAGGCGCCAACTGCCCTTACGATCGTTACCCCTCCCTCGTTTCACCACTCGACAAGGAAAGCTTTTTCTGTTCCTTCGTGCACTCTTCGGGCCTACTACGTGCCGTCGTGCTCAATCTCATCTTTGGGGTTTCCGCCACGAGACGATCCCTGCCCTTCGCCATAGAGCCCAGGCAGGCCTATACCGAGTGATTGTTCGACGGCAAGCCAGGCTTCTCCGGAAACGACAGACTGGTAGACAGGGAGTGTTAGATTTCCTTGTCGGAAGAAGAAGACGGTTAACAAGATCGGACATTGGTGGTGGGACGGCGGCGAGTGCGACAGCAGGAGTGCCAATGTCACAGTTTCTATCGTCGACATCCTCATGGGGCTCGGGAGGCGGTGCTAGTGGTGGACGTCGTCAGAGAGTCTATCAGTATCTAAGGGCTGCGAATGAACTGCGCCAGACGTATGCCGCGCAATGGGCGGCGCAAATCAACCCATCCCGTGAATATGATGAAGAGTACTTAAAAAACACACCGGGGGCATTTCCAGATATCGAAATCGCACGGTCCGAAGATGAGGAAATGGTAATTTTCCCGAGCTACGCAAGGCGACTTGTCAAAGACTACAACAGACAGCGTCGGGGATCGACTTCGACGCTCGACGAATACCGTGGTGTGGCCGAGGAGACAGAGTTGGAGAAACTTGAAAGAGAGATACTGGAGGATGAGAATGCAATCGTCGCGGTTGATGTGCGAGGCTGGGTGTACTCACCACATCGCGGGCCGATGAATCGAAAGCAGCGCTTGCTAATTGCACTCGCGAGGAAACTAAGCGGTGTATCGGCGCCGAGTAATTACTCGACAGATACCGAAGGCCCCGATTCCGATACTGCTTCCATAGGAAAGGGGTCGGGCAAAAGAGATGATGAGCTTGTGGACGCGGAGGCTCAATCAATCATCAGAAATGCAGAAGGAAGGGCAGATGCTGCTTGGAAATCCAGTGCGTCGGAACGAGACGGCGAAGCTACCCCTGGAAGACCTCTACAAAGAACGACGACATCGTCAACACTCGAACCTTCTCAAATGAGCATGGATGAGCTGTCCATTGCGAATTCTCATCTTATGGAGAGGCTCCGCCCTTTCTTGTCGAACCCCATGAACCAGCAGCCTGTCACAGTGTTCTTCTTCAATGATGGGAAGAGCCAGTCGAGAAGCGTATTGACCGACGAGTCAGGCCATTTTACTTTACGCGCAGCCTTGCCTTTTATCCCGACTCATATCCGTGTGCTGGCATCAGAGGACCTCTCTGCGATGAAACAGGTCGAGGTCATCGAACCGAGCGGTGTCAGTCTCATCAGCGACATTGACGACACGGTAAAACATTCAGCTATCGCAAATGGAGCCAAAGAGATATTCCGGAATACTTTCATCCGCGAACTGGCCGATCTAACTGTCGACGGCGTCTCAGATTGGTATACTAAGCTGGCTAAAATGGGGGTTCAAATACACTACGTCTCCAATTCACCATGGCAGCTTTATCCGTTGTTAGAGCGATACTTTAAATTGGCAGGATTGCCTCCTGGTTCCTTCCACCTCAAACAATATAGTGGTATGCTTCAGGGGATATTTGAGCCTACTGCAGAAAGAAAGAAGGGCTCTCTTGAGCAGCTCCTTAGGGACTTCCCGACACGCAGGTTCCTTCTAGTCGGCGATAGCGGCGAGGCAGACCTCGAAGTTTACACCGACATTGCCCTGGCCAACCCTGGAAGGATCTTAGGCATCTTTATCCGCGACGTCACTACATCTGATCAGAAGCAGTTCTTTGAGAAGTCTATCGATCACCTGGAGCCCCATCCACCTCGCACTCGCAGCACTCCTCAGCTCATCGATACCAGCGATGAAGCAACTAGTCGGCCTGCATTACCTCCTCGCCGCCCTCGAGCACCAGACCATCGATCTGCTGATGCCATAAGCCTAGACAATGCCGATCTGATCGACCTCCGCGACGATGAAGATCTGAAGGATGCCCAGTCTGATACGACCAAGCCATCCAACGGACGCTTGCCGCCAGCGAAACCATCCAAGCCATCATCCCTACGGACCGTTTCCGCCATGTCAGACCAGCCAGGAAAACACAGTTCATCCCAAATACAGGGTGCCATTAACCGGAAGCCAGTACCACCAATACCGCCGCGCCGCCCTTCAGAAGCCCCAGCCCAACCAAACTCACTTCCAATCCGCCCCAAACCAGAAACAACTCCATCTGAACCTCAAGAGCTTGCGCGATCCAAACAGCCCCCTCCACCACCCCCACCCCGCCGAAGCAATACAGGGGCAACATCCTCAACGACAACCTCGAATTCAAGTACAAGCCGCCCCCCATCCCAAAGACAACCACAATCATACCCCACAGCCGCAGCAACAGCCGCTCTACAGTACGCCTCAGAGCGTCTCCCATCTCCTTCCAACCTCCTCCGATCTACAACCACCAACCCCTCACCAGCCAGATCAAGCACAAACAGTCTAGACAGCGACCAGCAATCAGTTGCCGGATCCGCGCCTCCCGCTCCATTGCCCAACAAGCGTGAGGAACTCTGGCGGAAACGCTGGGAAAGAGCACACGAGATCCTCATGGACAAGGGAGTGGTATTGGGTAGTTGGCGAGTCGGCACAGATGTCCAAGATGTCACGATGTGGTTGGTGCAGGAGGCGATGAAGGATGCCCCCCGTTCGGATATGAGGGGAAACTGAACTTACGTATAGAATTGAATAAAGGAGGATGACTTGTATGTATCTATGTATGTATGTATATTCACTTTTTATGATTGCAATTTAGCCACATACCATGCATAGGATCTGGATATGCTGGGACGAATATATGAACAGCGAACTAATATATACTTCATATCTATATATCCGAAAGGGTCACAAGTCTCAATGAAAGTAATATGAACTAAAAGTAATTGAGCATGTATAAATGAACTATCGACAAGTAGAATACCAACAAAAACCAAAATTCAAAAATGCCCATGTAACAAAAAATGTCTATAATGTACCCCCAAAACTGCAAAAATTATCAGAAAGAGGAATCCTGCCTCATTGACTGTTTTCTTTTTCTTTTTTCCTTTTTCGTTTTTTCCTTTTTATTTATTTATTCATTTTTTTGTCTCTCAGTTATATTGATGTTGCTTTGCTGCCTTGTATCACTGCAAGGACGCAACGATTCCTTCAATCTCAGCCCCGATATCAGACACAAGTTTATTGACTTCTACCTCGGAAAGAGCACCACCTTCGACACGAACACCAAATCCGATGGTATCAGTCTTCGGGTCAGGACCGATATCAATGTAGACGTTCTCATCTGGCAGAAGAGAAGTATCCAACGCAGACACGGAGGTTGACTCCAGACCAGACAGAGGCTCATCGGGAATGAAGTCCGTGGGAACACCAATACGAAGGGGCAAGAAAATCTCGGCATTGTCATTGAGTTCTACATCTGGTGTGGCATCATTGGCTGATGGAATGGAACTCTGCATCCAGAGGAGGTTGACCCAGGTGTTGAACAACGGTGATCCAGATTTTTCGGCACCAACCCAGCGGAGGACGTCCTGCAGTGAGCTTTGCTCGAACGAGACGCGCTCTGCGAGGGAGGATTGAACCGCGCGGGCTTTGTCCAGAAGGTTGAGCTCTGGCTCGTCAGAGATGACGTCGGAGATGCTGAATGGGTTGACGTTCAGACAAGGCCCGGAGAGCTTTTCAATGTTGGGGAACGAGGCGGAGCGACCGGTTTGGTATAAGCCCATGGTTGGACTTGTTGATCCCGTTGCGCGTGCGAGGGTGCGGGCAACAGCCAGAAGGACCACGGCTTGGAGGCTCAGGCCGACAGAGCGGCATGTGTTTTCTAGTTGGGCTACGCTCTTGACCTTTTCCCAAGCTCCGACGAATAGTTGATCTGGGACTTGGCCGGCTTCCTGCTTGGAGTTGATGACGGTGCGCATACCTGAGCCGAGGGCTGAGGTCCAGTATGTTTTCTCGTCAACCTCTTGAAGAGAGCGGACTGAGTAATCGACAAAGGAAGGGAAATCAGGGTTCGAGTCCAAGGGCTGACCGCGGTAGAGTTTTCCAAGCTCTGAAACGAACAGTGGCATTGTCCATGCATCGTATGCAGCGTGGTTGACTAGGACAAGGATTCCGTCTCTGTCGCTAGCCTTCAAAAGGCGTAGTCTTACAGGAGGAACAAAGAGCGAAGAAGGCGCTAAAGCTTCCACCTTTGCCTGTGCCTTTGCAAGCTCTGTTATGGAATCGGAGGACTCAATGACCTTGAAAGTTTCGCCGTCACGCACCGCCTGCTTCATGACGACCTGGACGGCTTCAGATGAGGAAATAGCTGCGAAGCAAGTCCGTAGCACTGGATGCCTTTGGCGAAGTTGATACCATGCTTCTTCAAGCATCTCGGCATTGATACGTTCCGCAGTGAAGTATGGCCAGGCCGGTTCAAACAGTTTCCGTCCAGACTTCAACCAGCTCACGAGGTGATAGTGCTGACCGCCGAGACATGGAAGAATTGTTTCAATCGACTCCTTATCCAGCTTCAGCTGTCGCAGAACCATTTTCTCAACTTGATCGTAGTCCTTGATAAGGGCGCCTTGAGGCTCGACTGCCTGTTCTGCTATAGGCCGGATACGTTGACTGATTCCACGTAGAGTGTTGCCTTGGAGAATATCGGCTACACCCGTCTTCAGCCCCTTCGATCGACAGATGGAAGCAATACGAATTGCCGTCAAGGAGTCCAACCCAATACTGAAGATGCTAGTACTGGGGTTAATACTGTCGGCTGGCACACCAGACACATCTGCTAGTACCGATTTAACGATGGCTTCGTGCGGAGGCGCATCCGTGTCGACAGGCAGGTTTTCTTCAGGTGTTTCCAGTAATAATCTGAGCGGTAGCTCTCCGAGATGCTCAGGTACGATTGTGACGCATCTCGTTGGGTGCTGGATAATATCTTTGAAGGCGGCTGTGAAATCATTGATGAAGCTATCGAGAGCCATTTGGGACATATATTGCCCGTTGCAGTTGGCGCTGACTGCAATTCTGTCTTGGCCATGGTCAACTTCCACGTTCAGCTTATACTCGGCTTGAGCAGCATAGTCATCTGTTTCGTACGGCTTCCAAATCTCTTGCTCCTCAAGGATGCTACCTGCAAAGTCTGCGCTCTTCTGGAAGACGAAGAGCGTATCGAAGAGAGAAGTAGCTTTCAGCGCATCAGCCTTTCTCAACGAGTTTTGTACAACTCTCAGAGGCGCGTGCTGATATTCTTGTGCTTCAGTAGTGAGTTGTTGCAGCCGCAATGCCATAGCCCTATTGCTCAGGAATTTCGGCTCAAAGGTTACTCTTTGAGCTACAGTGTTGAACAGCGGTCCAAAAGTACGTTCGGTTCCTGGCACTGACCGACCTGCAAGAACTTGTCCAAATGCAATATCGCGCTTTCCAACAAGACGTGCGAGGGCCTTGGCGTATGCTAGGATAGCCACGCTTTGTACAGTGACTTCCATCTTTTTGCAAGCGTCAATTATTAGCGGCAAGTTAAGATCAACATGATTTTCTGAGAGGAACATGCGATCCAAAGATTCAGGGGACTGCAGCTGAGGGAGCTCCACCGCTTCATACCCGGACAGCTTACGGGCCCAAAAGTCGCAGGCCTCACCTTGTCCGTTCGTTACATATTTGACTGTTTCTGAGAATTGGGGTCTCTCTGACGGAGCCTCACCATTGTACGTAATGGCGAGGTCCTCAAAGAAAAATGGCAAGGAAGCACCATCGTATAGAGAATGGTGCATGACAATGATCAAAAGCATTCCCTCAGGCTGGTTGACCAAAACAGAGCGGATTGGCGGAACCTCAAAAGAAGACTCCTCCTCAAAGGAGAAGAGTGCATTGACCTTGGCGAGGACGTCACAGCCAGATGGCAAACTCAGCTCTTGCCATTCAAGAGGGGGATGTGCGTGCACAGCACCGATCCAGGAAGAGCCAAGCTCCCCTATCAGATGGAATGAAGTACGCAGGATATCATTTCTCTTGATTATTTTTTGGACCGCATCACGCAATCTACCAATATCCACGGAGTTGTTAAGGCGGATAGGATGAGGATTAACGTAAACCTGCCTGGAAGAGGCTAGGGTTTGTGTGATCATGCCAGCCTGTAGAGGTGTACATTCAAACATAGCCTCGACGGAATCATTATAACTTAGGAGACGGACATGCTTCTGATAGACATCGAGAGGAATATTCGCTGTCTCGCTGACATGTTCTCCGTTGGTTGTGGGCTGAGGAAGAGAAGATTGCTCGACGTGTTTAGCTAACGCACCTACGCATGAGAAGCGCATGACGTCAGATGAAGAAGCATTAAGGCCTGATTCACGTAGCTTGCGTGCGAATTGGATGGCTGTAACAGAGTCAATCCCCAAACTCAAGAATGAAGCTCCCTTGGTGACATCTGCCAGACTCAAGCCACAGAAAGAAGCAATGAGCCCTCGAATCTCAGTTTCTGTATTGGACCATGTGGTCTCATCCCATTGGATAGCAGATGAACGTGAGCCAGAATCTTCCATTCGGAGAAGGTTGAAACTATCCAAAGAGACGCTTTCGCCTGATGCCACACTTGCGAGTACAGCATCCATCTTTTCGAGGAACTCCTCTCCATTATACAGAGAGCCGAATGCCGGGGAAAAGAGGCAATTTAGATTGATCGTGTCAGTAGCATGGTTTGCCTCGACTTCAACTGCAAGTGGATATTCAGCAGGCATGTGGCTGTCAAGCTCCTTCCAGAGACTGTATCTTTCTGGCTCAGTGGCCCTGATGTAGGAGAAGAGGCAGTCAAAGAGAGGGGTTTCGGAGTTTATCCAGCGCTGTATGTGTCTCAAGGAAGTATGCTGGTAATCAAGCGACCTAACAGTCGATCTTTGGACAGCTTCAATTACATCTGTAACTGTATCCAACCCGTTCGTGTCAAGACGACTGGGAATTGTAGTAATGCAGGGAAGAAGGACTGAATCTGCTCCTGGCACAGATACAGCGCGACCAGAGAGCACAAGTCCGTACGTTATATCCGAGGCGCCTACTGTATCGGCCAACAGAAGTGCAAATATCGCCTGTATCAAGGAGGGGACCGTTGTTTGGAGACTAGCTGATCGGCGCTCCAAGGCTGACAGTTTGTTACCAAGTTCTTTGTGCGCAGAAGTTGGAAGTTCCATGACACTAGGATCTTCGCGGAAGACTGTTGGGTGGCAACCGGCCAGATACTCAGTCCAGTGTTTCTTTGCCTTTTCTAAGTCTTGACCATAAATATGCTCAATGAACGCGCACGGTAAGCCTCTCTCTGGAACTGGGTGCTCTGCATATTGAGCAGTAACATCATCCATCAACATTGACAAAGACTCCCCATCATAGAGAGCATGGTGGAGGGAGATGAAGAGAGCGAGCGGCTCCTTGGTTTCAGAGCGCTTTGCAATATGGAATCGTACAGGAGGTGTACTGGAGATGTTTGAAATGATGTCTCGAGTGACTTCCTCCTGTTGCAATTTGGACCTCTCGATCGATTCCTCGAGGTTGTCATATTCTCCTTCGGTCCAGCGAAGCTGATTTGAGTCAGGAGAGAAGACTACCTGGACCATTTCCCTATCCAACGGAGCAAAAGCAGTTCTCAAGATCTCATTATCATTGACCACTGTTTGCCACGCTGACTTCAACTGAGCAATATTGACCTTTCCAAGTTGAAGAATAACATGGTTGACATAGAGCTGGCCACCATCGCTATTGATGGAGCGGGCTACTAAGCCCTCTTGAAGGGGCAAACAAGGACGCACAGAAGCAATTTGAGACAGGTCGACTCCAGCAGGGGAGCTTTCTCTGTATTGTGATTCTATGTCAAGAAGCCTCCGGCGTGTATTCGATAACGGATCTTGTTCATTCGACGAGGAGGTATTTCTTGGCAGACGTGCAAGCTGTTCAATAACTGGATTGCTCATGACAAGAGCTACTGTGGCTTGGTATCCGATCTTTCTGAGTTTGATAGAGAGACCTATGGCGCTCAGACTGTCCAGGCCTATCTCAAAGATATTTGTCATTGGACCAATGTTGGAAGGGTCTGTAGATATAACGGTACAGACCTCCTCCGCCACAGCCTCCTCATCAGCGGTTAGAGGTCGACTGACCGCACTGCCATCTTTATTGATCGCATTGTTTCCCTGGAGAACAGTCGCGAGCGGTAAGCTCGTGAATAGAGCATGCAGTTCTTTGAGATTTGCTTTCCCTGACATCGGTGCCTTCGGGATATACGTTATGGGGAGGATAAGCTCAGGAACCATATATGCTGGCAGCTTCTTTTTGAGGGTAACCTGGAGTTCCTTGCCCAAGGTTGCGAAATCAGACTGGACAAAGGTTACGCTCTCATCTGACTGGTGACGACAAGCATCTGACCGTGTGATGAAAGAGATAAGCTGTGCTCTAGCGAGGCCTGGATGTTTGACAACAGTCGTGACAACAGTAATGGGGACGGCCGAGGATGAACGCAGCACTTCAGACACCTCTCCGAGCTCCAACCTTTGCCCCCGGATCTTGGTTTGATCGTCACCACGCCCAAGGTACTCCACCGAATCATCTGGCATCAGGCGACCTATATCACCAGTTCGGTACATTTTCTCGCCATTAGGTCCCGTCACAAATCCAGTGGCATCAGGCCTGTTAAGGTACCCTTTTCCAACAAGATCTCCGCTAAAGACCAGCTCTCCAGTTTGACCTCGGAGAGCATAATTGTCTGTACCGGGGATCATGACATGACAGGCACAGGCAGTCAACGGTGGTCCAATGTTCCGCATGTTTGTCTGCTTCCGAACGTGAGCGAAAGTACAACCAATTGTCACCTCGGTCGGACCATATGCATTTACAAGCGCAATGTGCGAATCGGCCCAAGTATCCAATACTTTCTTGGATATTTTCTCGCCGCCGACGGTCATGTGTTGTAGCTTGGGACAGTCCCCTGGCTGTGTATCTGATTGATCCACCATCGACGGCACGAAGCTTGCATGCGTGATCTCCCATTTTGAAAGTGTTGTCTTTATGTCATTCAAGATCATAGCTCTAGGCGCAGTCGCCGTTGTCATTCCTTGGCGCCAAGGGAAGAACATTTCCAGAAGATGAGGATCAAAGGCTCTACTGGCTTGTGCGAGATACTTGCCAGTGCCGCCCAGAGTCAATGTACCAGGAGCTGCTTTGATGCAGAACTCTCTGAATGACTCGATAAACGATGAAAGATTGCCCCTTGTGACCATGACACCTTTGGGCTTACCAGTCGAACCGGATGTAAAAAGAAGATAGGCGACATCGTCTGGATGAGACTGGTAATCCCGGTCCTCAGCCGGCATTGTTTCCACCAGTTCTTGGAAACCAGAGTCATCGACGCAAATGACACGACATCCTTCAGGTACTCGGGAGAATGACTGCGAGAATTGAGTCTCGGTGAAGACAATGGGGCAATCAGCATCCTCGGTCAAGAATGCTTTCCGTTCATCTGGAAGGCCTTCATCTATCGGAAGATAGCCATTTCCAGACTTGAAAATACCAACGATTATTGGGTATGAAGGAAGGTTTCGTCCGCAGCAAACGCCGATCATTCTGTTCTTGTGCCCTTGGGAGGCAATGTAGGCTGCCACACGGTTCGCCTTTGAGTTGAGCGTCTCGTAGGTCCACGCTTCCTTCACAATTCCCTCTGGAGTTATGTCACTTGCGACTTCAACAGCTGTCCACTCCGGATGCTCGCGGGCATTCTTCTCCAACCAATATGTTGGGCTAGTGTGGACTGAATCCCGAACAGACTCAGGAACAGGTCTATTGGAGATAGATTTCAAGGATGTTGGAAGGTGGTGCACAAGGTCTGCTAATTGTTTGTCGGGAAACGCCAACATAGCAGTGACCAAACCGTCGACCTGACGAACAAAAAGCGACAGCTGCTCTCGGCTCATCACGCGGCTATCCGAAGACGCTTCCAAGACAAGAGCACCGTCTACATGTTGAAAGACATTGAAAGCCATTGGATGTTCCACGTGCAAACCAATTTGGTCTTGAAGCTCCTGCCAGATTTGAGATTGGGCAGTACCCTTGGATTCACTTGCCACATGGAAGTTGAAAACAGCTGGGTATAATGCCTCTCCTCTGGGCCGGTTCAGCATCCTTCGCACGTGACGGGCGTGAATATGACGATGCTTCCAAGACTGTACGGAGATCCGGTGTTGCTCTGCGAGAAATTCACGCGCGCTTCCCTGTGGGTGGAAAGGTATGGGAACAACGGAGATCAATGGGCCAATTCCATCTTCAAGATCTGGGTGCAACACACGGTCGGAGAGAGTTTCAGCGAAAACAGTTGCTGGGATCCCGAGATAGCAAAGTGAGACATAGCCCCATGCTGCTCGTACGATTGAGGCAATAGATGACACTCCGAGCTGTCCTGCAGCCGATTGAAGGGCCGCAACCTTTTCCGTCAATGGAACTTCCTCTGCAATGAGCTTGAACTCTTGTTCAACACCAGGCTCTACCTTTTTGCCAGTGAGGTCAGGCCATACTGGGGTGTCCAGCTCTGAAAACCTCTCTAACTCGGACTGCCAAAAGTTGTGGGTCTCTGCGCTCTTCACTTCATTCGGAAGAACGATGGAAAGCGCATTGCTAAGCTGATGCCTCGAGGGTGGCTTGTACATGTAAGCAGATTGCACATCATCCATAATTAAACTGAGCGAAGGGCCATCGTGGATGGAATGGTGTATCGTAAGAACCATGAGTCTTTCATTACCCTTGTCGAAAACAGTAACAGCCCACGGTGGGTAGCTGAAATAATTGCTTTGATGCTTTGTCATAATCGTCTTAATTCGATGGTCACGCAGCGCCACCCAGTCATCTTCAGTACACTTGTGTTCTTCCCAATCCAAGGACGGCAACTTATAGATTAGCTGCAGGATAGAAAAGTCGAAATTATCATGACAAGTGCTAGCCACCTCAGCCACGGGAATAAAACCTGTTCTTAGTGCCTCCGTCCTTTGGCAAACTGCAAGCCAAGCCTGCTTTAGTCTGTCAAGCGACACTGAGGGGTCAAGCGAGAAGAAATGATTACTCCAGTACATGTCATATGTGCCCATTGTCTCACTGAGCAAGCTTTCCTGAATTGTAGTAGCGCGTACCGTGAAGAACTCTTCTTGTATCCTTTTAGCGGCCAAGACATGCCATGTCACGTTAAACCTCTCCAGGTCAAATGTATCCGACGCGGCATTGGCAGTTTTGGTAGAGGAAGAGGCTAACTTCACCAAATCTTGTACGGTGACACAGTTCAGTACTTCGACAACAGACAGTTGGTAGCCAGCTTCTCTGAGCCTGGACGCAAGGCGGATGGCGCGAATTGAATCGACACCTAGACTTCCAAGTCTACTGACTTTGGTAATAATTGAGGACGAGATGTTGGCCAGTGATGCGATCATATCGATTATCTTTGAAGCTGCAGCGGCGTCTGCTTCATTTTCTGGCTGTTTGGCGGAATCCACATTTTCAGGGTTTAGTTGGCCATCCCAACTGTCGATGTCAATAGCTTCATATGCAGCTTGCAGAGCCCGACGGTCAGTCTTGGCGGATGGCGTTCTTGGAATGTTTTTCACAACCAAGTACACAGACGGGATCATATGATCAGGAAGAACTGAGTGGGCTTTATCACTGGCAGAACGAGCTATCTCAAGTGCCGTACTATTGAGTATCAACAACTGGTCATCTTCGGCAGATGCAGCCGCAGGCGCAGAAAGGAAGGCAACCACCACCTTGGTGGGTCTGTCGGAACGACTGAGGATGAGCGTCTCAATATTCTCAACAGAAGGATGACAGCCGTCAAGGGAGAAACTGATTTCACTGAGCTCAACTCTAATACCACCGAGCTTGACCAGGTCATCGACACGGTTGAGATACTCAAGAGAGCCATCGGCAAGCATGCGCACCAAGTCACCGGTGTAATACAGTATCTGCGAGGCTTCCTCATTCCAAACGTACTTCGCTTTGGTGACATCCTCTTGGTTCAAATAGCCAGGGGAAAGCTGGGGCCCACCCAATGCTAACTCACCAACTGCGTTCTTCATTACCATTCGCTGATTCTTTGTCACGAAAACAGACACAGTATCCATGGGCCAGCCAATGTTTGCGCTTTTGATGTTCTTGTGCTCATTGCCGAACTCCCTGATTGTGGACACAATGGTTACTTCGGCAGGACCGTACGTGTTGAAGGCGCGCATATCAGTGCCCCAGTCATCAGCGACCGGCTGGGTCAGCTTCTCGCCGATCATGGTAATTACCTCAAGCGTTTCACAGCTCTTCCTAGGAACACCTGCTGAAAACGCCGGAGTGAGATGCGCATGAGTAGCCTTGGTGATGTTCGCGAGTTTGGAGAACGAGCCCAACATTATCTCTCTCGTAGCGGAGATGAGAACTCCTCCTAGGCTCCAGGTATAGAAGATATCTTGGATTGACACATCGAAGGTATACTGTGAGAACTGCATGCAGCGAACGACACCACCCTGTACATCAGTGGGAATATCCTTGGCGAGAGATTTCATACAAGAGACAGCGGCAGAATGTCTGATAGGAACACCCTTGGGTGCACCTGTTGTGCCACTGGTCCAGATGAGATACGCCATATCATCGGGGCTTGTCCTTTGTCTAGTACTGGGTCTTCCCACGCCGTTCCACTCGAAAGAATTTGCAGTGAATCGGCTGACATCGATAATATCGACCCCAGCTGGAATGGAGCCTTCGGGTTGATCACCATCAGTACTAGACACGAGAAGAACCTTGGCGCCTGTCCGAGCAATCAAGTCATGGCGACGCTGAGCAGGAGAAAGGGTGTCAATCGGACACCAGGCACCACCTGCTTTTAGAATTCCCAGAATCGCCACATACAAGGCTGGGCTTTTCTCAATACATATGGGAACAGGAGTATCTATTAGCGAACCGGTCACTTGAAGCAGACTCTCAGCAAGGTCATCGGCTATGGCGTTGAGCTCTCCATAGGTCCACGATACATTACGGGGGTTGCTGTCGTCATCCAAATCGCCCTTGAATATTAATGCTGTATCCTCTGGGTGCGACTCTGCATGTTCTTCAAATCGAGTGTGGATTAGTGCGCCCTCTGACACCTCTGGAACAACATTTGATGTTGGATTGAAAGTTGACTTCAGCTCGGCCTGGGTCTGGGATGGAGCATCGAGAAAGTTTCCTTCTGGCGTTTCAAGTATGAATGCCACGATGTCAGCCATTTGTCTCAGCATGACCTCAGCCGATTCAGAGTCAAGCAGAGCATGATTGAAACTGGCACGGAAGGTCAAAGATGAATTGGCTCCAGGCCAAACTTCAATCATTACTGCAAAGTCATTCCCCATTGGTGGGTGGTCTATTGAACTCCAGAGTCCACTGGTACTCGATCCAGCACTGAAGTCCTGATATGCCAGGAGAGTGTCATATGGCAACCGACCATCTCCTGTGACCAGGGACCCCAAGCGCGGTTGTAGGTGAGATAAAGTTTTGGCATTGAAGGATGACAGGTAGCGGGCAACGGATCTATTTGTCCGAGTACCAGTGGCATCCTGTGGGATTAGGTTCATAGCGAGTCGTACGGGGACTGTGGTAAATGTTGGGCCGATACATATTTCGGAGTCGGGATCCAATCGCCCAGACACTACGCTGCCCATCACAACATCTTGGTCCGGGGTTCCAGTGTAGGCCAAGAGTACAGAGCCCCAAGCTGCCTGCAGTACTGAGAGTGGGGTCGCGCCGATAGTTTTAGACTGCTTTTTCAACCTGTCGTAGCTGATGTGTGCGGTGATTTCCACGCAATCAGCCGCTTTCACTGAAGGAGCCCGATAAGGCGTGACAGAAGGAAAGGAAATCGGCGAGTAGTACTCTAAGTGTTTGTTCCAGAAGTCAGAAGTTGCTGTATGGTCAGCGCCAAAGTGATGTTGTACAATATGTTCCAATGATGTTCTGTTAGCCATGACCTTGTTACCGTAAACCAAAGACACGTCCTCAAGAAGTAGTTGCAATGAGCCACCATCAAAGATTCCGTGAAACATGCTCAAGATTATGAGTGTCTTTTGAGGGGTTGTGATTAGCGACAACTTCCATGGAGGCGAGCTCAAGCCAATTGTCTCCTCTGCGGCTCGTAGAGCTTGACTTAGAGTTTCCTTCTCTGAATTGCCTTCAGAGGCGTTGTACACATTCCACTTTGGCTGTGGAACTGCATCAGTAGCTAGGATACATTGTGCGAATGGGGCCATGTCGTCGTCGAGCCAGCAGAAGACAGTCCGGAAGGAGTCATAATTCGCGGTAACGATGTCCCACGCGTTCCGTACACGGTCAAGGTCGACTGTAGCCTCAAGGGGAAGGACGGAGTGATAGATGTATGAGCGAGTATGGAATGACTTATCCGCCGAGCTGCGCAGAAAACTGGTCAACATACCAGATTGAGTGGCCGTTGTTGGTAAGACTTTCTGGATCTGGTCTGGGTTTAGATTGAGCCTCTCCGCACATACAGAGTGATTTCTGCTACTGAACGATGCAAGCCTTTGGCCTAACTGCTCAGCGGAGTTCTTGGCTAGAAAAGCGCCGTTCGAGTCAACACTGTCCGACGTTGAGTGAAGTTTCGCAATGATTGACACCAGCCCCTTGGGTGTTTCAGCTCGCAGCACATCCCCTACAGACAAGCCTTCAATGGAATTGTCTCGCAACTTCTGCAGGAGCCGCATCGCACCGAGACTGTCAATACCTAGTGAGTAAAGATCTGCCCCGGGCTTGATTGCGGTGACGTCTTCATCGGATGTTTCTGCAACAAGGCCAACCACAAGTTGTTGTACTTGTTGTGTGTGTTCATCTGAAGTCTCCCAGCTATCTTGCGCATCAACGGACGTTTCAGGCTTCGGTTTCTGGGTAGTGAATAGTTCCACACTACCCTGCTGGAGCTTGGCAGATATGGCTTTGCGGTCGACCTTCCCAGAGCTAGATCTAGGTAGAGAAGCAAAGAATGCGTATGCCGATGGGCACATGTACGATGCTAGATGCAGCTGTGTTGACTGTTGTGCGGTTCGCACAATTTCGTGTTTTTCTACTTTGGTCGCAGTATCGGCTACCAAGCATGCAAAGATCTGTTCGCTGCCCTGCACATTCATGTCCCTCTTTGACACCACGGCCACAACCTCGGTGATACCGCTCACAGTGGAAAGGACAGACTCTATCTCACCAAGTTCCACGCGGCGACCACTGAGCTTTACCTGATCAGAGGTAATACGACCAAGGAACTCGATAACCTGGGAGCCTGTTTCGTCCCAAACAATGCGTGCCATGTCACCAGTGCGGTAGACATAACCGAAGTCGGGACTATGTACGAAGGACTTTGCAGTTTCTTTCGGACGGTTCAAATAGCCTTTGCTGACTTGCGGTCCTCCTAGCGCTAGCTCTCCAGCGAGCCCGGACGGTACCGGCTTGGGTACATGCGTATTCGGATCCAAAATAAACATTGCACTTGTGGGCAGCGCTTTACCAATGATTGAACCACGAGTAAAACGGTCGACTGGGGCAAGGAAGGTGCAGTTAATTGCACCTTCGGTGGGACCATATGCATTAACCAACATAGTCGAAGGCCCTGAAGTGTCGTCTTGCCCATTGGTTTCCGATTTGCAAGCAAAATTCTCAATGACTGTTCGATTCAACTTTTCACCCATGGTCCAGAGAGACTGGAGAGTTGTCAGGCGTGACGGCCGCAGAAGTGCAGCCAAGCTGGGAGTGGCCATCATCACAGTTGCTCTAGCTTCATTGATGGTCGCTTCCAAGTCTGTCAATGTCAAACTGCGATAAGCAGAACAAAGAGTAGCGCCCCTGCTCAATGTTACAAATATTTCCATGAGCGATGGATCGAATGTGGGAGACGCGAACTGGAACCAACGGAAGTCCCCAATGGAGTCGCCAGGGAGCGGGATAGCTGTAGCATGGGACTCGATGGAGCAGGTAACCGCCAGATGGCTTACCTGAACGCCCTTAGGCTTTCCAGTTGAGCCACTTGTGAACAGAAGATAAGCAGTTTGGCTTTCATTGATATCCAGTTGTTCAAGAGGCTCCGATATAGCTGTTGAGGGGGCCTGGTCCCCTCGCAGCTCTTTCCACTTGGACACTGCCGCGACGTCAACCCATGTATGGGTGGTTATTGCAGAGTCTGTGGCCACCGTACGCCACGGCACAGAGGACGGCTCTGGTGTATTGCCTAGGATAATGGGAGAGCCAATGTCCTGGAGAATCTCCTGGACTCGCTGTGCGGGGGCATCCTGAGGGATCGGTGAAAACGCGCAGCCAGCCTTTAGGACACCGAGATAGGAAATATAAAGTTCAGGGGACGTCGACATATATACAGGGATTATGCGCCCATGGTTGGCCGAGTCATCTTGACTGGACAAAAGAGTTCTGATATGTGTAGCCAAGTTCGAGGCTGCAGTATTAAGAGCGGCGTAAGTTAAAATACTGTGCTCTGCGGGTATTTCCGCAGATGATAAAGAATGTACGAAATCAAGTGCTATGGTATTAGGCTTTCTGAGGGCCCAGCCCTCAAAAGCAGCGTGGAGAAGGGATGGCCTAGAGCTCTCGGCTGCAATGGCCTCATTCGGTTCAGTATTCCGGGATGGGGGTACCATTAGTGGAGGGAAATTAATGATCGAAAGCTCCGGAGGCGATATCTCGAGACTAAGGAATGTAGACGAGTCGGCTAAGTATGAGGCGAGTGTTGTCGACAGTTGGGAGATTGCCATATCCG
The DNA here is from genome assembly GCF_009193445.1 of Aspergillus pseudotamarii. NCBI lineage: Eukaryota > Fungi > Ascomycota > Eurotiomycetes > Eurotiales > Aspergillaceae > Aspergillus > Aspergillus pseudotamarii. The sequence continues at coordinate 171,058 of NW_022475018.1, forward strand.
GAATGAGTTGCGTCGGATAGGTGAAATGGACTTGTAGAACACCGTCATTTGGAGTAGATCTAACATGCAAGCCAAATACCTACAGGCGAGTCAGTTATCTAGGGTAAAAGTATACAAAGTATTCTTGGAGAAGACCGACATTTTCTTGGACGCTAGGTTGTAGCTGGCCATTTTCAGGTCCGACAGTCAATCCTAGGGTCAACGAAAACTGGACTTCATCCTTGTCGTAGTAGCATGCATCTGCTTCGCGCACTTTGCAATGTTCTTGGCTCGTCTGCTGCTCAGCACCATCGGAGCCGAACACGGAGGCGCAAATGACTCCGCACGCTTGTTGTGTGCCTGACACGAAGGGCGAGTGGCGGGATATGAAGAAAGCAACATCCTCGAGTCCGGTGAAGCTAGATATGAAACGCGCGTAGCCCTTGACGATGTCATCGGCGAGGTTCTGAATTTCCGCACTGTAAAATAGCTGGACCGGGAGACTTCTGGCTACCGCCAAGTCGGCGGATCTGTTGACAACGTATGGATCGATCGTGTCCAAGGCTGGAACCTTGGTAACGGGCAGTATTTGATTCATGGATATGGACGAGGTGCTGCTGCTCAAAGAAAGGGTCTTTTCGCAGACTGAGTCCGCGGAGCTTCCGTACCCCTCATCACTCGTGATTTTGCCTGCCATTGCTTCAGTGGTGCGGGGTCAAGTGCGGCTACTCACCGGCGAACTCAGTGAAAACTTGTCTTGCTTCTTCAGCAAGAGTTTACACCTGCGCGTGTACAAATGAAGGGAAAACCACAGCTCGTCAGGAGAGCTTTGAAGGATTATCGCTCAAGATATTCCTGCAACTGCAGCTAAAATGCCACATTCTGCAGCAAATTCAGGAACCAACGTACGGCGTCATCCGTGGGAATCCAAGTGGTCACAAATGCAGCTTATTGGGCAGAACATGACGAAGTGGGGGTTACTCAACGAGCCTGCTGCGGTAATAACAATCGTATTGATTATGATGTGCAGGATTTGCAAAACGGTTTGACACCACACTGCGCGGATGACGCGCCAATCACTTCCCCGATTCTGTTACCGTCGGTCGCAAAGTGGGGGGGCGAATTAGTCACTTTTCTCCGGTCATCGGCCAAGTTATCTGATTAGATCATCTGATTAGATTCATACCGTTTTAGCTAGTATTGTATCAGCCATACTGTATTAGTGACCGTACTAAGAACCGAAAAATACTTTCATCGAATCGTATTCGATCACAATACCTCATTCGGTGACTGCGGTCAGGGTCTTGAGTTGAAGCCTAATCCTGAGCAATATGTGCACTTAGATCTATCGATCATCCTTGAGGATTCTGCATGTGCTACTCTAGGGCTTGCGTTTCCTATAGGCTAGAGTCAGTTATGCAGCAGAAGCTTTTCCTGGGCTATAAATCAGCCGACGCTCCCAGGGGGTGTTGGGCGGTAGCCGACAAGGCTCTGAGATTCTAAACCCTAGTTATCGTATGTGTCTGAATATTCTCAACAGCATGCTGTGACAGGAGTAGTAAATAGATGCTTCACGTAATGATGCAGTTCATTGGTAAGGTATCGGCCTTTATACGTGAAGTAGCCCTACCATACATCAGAGTCTTCAGCACCAACGATTGATTGGTAATGTAGACCCTCACAATTAAAACCTAGGTACTTTTATCACCTGGTGTTGGTGTTCCAAGGTATCCGTCAAGGATGGTTCATGTCCCATATACTTTCCCTCAGGCCCTTTCGAGCTATGCGTTCCAGGATGGCAATTGATAATAATAGCTAACCGGTTCAAAATGGGATGCTTGACCCCGCTAGGGACCACCCCCTCCATAAGACAGAGACATGGCCGATCCCTGCAGATTAGAGTAACTAATGCCGAACCCAAGATGACCCTGGAAGTATCCGATATTGCTTTCTTCGACCAATATAGGCAACAGCGGGTATATCCGTCTTGAAATTCATGGCATCTCCCTACTTCTTTGACTCTCAGTCAATTGTCCCTTGATGCCTCGCTTAGTCTTCGTGACTATTTCTCTCCTTCGTTCGTTTATTTAACTTTCATATTGACGAGGGATGAGAGAAAAGCCGGCAAAGAAGCCAATAACCGAGCGTACTAAGGTCTTGTCCTTCCTTGGCTAACTTGGCAGATTCCTGGACTTTGATGAGACGGAACTATCAAATATATCTGTTCCGATCAATATGCAGACTGTGTATGCCGTCTATGCCGAGACATTTTGGAGGGCTTTGCCAAGCATTACTAACCTGAAGTAGTTTTTTTTTTCTCTTTTTTTGCTCAATAACCAACGGCCACTTTAGCAATATATGTTCATCTAATCTGATAAGACAGTCCCCTCCACCTTGTCTTGCAATCTAGCCACGTTTCACAATGAGTCAGATGCTCAATTTTTTGGAATTCCATGTGAGAAAAATTTAATAATGAAGACTGAGTCATGCATACAGAGTTGTGCTTCGTGAAGGGTTCGGAACCTATAATAGAAATTTCCGAGCTCAGTCCACAGCCGTTATCTGATCTTATCCCCACCGATAAATTGAAAATGTGAGATATGTTGAACCACACGGATTGGCCACAGCCGACTCTCCACTAGTCTGTCGGACTGGTCCGCTTGGTGGCGGAGGCAGGAACGCTAAGGCTGAGACCAGGAATGTTTTTCTTCTTCCAGTTCTCCAAGGCATGTGGTAATACTTTAGGTGACATCCCGGTTTAAAAACGTAAGATCTAGCTCTTGGAACAACGTTGCTGATTGGATTGGGTCCCGGGTGGGTAACCATGAGGAATGGAGCGAGCTATATACTAAGTTAGTACATGCTCCGTTGCTACTTTCAGTACCGAGTGCCGAGAGATGAAAAGAGGCGTTTGATGGAACGCCCAGAAGGATCCAGACAACTAGATCCCGAGGTCAATTGAAGCCTAGAATTCGCGCTTATAACATAGTATTTATGAACCGGCATATTCCCCGACCCAGTTCTTTCGTAGAAACCTTTAGTCTGTGGTCCGGTTCCTTCGACACCAGAAACACCCTCGAGATGGCAGCTACACGGCGTCTGCAACAGACTTTGTCACATATTCAGCCGCCCAGGGTGACTGAACAGCTTTCAATTGTTTACGGCCCTACACAACCTCCCCTGCTAGACATCACTCTCGGAGAGTTACTTGCATTACAGAGCCTTCAATATGGAGAACATGAGTGCCTAGTGTTCCCTTGGACAGGAACACGATGGACATATTCTGACCTGAACGATGAGGCCGACAGATTGGCCCGAGGCCTATTGGCTATGGGTATCCACAAAGGTGATCGTATAGGAATTATGGCTGGCAATTGTGAACAGTACATCTCTGTTTTCTTTGCGGCAGCACGGGCCGGGGCTATTCTAGTGGTGCTTAACAATACTTACACACCGTCGGAGCTCTACTACGCTCTGGAACACACAGGTAGCTGCGCTTTCATCCATTATTATTTAACTTCCATACTGAGAGTTTATCTTGATATCTAGATTGCCGATTGTTGTTTATGACGCCTCACATTGGTCGCCACAATTTAGAGGAGGTCCTGTCAAAGATGGGCCCTCATCCCAAGCGGAAAGGATCATCCGCTGCATTGGAAGAGATCGTCATTTTGCGGGGTGAACACTCTGATTTCCCAACATACAACAGCGTCATCGAAAGAGGATCATCGATTTCTAGAAATGCCTTGCTGGATCGACAAGCACAATTGGGAACCGATGATGTCTGCAACCTACAGTTCACCAGTGGTTCAACCGGAAACCCTAAGGCTGCCATGTTGACCCATCAGTATGTGTGCCCCTCACATATAATGTTCCATGCAGCGTCGATCCCTACATATAGGTAGTCATGATTTGTATGGTACTAATGCTATTGTGTTCTTCCAGCAATCTGGTCAACAACTCCCGCTTTATCGGAGACCGAATGGACCTCACTTCCTTCGATATACTTTGCTGCCCTCCACCCCTGTTCCATTGCTTCGGACTCGTCCTTGGAATGTTAGCTGTTGTCACACATGGAGCAAAGATCGTCTTCCCCAGCGAAACGTTCGACCCGAAAGCAGTTCTCCACGCGATCTCCGATGAAAAATGTACTGCCCTCCACGGTGTCCCGACAATGTTTGAAGCCATCCTGAGCCTCCCCAAACCCCCGAACTTTGACACACGCAATCTACGCACCGGAATCATTGCCGGTGCCCCTGTTCCTCGCCCGTTGATGAAAAGGCTGTTCGAAGAATTGAATATGACACAGTATACTAGCAGCTACGGTGGGTGTTGGAACCATACTACCCCTACATATATATATATATATATATATACGAGTCGAACTAACCTATACGTCTGTATTCATAGGTCTGACGGAAGCCTCACCAACATGTTTCAACGCAGTTACGACAGACACTATCGAAACCCGATTGAGAACAGTGGGCAAGGTGATGCCGCATGCGAAAGCAAAGATCATCGACGCGGAAGGCCACATCGTCCCGGTCGGTCAACGAGGAGAACTATGCATCGCAGGCTACCAATTAACCAAAGGATACTGGAATAACCCCGACAAGACGGCCGAAACGCTTACGATCGACGCCGACGGCACCACGTGGCTGAAGACAGGAGATGAGGCCATATTCGATGCCCAAGGGCGCTGTACGATTACCGGACGGTTCAAAGACATCATCATACGCGGTATGTGAGCTACGTTCCGCAAAACACCCCCCCTACAATACAGTAGCCGTTATGACTGACCAGGTTACGTCTTTTACAAAACAGGCGGAGAAAACATCTACCCGTTAGAAATCGAGGAGCGATTAGCAAGCCACACAGCCATCGAGGTTGCATCGGTGATCGGCATTCCTGACCACAAGTACGGTGAGGTGGTTGGGGCCTTCATCGCTCTGGCTCCGGGTTACGAGGACAAGCGACCATCGGACGAGGAGCTGCGGGTCTGGACACGCGAGAAATTGGGCCGGCATAAGGCTCCGCAGTATGTGTTCGTGTTTGGCGAAGAGGGTGTGGATCGAACAATCCCAATCACGGGTAGTGGAAAAGTTCGGAAGGTGGATTTGCGGAAGACAGCGGCACAGGTTCTGGAGCAGCGTGCGAAAGCGAATTGAATAACGCACTTACGCCGCACTTTTTTGCCCATTGAAATGAATATACAGCTGTACATAGCTAGATGAATACCCTAGGAGCAATTGATTTTTCGTCTATAGACTATAACATATGGCCATATTCAAGAGACTAGACACACCCAACAGCACCACCAATACTGTGATTTCAGATTGGAATTCATCCGTAGCAAAAGCCTGAAACAGGAAACAAAAATAAATCGGAGGAACTAAGGAGGAATTGCCCAATCAAACAATCAGAAGCCCCGCTCGAACCTCCGAGCGTGGCGGTCCATAAATTGACTTTCCAGGATTGAAATTAGGAGGGAAGATCGGGTAAAAAAAAATAAAAATAATAAGGAAGAAAAGGAAAAGGCAAGAAGAGAAAGGAATATTTGCTGATAGTGGGGGTAGGGAGGCGGGGGCATTTTCAATGGGCGTACCAATGATAACAATTTAAGTGCATCAGATTAGACAATCATCTAATCTGATGGAATTGCGCCAAGAAAGTTTCATTAGGGCACCGAGTAGGATATTTTCTTACGCGATACATGACGCTGGACCACCCCCACTTGGGCTTCATTTTCTTCATGCAGGAGAAAATTTAAACTCCGGTCTCGGCTATTTATTTAATCTCTTACATAAGTGTGACAAATGATCGTGCCTTGGATTTTATTCCTCAGAGTCACAATAAAGTCTGGGTATCACGGATCAGATAATTTTTATTGAGCTGTGGAGATCTTAGCTTGTTTGGGTTCGTTTATGGTACGCAGTACAAAGAAGTGGCTTGCGAACAGGGAAACGGGGGGAGAGAGTTAGACAACAAAAAAAAAAAAAAAGGGCCGCCAAGAATATTACGATATGCTCCACTTTGTCCAAGTATTAGAAACAAAAGCCCAGTAAACGATTCAATGCCCTTTACAGAGTACTCAGACCGCAGCAAGCAAAATTACAAGGTAGCCTTACTACAGATATACCGATACATGAGCTCAAGTAATAAATGAAGGACGTATGCACAGAAATGTACCAAGATATCTGGGTAGGCACTCAACATTACAGCTCAAAACGCGGAACGAGACCATGCCACAGCTTATCTGAGACGTTCAACCTGGAGAGATAACTATGAACAAAATTTCCCCCCAGCAGTTCACCTACAAAAGCGCCTAAATTAAAGCCAGACGCATAGTTATAGTCCAATTTCGTGGACTTCAGCTACATGGGCTCTCCAACGACGTACCTTATCTAGAGGTTATACAAGAGCATGCAGTGCACGATGCATAGATACTGATGTTGCTCGGTAACTTATCTCCTATTTTAGCATCTAGGAACGTTAAGGCCAGCCTGGTAATAGTCAAATTATTATAGAGACGGTTTATGGATACGATGCAATGGCTAGATAGCAGAGCTTATACTAAACTGTGATGTAACGCTTGGGCATGGTTGCCCTTAGGGCAATTCTCGGAAGACGGATAGATTGAACGCTTGAATATGAACATTGGGAAATTCAGTAGTTATGTTTTCTAAGCAGGATGTAGCGGATATATGGAAACTCACATAGTCACAGTTTATAACGAAACTTCTGCCTTTGTCAGAGTGTGCTACGGTAAACGACCAACAGATTGGCGAAATTAAGAAGCTAACAGGAGTCATCTCAACAGTACAGGGAAATAAATGTTTTGTTTGCCGATTAACTTGCATCTTCTTTCTAAGTAGCTCCATCCCATTTCTAACAATGCACAGAAGATGTCGAACTCATCTTGCAGTATAAAAGGGCATATATGTTACTACTTTCAACTCCTGCAGTTGGTTCATGATCTCAATCTACATGTAGCAGGTTTCCAGACGTCTGCTAGTTCTTGTAATGCGGCCAAATTCCCTCTTCTCTGCATTTATAAATGGAATTGGATATAGTGCTTCTGTGAGAAGGACCGCGTCGCGGGAACGTTTCTAGAGACAGGGCTCCCTCATCTGCCTGAAGGGAGCGTCACACCTGAAATTATCCGAGTTGACTCTGTCTGGGATAGCTTGGTACCCTTACGCTATTGTGTATGATTGGGAAAGATGCACCTGGGGGCTTTCGAGGTTAGGGAAGACCTCATTTTTACTTGGATAGAAACGGGAGCCCGATGAAGCTTCATTACAGATGAAAAGACTTAGCAGCTCACAGAGACAATTAGAAAGATATATATAGCTCTCTCGACTACCCCAAGGGTCTAGACTCTGAGGACATCGCGATCCCTGCAGGGACATTCAATCTGCATGAACCCTTTTGCTTCCACACTCTCGGAAACGTCGACCGACACACCTGCAATTGTCCGGCACTCCTTCAGTGCTCTAGAGTATGCACCTAGCTCTAGTCTCTATGCATAGTTTGTAAGATGTTGATGATCATTTTCTACAAAAAAGAGAATATTGTATCAAGAAGGTATGCAAAACGATACTATCAAGCAACAACGTATGGTATGTATCGAGTGTATGGTAACATTGGCCAAGGTGATGTATTTCGTGAACGATACAGCTTTCAGTACATCACACTAGTCTTCTTACAGCAGCAGTCCCACCTCGACAAAGAAAATTTCTTTCCAACATATTGAACGGTGTCCCACACACTAGTTTTGCTTGTAGATCGGAATTTGTTGTAAATGGCGCAATCCGTTTGTATCCGGAGCGACACAGAGAGCTTTTTGAGCTTCGACATAGCGAGAAGTGGGTTCTTGTTCTTGGTATACTCCGTACGGTAGGTAGATCAAGAACAAATATTCAACACAACGCAACCTTTTAATTTGGTAGAAGCCGATATCGCCAGGTTTGACCTTGTTTTTCATGTTGATGTTGTTAGTGATCTCGGTTTTCTTGATGGATGGTGGGATATAATTCATGGTCATGGGGGTAGGTTGTTGGTCATCTGAAGGGACTAGTTTGCGTCACGTAATGCAACATACTCATGGAGATAATCCCACGTGCACAGAGATGATCATCCCATCTCACATATGTCGAGCACGGGGTGTGCGAATTACAAGGATGGCGATCGAGGGGGGAGACCATTTCCAACGAATATTAAAGGGCTTTAAGAGCAACCACAGTAGTAATGAATTTTTGAGTATGCATCAACTCTATCTCTGTACATGAACAGCCCATGAGGCAAGGTTCTTGCTAGTCAGCGCATATAGCTCGAAGACAAGGAGAAACTTTCTACTCCTTCGGTTTCAAAACTCGAATTCCTTGGTGCTCCACCATTGTGGCATCGAGGAAGTACACTGGGTAGCGTAGACCCTAGAAGCACGATCCCAAGATTCCCAAGATCAGATAACCTTAGACTTTAGGTGAGACTCTCGGCGGGACAAAGGAATAGAAAAGCTGGTTGCGATGGAGGGTGAATTTCGGATCAGATAACTGTAACTGTGTCTGGAACGGGCGGGTCGTCCACGAACATTGCGGAGCTTCCGTTTCAGTCAAATGCCTCTTTGGCTTGGATATCCTGCGTTTGTTTCTTAAGGGGAAAAAATAATAAAAAATAATCTAACTCCACTCTTCTCACCGAGTTTCTCTTATGCAATCAAACCCGCCATGGATTCACGTGCCCTTTCCTGAGCCGGGATCTGATAAGATACGAGAAACTTTACTTGGCGCGGGTGATGGCAGTATCCGGAATGGTGAGACAATCTGATTAGACATCGGCAATGCCTAGTTATACTTCCCATTTTCAGCAATACCCCATTATCGATACGTCTCCCCCTCATGAAGGTCAAATTTAGAGAAAGAACCATTATTTTCCCGCCAGTATGCCAACATGCATAGTAGCGCCTACGAAATAGCATACCACTACTCTACTATTCTGAACCTCTCGGAACAATGAATCCATTTGTAGTCGTCTAATATAGAAGGCCTCCATTAGCTCCACTGTTCCGGAGTTCTTGATCCTTGGCTTCGGATCCATTTCGCCAATGTAGGCGCAGCACGCCTCCGGTCATTACCGCTGACTTTAAAAGAAAGAATCCCCGTTTTCCACGCTCCTTCGGCCCTCCACTGAATATCATCATTGCTTCCCTGGTCGCCGTCATCTCCTCTCTCCAGATATATTCCTTGGTTCATTAATATACCCCGTAGACCATCGCTACAATGCCCTCCAACGAAGCCCTTACCCCTCTTCTGCGCCAGTTCCGCGTCTTGATTGCCGGTGGCTCGTACGGCGGACTGAGCGCAGCTCTTGCACTGCTTGACCTTTCCAAGGGTCGTCTTGCTCGCTTCAACTTCACAGAGGGCGCGAAGCCCCCTCAGTACCAAATCCCAATCCAGATCACCGTTGTAGACGAAAGAGATGGATTTTGTCAGTATCCCTCCTTTCGCTACTAGAATACTGTTCCTGATATTTGTGATATGTTCCTTTAGATCACCTAATTGGTTCTCCAAAAGCATTGGCATGCGATAAGTTTGCCGCGAAGACATGGACACGGTTCTGTGACATTCCCGCATTGAGGTCTCCAAATCTACAGATCGTCCGCGGTAGCGTGAATACCGTGGATTTCCAGAATAAGGTCGCCCAGATCCTTGACCTCGAGACTAAGGAAACAAGACAAGAGAAGTATGACTTCTTCATTGCGGGCACGGGTCTCCGTCGTGTTTTTCCGACTGTTCCGCAGTCGTTGAAGAGGGAAGAGTTTTTGAAGGAAGTGTTGAGTCATAAGGAGGCCATTCGGAATGCGGATGATGGTGTTGTGGTCATTGGAGGAGGTAATTATGTCTTTATCATTTGTTAGAAGAGCTATGGCTAACTGTGGGTATTCTCAGGCGCTGTCGGCGTTGAAATGGCAGCTGAGTTGAAGGAGCTAGATCCTCAACAGAAGGTTACGCTTGTGCATTCTCGGGATCGTCTGCTTTCCGCGGAGCCCTTGCCAGATGAGTTTGCGGAGCGCGTCGTCTCCGAGCTCAAAGAGCAGGGTGTTGAGGTCATTCTGGGTCAAAGGGTTATTGATACCGCAGCAGTAGAGGAAGAGCAAGGGAGGCGTACATGGAATCTGACCTTGGCCAACGGAACAATACTCAAAGCCGGTCATGTTATGAATGCAGTTTCGAAAAGCTCGCCTACCTCATCGTATCTGCCCAAGGATGCCTTGACTGAAGATGGCTACGTTAAGATTCTCCCAAAGTATGTTGCCTCATACCCCTGTTTCTGGGTTCGGATGGTTTATGGAAACTAACCTTGTGACAGTCTGCAATTCGCCAACCCGGTGCCTAACGCAGAGTCCCACTTCGCCGTTGGTGATATTGTTCAGTGGGCTGGCATCAAGCGTTGTGGAGGCGCCATACATATGGGCCACTATGCAGGAACTAACATCCATCAACTTATGCTAGCAGAAGCTACTAAGACCAAACCTGAGTTCATGAACCTCATCAAGTACCCACCCGTGATAGGGTTGGCCTTGGGACATACGGCCGTGTCGTATACCCCTGACGAGGGAACTAAGCATGGCAAGGAGCTTCTTGGAACTCTGTTTGGCGAGGATATGGGCTACAGTAGTAAGTTAACTCCATAAGAGACCGAACTGTCGTTGATTTGACATGGACAATGACTAACATTACACAGTTTGTTGGAGCTACATGAAGATGTCCGAGCCATGCCAGGCGTGATTTGAGATTTTAAACAGTACTTGTTTCTATATCCATTCTAGGTTCGCCTATCCATTACCGAGCTGGAATCTGGAGTTGGATAGGCGATTGTCATCTTTGATTCCCTTTTCATGTTTTGTCTCTTTTTTTTGTTTACCTTTTTTCATTATATAAGTCCGTTTAACCCAAAGGGGTAAAATGACTTACGAGCCATTGGCGCTGTGGCTCTGAAAACTACATGTTTTATTTAATCATGCAATGAATAATCAAGACTTGTTGTCTCTGTGCATTCGTGAACATTATTAATGCACCCTTGGATTTCAAAAATACTAGAACATAACAACCGACGCCAGATACATGATAAAATATTCATTACCGTTAATTGTCAGCAAGAGCTTCTCTCCGCGACTTAGACTGAGTATCCAAATAAGGGGCCTCGCCCAAACTGCAGACTCGGTCACCAGCCCGAGCTTCCTCATAGTCGTATGTCGCGCAGTGCCAAGTTGACCTGTTATCCCAAATTGCCATGTCGTTCTTGTTCCACTTGAACCGAATCTGGGCGTCATGGTTTTGCGTGACAAGCTAAATGTCCTCAGTACATATATTCAAGACTTTGGCTTATCCATCCATAGACTCACGTTGAATAGATATTGCAATAGCATATCAGACTCATCTTTGGTTACCCCGTTGATACGACGAGTAAATCCCTTGTTCACATACACTGACTTCCATCCGGTAACCGCTATCGCAATGTCAGTCATCCTAGATTCCAAACGGAGGGAAGGGAGAGAGAGAGAGGAGGAAAAAAAAAACATACGATTAGTCCGCACAACCGGATGAACAGCCGTAAGCTCCTCGCCATGATTAAGAGGCGAACCCCGGATACCCTTTCGCAGAGGGTTCCCCAATCTCCGCGCCTCATCATGGAAGAACGTAGCATCGTGCGTCGCCGTTAGCCCTTCCAGAAACTCCGCCATTTGCGGCGAGAGACGATCGTAGATCTCATAGCCTGAGGCCCAGAGCGTGTCGCCGCCTGTCTCGGGGAGAGTGTGAATCTTCAGCATCGCATAGTCGGATGGTACTCGCTCGAAACTGATGTCAGTGTGCCATCCTACTGAAGCGAATCGGCTCGTGTCGCTAAGCTGATGTGTCAGGCCGCCTCCTTTCTTCTGCTTCTCGCTGCTGATGACGCTGATCTGGTCGCCCAGTTCGCTTCCTTCTTCTGTCAGTGGGTGGACGTGTAAGGCTGATGATTCGGGCTGGTTTGTTTCGTTAGTGAGTCTTTGTGGAGAGTATGGGTCGGGGCGTTTGGTTGGGGGGCAGCTCACGCATCCTGCAAGGACTGACAACTTTTCACCAAACTGGCGCATTTCTTGTGGAGTTAGGTCTTGATTGCGGAGGAAGACTACGCCTCGTCTGGAGACTGGGGATTGTTAGAATAGTGAATCGACATGGTCGTGAGATGATATATGTCTACTCACTCGTAGCAGCAAGGTCTTTGATTATCCGGTCGCATTCTTCTGACTTCAAGATCTCGGCAACTTGAACACCATAATACTCTCTCCCGATAACGGGCGTGAGGTCATTATGGGTATATGCGTCTAGAGTGCCGGTATATTCCAACGGCTGGGAGATCCGCGGACGAGATTGCTCATTGCCTCCCCGGATCGTAGCGGGAGTCGCGTTATCGACAGCGGTAGGCATGATGGAATGAAGCTTCTCTCCAATTTATATAGAGAATAGGTATCCCAAAAAAAAAAAAAAAAAAAAAAAAAAAAAAAAAAAAAAAAAAAAAAAAAAAAAAAAAAAAAAAAAAAAAAAAATCCACAGCGCGTGAAGTGTCGATTCCTGGATTTAAATCGCAAGAAATGGAGACGGTATGTACAACCACCCCCTGCCGACAGGGAATCACACCATTTCTATATATCTTCCCATCTGTGACAAAATATCGCAAGCGATAGCTTTATCCCCACATCATCTCGTGTGGACGTTTCACTATCCTTGAATCCGATTGTTCCACATAGCGATCAGCCACCAAAAGCCACGGCTTTGCCCCTCCTCTAGATTGTTCGTGCAGATATTCCATTGGTGTGAAAAGAAGCTTGGCCACGAGTCGTTTGGCACCCCCGCATTTATTCGCGTTCGAGATGGAAGAATTGCAGGCGATCATTGGCTAGTGTCGGTGAAATTCTCGGAGGGCTCGTCTTGTCGTTCAAACGATGGTGTGCTTGTAGGTTTCCGTGGTGCAATTGATTCAATCGTCTAGCCTGTTTTGGTCTTAATCTCCCCGACGGCAGTTACGAATTTACTACGATTGTATAAGACCACGACTGATTGTTGACGTGTTCTCGCTTCGAGCATGAGAAAGAGAAAGCGTGGGACTTGCTGAAGAATCTCTACAGGTGATGATGCAATCTTTATTTTGTCCCTGCAGAAATCATTATATACGTACGAAGTACTACATTGTCTGTATGTTGTCCGGCTAAGTGTTTGCCCGGCAGCCATGTATGTACAGTAATTGTCAGGCAGTTTCAAGTTCACCATGTTCCATCATTCTTGAGCTATAGTCATGATTAACATTAAAGCGCATTACAACATAAACATCTCTCTAGCCAAAATCAAGATGACCATTCCAAGCGGGAATAGACGCATGGCCGTGGACGGTGCCATGGTACCATCCGCCCCGGAGGTGCCAACCCACGCATTATAATTCTGAAATCCCTTCTCCTCGCTAGGACACTCGGACGTGATATGCTCTCCAGAGATACTGGCTATCTCCTTATCGCCTCGCGATATGCTCACCTTCACTTCCCCGGACTGGGTAAATGGCACACTGCCATGGTAGATACCCTTTCCGTCCTTGGGGGTGTTATCCCAGCTCCCTGTCACTTTGGTTTTTCCGATAGTGATCGTAACATCCGCCGTGGAGTTGAGAAGCGCTGAGTACATAATGCGATCGTGAACAATCTCCGACGGCTTGTACTCGGCCTGGCCCTGAGTCTCGGAGTTTCCGGTAGTGCCGCCGGTGGTGCATGCCGATGCAGGATGCAGGCGATACCAGGTCACGACATTCTCTTCCTTGATGGGAATTGTCGAGTTCGGATTCTTATATTGATCAACGACGTACGGCAAGAATGTGCGCCAGCCATCGTGGGGCATATTCTTTGCATAGTTGAAGGGGGCCTCCCCGCGGTTAAAGGCCTCATAGCTATCATCATGCAGTGGACCAATATAATGAGACTCGCCGTAGTCATTCCAAGATATGATCTGAACGAATTCCGGTTGGAAGGAAATGACCTCCTCCCAGCGATCATACCATAAATTATCACCGGCCCATACCCAATTCTTCCCAAAGCCGGGCATGTTGGTGTAGAACCAGGGCGAGACAGGCATCATGTATGGGCGGCCATCCAACGCATGTCTGTATGCATCATCGGCTGAGGTGTTCATGCGGGTAGGCCCATTGGGCCAGGCGGCCCAGCTGAACAACCCATCCACATAGCTTTTGTTGGCGGCCGCTTCGGGACCGATTGACGAGAAGTCAGGGATGAAGAAGGAGTCGGTTTGTTTCTTGATATCGGGCCAGTCTTTGGATGTTGCGCCCTCGAAGGTGGACATGAATGGCTTGGAGTCGTACTTGTAGTAGGCTGGGCGGTCTTTATACTGGTTCATAAGATCGATTGTGTCTTGCTTCGGCCAGGATCCGTTGCCAGCATAATCGAACGAGAAGAAGAGTTTGAAGTCGAGTTCATCGGCTTGGTCGAATGCTTTATCAAGGGTCGCGGGGAGCATCTCGTTGTGGGCCATGTTCAGCGCAAACCCATCGATGTGGGCGTTTTGGGCCAGTTGAATGTCATTCTTCCACTCTTTATCTGAGAACTCGGCACTATTGCCCACCTAGTAGAAGATCAAACATGTTATTTGGGTGTATCCTAGGCGGGGTGAAGGGATTTTTTGAGTACCATGAAGTGGGCAAAGACTGCCTTTGCCTGGGCTTGGGCGCTGCACCATGACAGGAAAGCTAGAGTGTAAAGCCGCTGCATGGTGGCTGGAGGGAACTTTAACCGATGCGAGCAAAGGGGCCGTGACTTTCTCATAACAATATGGCGCAAAGACAGTATTAAATATCGCGAGATTTCGAGGTGGTGTTTGTATTCGCAACAGGATGAGGGCTCATATTGAGATGATCACTACCGTGTCTGGCCAGATTTTTACTGGATCAATACCACTAGTTATCCAGCTGAACTGGAGTTACCATTAGCTTCAGGGTTCAGGGTCTCGCCTGCTATTATCGGTTAGTCGCTGGCCCTAATTTTGGAACTAGGCCAATAGCTAACAACCATAGCAGGGCGGTGGAAACGAAATGTTTCCCAACATACATTCGTTGTATTTGGCGTCTCAGTGCTTTGACGGATATCTTTAGCTTTATTGTATGCACGTAGCAGGAGACTTCAATAGTTCATGTATGGGGGGAGAGGTCTGAATGTGACTTTAAATGTGGTTTTCCACAGCTCACACTCAACCTGTCATATTTGTGATATATCCAATCAACAGTTCGTGAACTGCAGCAGCACACAATCAGAGCTCGAGTTTTATGGCGACTCTCAAGCCACTTTGGGCAGCATATCGATAGGAAGTCAATTAAGCCTGTTGACGTGTATTCTATCATTGGAGGCGCGATAGAGTTTTTTTGGATGACTATGGATGTCTCTAGACCTACTCCGTACTTCGTAACAGCTAGGCATTGATACTAAATGCTCAGGTCAGCATAAGGTCGCCTCAAATCCGGCAAGCTATTCGTTCAGGTAGGCTTTAAATACTAATGTAGGTACATACCTAATAAATTCATACCTTGCGTTGCCAATCCTGCGACTCATCGACTGCCAAGCGCTTCCATACATTGTCTTACAGCGATTACTCTGAGCTACATATTGGATTTAGACTCAAATCGCCTTCTATGCGACATGCGATTCTGAGTTGTGCAAAGTGTCGCTAGTCGTAACGTAAGATGCTCTACTGTAGGGGGGGATACTGCGAGAAATCTTCCTAGGCACACTGTGTAGCAAGAAAAGATGAACCCTTGGTAACAAGAAAATGATGGAATTAAAGTGGAGCTTCACACGCCTACTGCCGCTCGTTGCCGAAGCTCCCGGAGACAGTAAGCCGGTAGATGCAGGCAGCATGGTTGTTATTAACATCGACTGCAGCAACAGCAAAAAAAGATCAGTAAGGAAAACGCACTGGAAACTCTAAAGACTCTCTGCCGGCTCAAAGGGACAGTTGCTGCAGGGCAACACAGAAGATGATCCAAGATAGCGTCGTTTCTGTGGTCAAGGTAGTATCGTATGTCGACGATAACTGTGGGGCAGTCAACTTCAGCGACCGGGTCTGTACGGAAGGCTGTGTGGTTTCAGTCCTAATATAGAAATCACTTGAAGTATACCCAACTGCGGTGAAAGCAAGCAGTGAGAAAGTAGTCCATGCCAACTTAGCTCCTTGAGGATGAACTGTTTTAAAAGTTCTTCCATACATATTATCGCCCACCCATGGTACAGTTGTCTTGGCGTCTAGGAAGCAAACTAGTCTATGGTCAACTGAGTAGACGATACTGAGACATGCTGGATCTGGCGTTATCTCTGGGTTGCTCAACCGGCGTAGCACGGTACCGATTGGGTAAATGGTCTGCCCGAGGACAAGAATGTTTGGTGAGGCAACGTTTCCAATGCCGAGAATATACAATCTTGCCGACCGTGAGATGACTTGTACGTACCACCCCATTGGTCTTGGTACCTTAGTATTATCTTTATTATCTAGATATCGATTAGCGTAATGGCGCGGACTTTATCCGGAGCGCAATCTCTGATTCAAGTGGTCAGATATGCTATTCCTATTCAATCTGTTCCCTCTCCGTGTGCCGATGGCCTCGTAGCTCCATAGTCGTATCAATTACTAGTGGCGTTACTGCGGCCTGAGGAGTTATGTTCGGATTCGCCGATAGCATTGATGTTACGTCCAAGGCCTCACATCGTTTTCGATACGACTAGAGCCCCAATACAAGGGTGGATATCCGTCGTATTAGAAGGAATTAAGCCCACCTGGTGAAGTGAAGCATCCAGTCTCTTCTGTGGCCGCACATCCTTGGGCCAAAAATATATCAATCTCAAGGTAACCGGTACGAGAACCCTAAAGATGACACTAGACCACGTGCTCAGAGCGGGACCATATCACTAACACATGTCCAGTCAGCTCTTCCCAAGAGTGAAACCGCGCTCTGCTTCATGTTTGACAACTCACTCGCTAAATTTAGTTTTGGAGGGGTGAATTCGTATTGGCGCTATTCGGAATGTCGCAAAGCCTAGCATAGTTACATACTAGCCATGTAGCTTCGGGCGAAGGACAATAACGCCATCGAGTTCGCCACGTCGCGGTTGAGTATTGCAGTTACTAGTGCCCTCCCTCTATGCACATTGTGCAAGAAATTTGACCATGTTTGAGCCTTTCCCTTCACCCTGAGGTGAAAAGGATTCGGTGAAGGCTTCCCAAGTCACTTATAATGGTTTGCGGTGGTTCAAGACCTGCCCTAGGACGCATGCGACACAAAATTGTCTCAATCACTTTAGTAGTATCCTCGACCAGGTGGGTTTACCACTGTCCTTACAACAGTAGTGCCTAGGCATCTTGGATCGGCCAAACCAAAGAACACTGCGAGGATCTCTGCTGTTGACTCTCGGCATGAGGCTACATAAAAAAGATATCGTCAACTTCTGTCTAGGGGTCGAGACTAGGTAGGTTACGACTAATCGCATTTGAAGACTCTCTACATGGTCTTGCTCCTCAGCATGAAGCAGCTTTACCATGAGACCAAGCCTGAAGTCCACTGCTTAAGGAACTCTCTTCGTGAGGTAGCATTATAGTGCGATGTAACTAAAGCCATGATGGTGTGAGTATGATAATTTTCCATGGAAGAAAGTGTTGTGTCAGGAACAGCTTGAACCAGGATTGTCAAGTTTGGCTCTGGTCCTCGAAGTATCTCCTACTATAGAGTTTGAGAATTGGATAGGGGCACAAGATGCCCCAATCATGTATGCCCTCCGACTGGACGGGCTTTGTTCCCACTTCCTACTCTGTGCGTAGGACTAGTCGAATTAAATGGCTGGCTGACGCCTACATGATGGCGAGCATTTCAGATCTCAAGGATTCCCTCCCTGCAGGAGCATTTCCGAAATGGGACTAAATTGTATTGTATAAAGTTAAAAGTACTAACACATTTTTGTATATTTGTCGGAGAATACCTCCGGACCTATTGGCTTGAAGCGATCTACATTCCAATAGAGGTATTTTGACTGAGCTCTACGGGAGATATGTGAACCCCCTTCAGACACATGATATATCTAAATATCAGTGGCTAATTTGGCAATATCCATTAAGACTCCAGAGTCCCGGACCAGACCAGTCATCAGGGCCAGCTGCAAGGAGGTGGTTGAAAAATGTAAGGAGAGGGAAATTTTAAAGCTGGTATACGCAAGCAAAATGATTGTTTTAGCTTGGCTTAAATTGATGCTTATACCATCCATTGGAAGAGTCATGGACTGCATGCAACAAATCTAATATAAGATATCCCGCGCCACTCAATTGCAAGCAGTGACAGGAAAGGACCAAATAAAAGAAAAAACAAAAACAAAGGTTCTACAAATTACAACATTGTATATCTGCAACTGAAGCCCACTAACGAGGCTGCGAGGTTGCAGTCGCCGTTCTTCACAATGCCGGGCCATTTCATATGCATAGCGATAGCACTCTTTCTCACTCACTTACCTGTTGGTGTTCATGCCAACTCTGACCCATCCTCCGTTCCATCTCCGTCTGCGATAAAACCTCAACCCATTGGTCATTCGCTCGACATCCCATCCCAAAACCGCGTTCTACCCCGTGATCTTCAAGAGATCATTCTGAATGGCCCGGATGAGCAAAAGGCCCGCGAGTGGAATCTCCACTATACGTCTGAACCACATTTCCTGGGCCAAGGAGAATCTCTCGCTGTGTGGACTCAAGACAAATGGCGCGAATTTGGGGTTGAGAATACCTCTATCAAGGCATATCCACTCCCTACCCTGCCCATCAAGCCGGTGTATCAAAGGCTCGCGTTACTTGAGCGAAAGCCTGGTCAAGATGACACAGAGTTATTCAATGCTAGCCTGAATGAAGGCTCGACTTTCGTGAACCCTATCAGTGGAAAAATCATCAGCACTCCTCAATTCTTCTCCAGTTCGCCAAGTGGCAATGTTACGGCACCCTTTGTGTTTGTGAATTTTGGTGAGGAATCAGACTACGATGACCTCAAACAATCAAATGTCGACGTGAGTGGTAAGATTGGGATTATGAAACAACGTTCATTGATGGTCACACGCGCCCTATATAACGCACAGGACAGAGGAATGGTAGGCTTGATATTTTATCTCGACCCGGAGTTTGACGCAAATATCACCGAAGCACATGGCTACCGGCCGTTTCCTGAGGGCCCGGCTAGGGCACCAGGTAGCATTGTGCGCCGAGGTCTCACCGTTCCAGATCCAGTACTAAAGATTCCTACCCTACCAATCTCGTACTCCGAGGCCCTCCCATTTCTCAAAGCGCTTAATGGCCATGGTCCCCGGGCGAGCAATATCAGCACCGCTTGGCAGGGAGGGCAGCTAGGATATCTCGGGGTCGATTACAACGTTGGACCCTCACCGGATAGCTTGATGATTAACGTAGTGAACGACATACAGAGTTCAAATGTCTCTGCATACGACGTGATCGGGACGATCAAGGGCGAAATTGAGGACGAAGTAATCGTCCTAGGAAACCATCGTGACGCGTGGGCTGCTGGTGCCGGTGACCCAAATAGTGGTTCTGCGGCACTAAACGAAGTGATCCGTACCCTTGGTATGGCTATGAAGAAAGGCTGGAGACCATTAAGAACGCTAGTGTTTGCCAGTTGGGATGGCCATGAGCCAAGCAGCTGGGGATCCTCCCTCTGGGTAAAGGATAACTTGCCCTGGTTGTCTCAAGTGGCCGTCGCTTACCTTGAGATTGAGACTGCTGCAACTGGCACAGAGCTCTTCGCCAAAGCCAGTCCACTTCTACGTGACGTCATCTACTCTGCCGCGGCGAAGGTTCTTAGCCCCGACCAGAGTAAACCGGGACAGAGCGTCATGGATGTATGGGGTGGTCATATAGATCCAGAAGGTGGAGGAGACACTAATATATTCGTCGGCAATGGCATTGCCTCCCTCAACATTGGCTTTGCTCCTGGTCCAACGGATCCTGTTTTTCACTGGCACTCGGACTTTGATACTGTACAATGGATGGACACCTTTGGGGATCCAACCTATGAGTATCATACTGCAAGTGCTAAAATGTGGGCGCTGACTGCAACACACTTGGCGGACGAGCCAGTCCTTTCCTTCAATGCTACGGCATACGCAGTGTCACTGGATGGTTATTTAGACGAGCTGAAGGACACTTTAAAAAGAGCAACACTAGACGAAGCCTCTCAGCAAGGGCAAGATTCCTGTACTGTCAATTTGCAACCGTTGGAAGATGCAATTGCAGAGCTGCACCAGGTGGCTGTTCAGTTTGACACGAACGCAGCCGACCTTGCAGCGATGCTGGCCGGACAAAATACAACCATAACAGCTTCAACCTATCAGAAAGAGAAGAGGATCCAGGATATTAACCAAAAGTACAGAACGTTTGAGAAGCAATTCGTGGTTCCCCCAGATAGTCCAGAGGCACGATCACAGCATGTTGTGTATTCGCGAACTTCGTACAAGTTTGTTGTGCCCCCTTTTCCTGGTATCAGGAATAACGTGCAAGGCGGTAATTGGTGCGACGCAGAGGTAATTTCTTGTCTCTTCCCCTCGGGAAAACGGAGATGAATGCTAACTCTTGATCTTTTCCCCTAGAAATCGAACCAAATTGTCATAGACAAAGTACGCAGCGCAACAGAGTTGTTACGACCATAGGGCCATGAGCCGTATGGATCAGGAGGGTGAAATAGGTATATGTATCTAAGTATTCTGTACATATCCTGAATACACTCCTTCTCGGTACATCTCCTTGTAAGGAAATATACAGTTTCATAGCCCCTATAATAATCTACAAGTCTCCCATGCCCCCGGCAATCGGCGGAGGACGCAACAAGTCAGCTTTTACTCCTTAGGCGGGAACCCAAACGTTCCGATATACCTAGGAAAGAAGGCATATTTTATGGAAACACTTTGGCACATAGATTTCCCACATGAGCATACGGCCATATGCGTGGATCCTGCCAGCCAAAAAACAACGGCGTACCAAATCCACAGTCCTACACCTCCAAACTTAACCTAACGAGGATGAAGCACGCAGATGAGGCAAGTCACACTTAACCCCATCACGGAAATCCCTCTCGCGCGTCGACCTACCTTCCCAACAACTCTGACAGATCGCAATCCCCTTGCAATCCTTCACCCCAACCGCAAAGTCTCTGCAAACCATACAAATCACGAACATAACACCCTGAATCACAATCTGTGCCCCAGGTCCATACCTCGCCGTGCCAGAACGTGGCATCAGCCCGCATTCCACACAGAAGCGCCTCTCTGCATCACGACCGTATCTACCCCGTCCACGTCGAAGCATCCGATCCGCGAATTTGGCCGCTGGACGGAGACGGAGACAATACCGACAGGCGTAGATATCGTGTGCAAGGGCGAAGTGTGTAAGTTCGGCTTCGAGTAGGTCCTGGTGTGAGAGTGACGGGATTAGGTCATTGAAGTAGGCGCAGGTCAGTTTGAGATGGATCACGTCGGGGAAGATGAGGAAGTTGGCGATGAGGATGTGGAGTTCAGGTGGGAGGTTCATGAATTGCGGAAATGGCTTAGTTGGTGCATTGGGAGAAGTAACTGTATCATCCTGCTGAGGCATGCTGTTTGGGTGCCAGGTAATTGTTCCATGGGGTATAGAGGAGTGTCGTCATGTTGTTTTGCGTAGGGAGTTGGGGAGTGGTGGTCAGTTGAGGTTGAGGTGTTGTTGCGAATGGTTGCCGATCGGGATACGAGATTCACGGCCCGATTCGGTTGGATTAGTCACGACCTTTTGGGGAACCCTAATCTTCTGACAATAAGTTACAAACGCAGATGTAAAAAAGTTAGCCACATTCTGACATTCAACTAGGGATATTTGGATGAACTGTGACTTACTGGTGGGCCGGTGGGATGATGGGCTTTATAAGGATTTGTTATATGTGCAATATATCAATTGAATGCATTATATATAATGGCGTACCGTTAGTGAATACGTACAATATCATAACGCTTACTTTCTAGTAAACGTTGTTAAAAGTAAAAGTAAAAATGGACTGCGACTCAGCCTTCCTCCGTACTTCTACAAATCGATGGTCAGGAATCACCCAGTCAGCACCAGCCGCTTTCAGCTGATCAACAGTGTGTGTGGCTGTCACAGCTAAAACGTAACATCCAGCCAATTTCCCTGCTTTTACACCGGCTGGAGCATCCTCGACGACTAGAACGTCCCTTATCTCGCCTCCGCTGCGTTGAAGCAGCCGAGTGCGAGCTTTATAGTAACCTTCTGGGTCGGGCTTGCCAATTTTGACATCCTCTGCGACGGTGACCTCCTGAGGCCGAGGTAAACCCAGTACATTGAGCCAGCCATTCAAGAGAGCATTGGTGCCTGATGTTACGATTGCCCAAGGTGTGTGAAGACTGTCAAGTGTCTCAAGAAGAGCCCGTGAACCCGGGATTTCAATGGCAGGATTCTTGCACAGGGAAGGTATTTTGCTTTCCATGGCGCTTATGTCTAGATTGAGTACTCATTAGGGACTCGTTGCAAAGATAGGAAGGCAGTTATGTATGGAAAGAGTCTCACATTCCCAATTGGCTCTGCTTGGATCAAGGTCCTTCAGAACATCGATACTGCGTCTACCATGTGATGTTTGCAGGATCACCTCGTGGCCAATGCCTATTTCTTCGCCGATTCTGCGTTACACGTCAGTATACCCCAGGACCAGGCTGAAGGTGTTCCGAGCGCGGCAAACCTTCTCCAATTCTCAACAATAGCTAGTGGACGAGTTTTAGCATACAAGCGGACAAAAAGCCTATTGTAGGGACATACCTTCAGTGGAGTCAATTATTGTTCCGTCGAAATCGAATAGGACACCGGCGAATTCATGAGTCGTTGACATGGCTGTACCGCTCGGCATGTTGATATTCGTTTATATGATATTGGGTCTGTGGTTCTTGTAGTAGAGTAGAGAAAAAATGTCGAATTATCACGAGGCACTGACCAACATGTTCATTGATTCTCCAACCTAGCAAGTACTTATATGACATTGGTTCGGGGTGGCGAATGAGAGCATGGCGGAAACCTTCCTAATCCGGCAACATACCCGCCATTGTATAGTCCAAAAAGCGACGCACAACCATTGAAAGCATTTTTTCCCTAGAAACCTGTGTTCTGATACGGCCGAAGTAGTTTCGTGTCTAAGATTATAAATACCCCTGGAGCAAAGCTAACATCCCTCATAAGAATCACTCAGATCTACTCGATATATGGGTATCCTTACAATCAATTACTCATACATTTCTAAACCCAGTCTTTTTTATACATTTAAATATGCATTTTCATAGCTCCTCACAGTTGTCTATTGCTAGTCATTCATTGAAACCCATCCGAGCCCATAAGACCTTCATACGCCAAGCCACATCTAGCGCGGAGTCTCGCAAAGAAGGCGATATCTCATCTGTTTTCGTGTCCTTGTCAGGAAAGGAGGAAGCACCTCTGCCTCCAAGGTTCGCAGATCAAAAGAGAAGACTAATTACCGGCCGAGAAGAACAAATTGAACGAAGCTGGCACCGTCTTCTGCACACACTGAAGGATGAAGTTCGCTTGATTGAACAGCGCGGCTCTGATATTATTCCCTCCATTGATTTCAAGGATGTTCATACCGCACCAAAGACGTTTCGAGACGAGCTTCGAAAACGAGGGGTTGGCGTCATCCGGGGCGTGGTTCCTGAGCATGAAGCCAGAGCTTATAAGGAAGAAATCGAAAACTATGTCAAGGCTAATCCAGGCACAAAAGGTATTTTGTTCTCCTACGCTCCAATCGATGCTATTCTGACACCTCTCTAGCATTCCCGCCACATGACCCGCAAGTTTATGAGCTGTACTGGTCACAACCCCAGATGCGCGCACGTACACATCCAAATATGCTAGAAACACAACGTTTCCTTATGAGCTTCTGGCACTCCAATTCACCAGACGCAATGATATCCCCTACCCACCCTCTCAGCTACGCAGACAGACTTCGAATACGCCAGCCAGGAGATGCCGGATTTGCGCTAGGCCCTCATGTAGATGGAGGAGGCCCTGAACGGTGGGAGGATAATGGCTACGGTTGCGGCAATGTCTACCAGAGGATTTGGCAGGGAGAATGGAAAAAATACGATCCCTGGGAAGCCAGTTGCCGAGTTCTTGCAGAAGCAGACCTGTACAACGGCGCTGGGGCGTGTTCAATGTTTCGCATGTTTCAAGCATGGCTGGGCATGTCTCACACCGGGCCTAATGAGGGAACGTTGCTGGTTAATCCTCTGCTCTCCTTGGCTACGGCTTACTTATTACTGCGACCATTTTTCGAGCCAATTTATACCCCTCCGACGGACTGCTCTCGCATGGCGACGGAGACCTTCCTGCATCCAAGTAATTGGCGCTTGGAGAGAGAGACATCAAGTAACCTGCAGGGTACAACCCCGCGATTCTCGCAGGAACTCAGTACGACGCTTCACCCTCATTTGGAACTTGACAAAACGATGGTCCATGTTCCTAGAATTGCCCCGGGTGACTATGTTGCTTGACACTGTGATAGTGAGTACCCAACCTGAATATCTCAGATAAGAAACAATCTAACTAGAGTAGCCATCCATGCTGTTGACCGGGTACATAACGGCATCGGCGATTCAAGCGTTATGTACATCCCAGCATGTCCAGTCACTGAGGCCAACGCCAACTATGTCAAACGCCAGAGGAATGACTTTCTCGAGGGTGTCCCTCCACCGGGAGGCAAGGGGAAAGCGAGCATGTTGGACGCGCCACGGAGGCTGGCCTGCGCAAGTCCACGAGCCAGCTTGGCTTGCGTGCCTTGGGGCTTAACAAGTGGGATCTGAACGATCCATCTCTGACTCAAGGACAACGACTTGTCTTGGAAAAATCAAACAAGATCCTGGGATTCTAAAATTCACATTTTTTCTGTGATCTCTTTCATGTTTCCTTTTCTGAATTTGTGAAACTGTTGTACATATATACTTACGTCCCAGTGTAACTTCAGAAAATTTCCTCATTCTCTCACTTCAAGCTCTCTCCAACCGTTTGCATAGATAAGTCGACTAATAACATGGAGGACCTTTTATAATTCATAGACATTCAATTCAAACGAAGAGTACGAGAGCACAGTACATTAATAAGAATAAGTCATACTCAAATCAGGAGCAGGAAGCAAAGCCACCCAAAAATAAACGACACGGCCGCTGCCTGAGAGGCACGCAGCGTCAAGTGGCGCTTCAAAAATTACAGCTGGAAGAACGTCGGCTGCTTTACTCAGGGTGGTGATTGGGAACAATATGGAGTAATTTATGATGGGTTCAGTGCGTATTAACACTCCCATTAGTACTAGAATCCTGATATGACTACCTGTAATTTCAAGGATATTCTAAACTGCTAGGTCTTATGTCTCATACGTCCCTACATTCAAAGAGGTGATTGTATATTAAGTCGACTTAGAGCTAAATGCTTCTACGAGGTCAAGTATAGCTGTGTCGTAAGACCGCCTATGGGAAATTCCACGTTTATTGCCAATAGTATTTAGGGTTCCACCGTTATATACAACCACACATGACGGCCCACGGCATTGCAGGGTATATACAAGGACAAGCATATAGGGAACATAAGAAAACAAGGTCATTACCAAAAAGTTGACATCGCACAGCATTATGCCCACTTCCCGATAAGAGCCATGATGCCAGCTCCTAACAGGGTACAAAAGACCATAAACAACAATTGGCTTCGTCGCTTAGTGCGATCCGGATCAAACAAAAAATCACGAGCCAACAGTTCCACAAGCCCACTGTAGATGAGAACACCTGCAGAGATAGCGTTCAACACGCCCTGCACAATCAATGCTACTTTAGATCCAGGGTTATATGTGGTACGAACGCCGAGACCAATTGCGATTGAGATTGGTGTAGTGAGTCCATACATCGCACACAGGATCCAGGGCAGCCAGGTATGCTTGCCGAAGGGGATAGCCGACATTCTTGCACCGATACCAAGACCCTCGAAGGATTGGTGAAACACAAGGACTGGGTAAAGCGTTGCGAATTCGGAGCCTGTGACGCCGAGGTTCAGTCCGATGATGACAGAGTGGAATATAATACCAAATTCGAGGATAAGGAATGCCGCGATCTGCTGCCGGAAAGATCGCTCTGCCGTTGCTGATTCACTGTCTGAGATGGGGACTGTCTGCACTGGCGGGGCAGATTTCTCCTGATCATATGAGTTGTGAACTGCGGCCGCAGCCTGGTGTCCACTTTGAATAAAGGCCCCTGTAGCATCTTCGTCCCTGTGTACACCGTACTTGCGCTCGACATAGACTTCCGCTGCCAGGTCCATGAGGAAGATGATAATGACCGAGCCCAGGACGATTGCCGCACACCATGAGTATTCGCCCCAGTAGCCAGATTCTCCGACGCAAGTCTTTGGTCCGATCCGCTTATATGCTGGGTCTAGAAGGTGGACGAAAGCTGTTGCAACAATAACACCGGTACCGAAATAACGGGCGAACAGGTAGACGCTGTAGGGGATCTTCCATGACGGCAAGCTCTTGGCGACGACAGGAAAGAAGGTAAACGCCGAGGAGACAAATAATATCACAAAGATCGAAGAAATGCGTGCACCCAGGTGTCCGTTATAATCATTGTCTGACAAAGCAAGGAAGCACAGAACATCTTCCTTGCTCGCCGTGTTCAGGTCAACCTGAGACGCATTAAAAACAGACATGGCGCACTATCATGAAAAGAAGACAGTACGAGAGTTTCGAAAGTAGGAGGACTGCTGTATCTGGGTAGAGGCATTGTAGGCAAAAGGCTTCTGTGATATAGTCCTGTGATCGAGTACCTTGGGGGTAGTGTGAGATTGTCTTAACTCTCTGTTGACTACTTCTGGCTGGGATGAGAAGGATACCCGGCACCCTGGTCGCTGGACTAAGCATATTATCCGGATTGTTCGATATTTTACAAAAGTCGCTAAGCTTTAGCGTTCCTTCAAGTGGCCAACCCACTTAAAGGGTGGAGATACAGCATCTCTCATGGCCCACTACATTTCGTCTAATTACATTCGCATGGCTCGCTATGCGGATAGGCGAGCAAGGCCTCATTTCGGACGTCTACTCCGTGGACAAGTGGGCCTGTTGTCGGATATACTTCTCGTATACTCTGTATATGAGCATGACTAACAGTACTAGTATTGCGGTCTCTGGTATCACGACCTATTCGAATCTAGCACCTTGGATAATATTCTCGCGCCATCACAGACAGCTCGGTTTTCGTAAGATACTTCAACGGTTCATCCCTGTCGTCTATTGCCGAGACCCACTCCAATGGCGCTATGCAACCCCATAGGGCTGAACTTGACCTCCCAAGATTGGTTTCGGATTAAACATCAGTCCATTCCATGCCCGCCTGTTTCCTGACAAAAAAGGAGGAAAGAAGCTGGATATATTAGTTTATTACTATTCAAAAGAACAGCCAGCAATAACTCTTGGAAAAACGAATTCTATGAATCTCTTTCACAGAACTTTCCAAGCAGATTCTAGAACAGGCAGACGGCATCGGCATCTTCCGATACGTGAACCGGATATTAGATGCTGAATACGCATTAGGCCACCTACAAGGTACTCAAACAGTGGACCATCCCGCGTCTTGTCTTTTGCTTGTTTTTCTAGCTTTATCCTGTTGCCTGATTCTCTCTTGCGACCGGGGTCGAAGCCTGCATATGTTGAATTTTCCAAGACGAACCCGTGAAAACATAAAGGCTCAAAGGAAAAAGGCGTCCATGCAACAGTTCTACTTTAGTATACAGTTGGGTACACTTGCACAAAGTGGAGATATTAGAAAAACTGGTGTACTCGTTCTACTATGTTACTAGGGTTCCGCCTCGTAGGGCTGACGGATGAGAGCCCTCCATTGCAAAACCGGCTAATGTGCACCACAAATAGCTAATCAAGTTTTCAAAAACAGGAGGCCAAGGAATTTGTAGTTTACCGTGGATGCACTGACGTGGTTTCGCGGAACCTCGGAATAGAAAGGGCGACTTCAGCGTAATCAACTAGGCAACCACAATTTGTCCCTCGGCCTAATTATTCAATTACTCGACAAGTGTTGACTCGATCTTGCATGACTCGCGCATCATCATAATTAATCCGTTTGCCCTTCCAGCCAATACGATTTCCGCCGATTTTAACCTGCCAAGGGCGTGCCAGATGACAGCTGGAGGACAGTTAGGCCGTCTATTTGCGTAGAAAGCGCTCTATAACAACACTCGCACTGGCTTTATATTATCTTTATTCTCAGTCTCCTTGCTCCTAACCATCTTCTAATATGCGACTCTATCTTCTATAGTCCTAGGACCAAGTTGGTTGATTCTTAAGACTCGATTGCTAATCAACATGGTTACCACGATTTTGTAAGACCATGACTGACCATGACCCACTGCTTTACCCGAGGCATTACCCACTGACCAGACAGGCGAGTCGTTTCTGCAACACTACGATTTATTTGGCTTGTACTATTACGTCCATTAATGATAGTTGTCGCTACAGGGGCCGTCGTATCTATTTATCGAGCTGGTCTCCCCCTTTGGAAGGACGTTCCTGCGGTTTTCTACGAGCTGTATGTATGCCTTTCCTATCATTGTGGACCGTAGCTGAATTGTCTAGGGTTATGTCGTTTATCGCCTAGCAGCTTCATTTCTTGCTCATCCCTTTTTATTATTACAGCTGGAAAGAATGAGTCTTTGTATAATTTAGCCCTGAGCGGTATCATTATCGGTGTACACGTGGTTGCTGTTGACTAGTAATCAATCGCAATTGTTTCTGCTCTAGATATGTGAAAAGTTCAGTATCTGAATTGTCAAATGAATAGAGAAGGTCGTAGTGCATTGTACGTTTTAGAGGTATATCTATACTGGAGGACATAGACCAGGTCATCCCTTGCCATGTAGGGGCACGAGGAGGTTAGATTAAGATCTTAATGGCGATGCCACTGCCTTATGTCCGACCTCAAATATCTCTGGGTAATTAATCAAAGCATGTTAATAGGCCAGCCATTGGAGGATAAATCCTTTAGGTTTTGGATGTCTGTTCAAATGGATGAAATGCGTATGCCTGTTTCGACACTTAGTTGCCCACCACTGGTTTTTGTTTACGGAGCAATGCAACTTGGCAATACCTGATTGTCTTACATGACCCACAACTGTATCTTCCTCAATATCCCTTAGACCTCAACTGCTCCATACCTGCTAGCTCGTTCTCTGATTCGGTGCCTCGTTCTATTTCAATTCATTTGCACTGTGTGCAACCAGTCTATCTTTTATTTTTATTGTATATGCACAAAATACTAGATTGCTTTGCGCATTTTCTATGACTTAGAGCTTGTCACATTACTTCTTACCACTCTCGAGCAAGGAGGGTGGGAGAACGGCAAGCTCTACCAGCTTGTTTGTGTGCATTGCTTCAAAATCCTAGGCATGTTCGTTCCGTAGTTTATTACCATGACCTTGACTTTGGCGTTGGCGTTGCTGACAATAGCAACCAGTCAATACAGTATACATAGTCTGCCTCGATGCAAAAAAAAAACTCATCGTCTGTCTTGAAGCATTCTCGAGCGCGTTTAAGCTCTGCGTTCTAATGGCTCTAAGGCTACCACGGGGACCTTTGGTGTATTTCGCCGAGAAAAATAATTTTAATATAATCATCCATGAGTATGAACTATTGTAGTATTTCTAACTTTGCACGAGACCCGGGTTGAAGCTAATAAGACGCGGCCAGGTATCAGACACATATCGCAACATTGGACGAAGCTATATCTGCCCCCGCTGGGAAGCAGCACATTATCCAATTAGCCCATTGAAATATGCTTGCATCTAATTACACACATTCCCTAAAGGTACGTCTCGAAAAGCTTCTGGTACTTCTCAGCCGTGGCGGCGTCCCCGGACCTGACATTGACACCTTCTTCAACCACCTCGATATTGTTCCCGACATAGGTCGCGACCATTCCGGCACCATAGGCCGACTTATCAATGAATGTTTCTTCATCCTTCTCAACAATATCGATGTAGTAAGGGTGGGCGAGCATCGCGGTCAAAGCTGAGGGATCCGGGTACAGGAACATGGCGATACCGTCAAAGCTAACAAGGGTGGTGTTGGCAGGCTGGTCTGCTCCGGATGCGGTGGGGGGAATCATGCCTCCGACTTGGATCTAGAAGAACGACTGGCGCGTCAATTAATGTCATTCCCCATGAGTTCGCGCTACATACCTGTTGGTAGCGGGTGATGTTAAAATAGGCTGCCAGGGGAGCAACCTTGAGCGCATGCACTGTCTGCCAGTGCGTCCAGAAGTCCTCGCGAGTCCAGTCCGGGTGGCGCTTGACGAAGCTGATCATCTGGGTGTAGCCGGTGTAGGAGTCGTGGTTCTTGTCGTCATTCTGGCACGACACGGCGGTCGCACCAACCAGAGCCGCCGACAGCGATGTGAGGCGAACCATGATACTTTCCTGGGGAGTGAAGATGAGTGACTGTCAATTACACGCATGGGAAGAGGCAGGCACAGACAGATGCAAGATGCTCGGGAGCCTACAGGAGCTTATATGGAATTCAAACTGTCATCACGACTCAGCAACTGTAAGTGGCTGTGTAATTCGACACGCGATTCGAGTCAGTTCTTATAACTAACTTTTTGTGAGTTGTTGATCGGCAAGGTCCAAGTCCCAAACGGCACAGACACTCATTCCGTCTTCAGAAATTGCATGTAACACAACTATATAAGATTTACTTAAGCAGATCTTTATTCTAGTTTAAAAAGGTACATATTTAAGATCGAGAGACTAAATCCTGAGACTTAGATATAGTCTATAGAGTGTTAAAGAAATTGTATCCTTGAAGCGCTATTTGTTGTCATGTGGTTGGCTTAAGGCGTCCAGCCTATGATCTGCAAGGAGTTTATTGATGCCCGCCACAACCTCCTTCTCGAGACCTGTCTCGATCCACACAACGGATAATACCATCACCAATTGGTTATTGTATCGTGTCCAAGCCCCAGGGCCGCAGCCTGCGCACGCTACAAACAGCGTTCCATAACGCAATGGTGCCGAAACTTTTAGTAAGATCTTTGGTGCATCGGCTATTCTTCGCTATAAATTAGCTGCAAGTAACCTGCAATCTTATCCCCACAGGTCTGATCAGAATCCCGGAAGACGATGTGCACATACTCATAGATCCATAGATATCTCATCCCGAAACGTTGTAAGAGAGATAGGGGATGATAATAGTCTCAGGGACATTGAGGATCAAGAATCGCAAGATTCCAGCATTCCTGTCATCGGTGACTCGGACGTCTCTGTCTACCCATCTCAAGAACCCTTTCCGTAACTTGGTGGCATCCCGATGCTTACAGATTCCCTGGACTTTTCAGGTTGATATGTGGTCTGTTGGTGTCATGGTAAGTGATCAATGCGAAAGGCTCCAGGTACTTCTTAAAAAGTATTTTTCACCTCTCTATAATTCTCAGATATATCTAATATAAATATTTCTTGTCGAGAGGAGCTGAGCCTGCCGAGATACATGATGTCTGGCTTGCAGCCGAAAATGTAAAAGCTCTGCCGACCTCGAGTATGAGTTAGCCACGAAAATGCATCTACAGATGTGTAAGGTGGACATGGCATCAACTTCATCTTATATATATCTCATGGCTTAATGCCGACTAACAATTTGGCTAGCAGAATCAAGGTAGGGAGAGGGATATGGTTCGAGAAAAACACTATTCTTATCCGGTATGGACCCACATACCGTGACTTTCCGATACATTACTTACCTATATCAACGACTTCGGAACACAGCGTAAGCTTGCTTCCGTTACGAAGCGATACACACGTTGTTGTCCCGATTAGGAAATATAGGAACGTTCGGAGAGTGAACAATAAGCCCACCCGCTCTTCCAGGTGGTACAGATATGAGTCTTGTTGACGGAAATCGGCATCTTGCGTACAGTTGTTGTGCCGGTTAACCGGGATGCCGAATGTATATAAAACCCATATGTGCGTTTGGAAAGGGGAAGAACCAAATATTTGAAATTAAAGGGAATATATACCGCTTCATACACATATACTTCTTCTTCTTCTTCAATTCTGCGTTTGACAAAAATGACTACAAACATCAACACAGACGTTCTGATTGTTGGTGGTGGACCTGTGGGCCTTCTTGTAGCTTACGGTCTTGCCAGGCAGGGCGTGGATACCGTGCTTGTCGGTAAGTGAGGGTGTTTCTTGTTACTATACAGTTACTAACGCATTGATGTAGAGAAACATGACAAGAATCAGCAAGCTATGTACGGCAGAGCGACAACCCTATATCCCCGGACTCTGGAAATGCTTGACCAGCTCGAGCTCCTGGATGAACTGAACCAAATCGGATATATCGGCCGTAATAGTGTCACATACAAAGATGGCCAGCGGGTAACCTCACGAGGCTGGCATGTGATGTTCCAGCGGATGAGTGGCACATTCTTGGACTACTGTCTGAACATCCGGCAGAAGTATTCCGAAAATGTGATTCGAGACGCTTATCTGGAGATGGGAGGTCGGGCGTATATCGGCTGGGCACTAGAAGACTTCACGGTGGATAACCAGAGCAAGGGCGACTATAAAGTAACTTCACAAGTTCGCCAGGCTGATACAGGTGAAGGCTTGACTATCTATAGGTGAGTAGGACCTGTTAATATTGTTTGCCTGGGCGCTGTCTGACGTCTTATAGCAAGTTTATTGTTGGAGCGGACGGTGGACACTCACTTGTTAGACGCTTATCCGGTATTCCATTTGAGGGCGATCGCACAGACTTTAAATGGGTTCGCATTGATGGACAGTTCAAGACCAACATGCCGGATGCGGATCTTGGTTTTGCGTCCATTGAGTCCAAGAGCCACGGGAACGTTCTTTGGGTCCAATTAGACCATGGCGTGAAACGCATAGGCTTTGCAATGACTGATGAAATGCTAGCGAAATATGGTAATTCGCTTACAGAGGAGCAAGCGAAGGAAGAAGCTATCAAGTCGATGGAACCGTTCTCATTGGAGATCGAGAAGGTCGACTGGTGGACGCTATACAGGTAGGACACGAATCCTTATCTCTACTACCTTCATGGTTCTCACTAAGTTCAATGACAGCATCAATCAGCGAGTTGCGGATAGCTTTTTCACCAACGATCGTATCCTGCTGGCAGGTGACGCATGTCATACACATTCCTCCGGTGCCGCACAAGGTATGAATACTGGCGTCCACGATGCAGTCAATCTGGCCTGGAAATTGGGAGGTGTAGTAAAAGGCTGGTATAGCACTGACATCCTCCGAACATATGACAACGAGCGACGTCCGGCAGCGCAACGTCTCATTGAGTTGGACAAGGCATTCTCGGCAACCATCTCTGGGCAAATTCCAGATACCCACAAAGGTTTGTATGCCGATGCAAACGAGCTATTTACCAAGCTCTTCGATGAGTCAATCCAATTCAACATCGGACTGGGAATTCACTACAATGAGAGTATTATTAACAAAGCTCCGTCTACCGGAATGGTTTCAGCTGGCTGGAGAGCACCAGATGCTCTCGTGTATGCTCCCGGCTCCCGTATCCCGATTCGGCTTTTCCAACTTACCAGAAATACTGGAATGTGGTCTGTTCTCATATTCGCTGGACAGCCTACCCTCACTCGAGAGACATTGGCTTCATCGATGAAGAAGCTGGCCGTAGCACTTGACAAACTCCCTAAAGGCATGGTCCGGTGCTTTACATTGATTGCACATAGCGTCACAGAAGGTGACCAGGTCTTTGGAATCCCTAGGGTTGGTCATATATATTATGATTCCGACCGATCTGTCCACGCTGCATATACAATTTCCACCAACAGTGGTGGGGTGGCGATTCTTAGACCGGACGGCATTCTTGGATACGCCACAGCCCTGGAAGATATTGAGACCGCTGGAGCATTCTTTAACAGCTTCGTTTCGTGCAATTAGGAATGGAAATCCACAGATTCACCGACGGATACAGGGGTCCTAGTATGCACCAATGGTTCCTGAATCCCTTCTCTATTTCTCTTCGTTTTAGGACAGGGGTTATGAATAGAGATGCGTGCTATAGTCGCAAGCTCTCGGGGTATTGAAGATAGGAATATTCGATGCTAGCATTAGAATTGTAAACTGAACCAGAACGGGTCGAAGAATGTATCCTCATCAAAATCGAGATCGCGAAAAAGGTCGTCTGTAAATGGTAGATAGTCCGTCCCCTCTGATGGTAGATCACCGTATCCGCTATGATTTAGCTGTTCGAAGGTGGGAGACCGATTGGGAGATGGCTGTGCCTGCGATATTATATTGGTACTCGACATCGGAGAGTGCGGAAAGATGATAGAGCATCTCTCTTTGATCATGCGTAAGCTCTCGGCACAGCGTTCCGCCGTGCTGCTATATAAGCTCAACTTGTCCAACGAAGACTGGCACTTCCGCCAAGATAGTTCTAAAATCTCCCAGGTTACAGTATTCACGAGCGACTGAGAGAGCCCCGCAAGGAGAATGACAGATCCTGCAGTAAATGCATCTGTGGAGGGACTTGTCAGTAATAGTGTATAAAGAAAGTCTAGTATTGCAGGAGAATACTCACAAAAGACGTTGTAGCACCAGACGCTGGATAGGTCGGTGTTGCAAGTCTGATGTACTAAAGAGACAAGATCAATGGCCGCATGGATACAGGATATGGAACAGTCAAGGTTGACTCTGGACTGTAGCGAAGCGTGACGCCTGGAGTCATTGCTTTCACTACATAACATCTCGCCATTGTGGCGAAGAGTCTGAGAGAGAATGGGCCGGTATAGGAGAATTTTCAAGTACGAATATCTGGCATCGTACATTAGAGATATACCCGAATTGCAGTGTGTCGTTTCTGCATACCTTGCTCGAAGCAAACACTTCTCCCTTTGGAAATTGTCTGGACCGTCACGTAAGACTTCATGATCCCACATGAGTGCTTCTGGTAGGTTTGCCTTAAATTGCTCGAGGTCTGCATCGATCTCTATAATGCTCTGAATCTGCCAAGTGTTTCCGGCTGGCAGATGGTTGCCCACAATCCTTGCTTCCATCGGCCCCGCATTATCATACAATGATTTCAGAATTTTGCGCAGGGTATCGTACAATTTCAATGTCTCAATGAACCACACAACACGTGATAGCAGACGGGGCGGTTGTTCACAAGTTGGCGCATCAGGCGATAGATAACAATCGTCGATGGCCTCAGGGAGAGGCGTCACTGGCTTTTGGGCAATCATTGCCGGGCGTCCAAGTATTGTGCTAATGGCTCTATACAGTGGACCAGTTTACAAGTTAGCAATGCAACTGATAGGACCAGAGAGAAGACATCGTACAGGTCAAGCATTACACAACCATGCCATACCCTCCGCCTGAGCTGGATTTCCGCAAACGATCGACGTTCATTGCCGAGATCTGAGTGCAGCCCTAGTGCTTGAGCTAGCCGGCATGCCATGCCTATAACGTGCCAACAACGATTGGGCGTTCGTGAGCACTGTAAGTAATGTGTGATGAGCAAGAGAGTTTGGCACAAAGCTAAATCTCCCCCTTCAAGATATTCCACATCTAGCACGGGCTTGCAACGACGATAAAAGGCTTCTGATGTAGCTTCCCGCTGTGTTTGCACAGCGTTGGAGAACTGACATCCTAAAGCAAATATGGCGTTTAGTGCACAGTGGAAAGTGGTGCGATTCATAGCTATGTCTCCTATACCGAGACCATGAGCTGTATTTGTGCTTCGACTAGACTCCTTAGGCGCCCACAACGACCTGTATGCACTAAAGAACGCATCCTTATGCACAAAAGGGTAGAGTGTATGTATCTTGGAGAAATAGCAGTCGACTAGATGGTCAGCCAATGGGCGTGGGGGAAGCAGATCCATTGATGATTTAGGTTCAGTTGAGAGCTTGGGGTGCCTATCATGACCGTGCAGCTCGATCGAGTGATAAGCCACCTCACGACCGGAACCTGGCGCATTGATAGTTGGTGGCAGGGAATTCTGCAACTGCTGGATAAAAGCCACTGTCGACGAGTCGCCAAAGAATTCTCTGCATGAGTTCTGGTCCCTGTCCAGTGAACCGACAGTTAAGCCCATGGCTGTCACGCCAGAATTATCCCGTTCATGTGTCGTATCTCGGGTCATGACAGAGGAAGCGGAAGAGGCAGACTCATGACGGAGTAAACCATAATTCGGTTGAGATGGAGAGATCACTAGAATATCCTCTCGCATGCCAGGACTCCCACGATCTCTTTCGCAGTGTCAGTCGCCCGTCAGCCCTTGTTGAAGGCAAAATAGACGCACCTGAGTGGACGCAGATCGTCATCTTTAAACACACAGCGATCCCGGCGGCGTTGGCAGGTACCGCAATGGGGTCGGACTCCATCACAGCGTATCTTCAGCGATCGACAGGTATTACACGCGACGCCGACTCTCTTCCTTCTGAGTCTACGGGGATGATTTGTCGCCGTCGTGATTACCATCGTCCTGATCTGGAGTCTGATGAAGAGCGTTTGACGAGACCAGAGAGCAGCCGTATCGCCAAGAAGTCATGGTTATTTTTCTTCTCTCGTGTTGGGGTGGACAAGACGAAGAAGAAGGTCCAGCAGTTGATTGAAGACGGAGTGGGACTGAGCCATGATTGGTTGACGTTCTTCCATCGCCTCCCGGTCAAATGTCGGCTCATTCCGATTCCGTATCAAAAACACGGAACAGTAACAAAATACACGCTCAAAATAACCAGGATAAATTCATACAGATCATGAATAGTGCTTATGGAAAGATATGAGTTGTAACATGGTAATTGCCGAAGGAGCTTGGTACAATCTTACTATGTGGTCACTAGTGCATGGGAGAGACTTTCTCACGACAGATCTCTCCGCTTCCTTGTCTATCATGCAGCCCTATAAGATACAAACACAGAAGCAAGATAGGGCATACATAGAACGAAGAATAAAGAACGAAACCAAGGTCCCTGCATACAGTCAAATACAGTCAAATACAGAGGTCAACAACGTATCCTTAAGAACAGTTTCTTTTCTACTTGGCATCGGCCTTAGTTTCCCGACTAAGTAGCAGACCCACCTTAACTCTCGATTATCGCCGAAGACGCCTGCGTAAGTTCGTCTCAACTGCGCACGCTGGCCCATCTTTGAGATCTGGCGTACGCGACAACTTCTGGTGTGTCAAGGTATATTGCGAACAATCCTCAAGTCCCTGTAGTTCAACCAACTAGTAAGCATTCAGATGATCGGAACCCTGTAATGAGCCCCATGCCACAAACACAACCTTGGCCGGCCGAGCAAACTATAACTGCTGTACTTGACGGCAAGATCGACAGGGGTCGGGACACGATGATCCCCATTCAAGTTGCGTAACAATAAGCTCTCACTCCACTTTCTTCTTCAGGAAAGAAACGGCGAGAAAGTTATCTGATGTTACTATTCTGGTATAGACCATGTCCTTTCCCCGAGGACCAGGTGGGCTTGCCGGAATTCATATCAAGTTGACGTTGTTCCTTCGGATATTCACCCGGCCTGAGTGTCTACGGTCGGACATAATGGTCAAAAACCGCCTGGGAAGGTGGACATGGACATGGAGTATCGTGAATCCCTGACGCGTCCTGCCGTGGACCTTCAGTTTCCGATCAGATTGCCTGCTAGGCATCTAAATAAGTAGGGCAGATGTTGCGTGGTATCTAAGTATATATATATATCTGAGAGGATCGTGAACTGTTCTCCTCCTGCTATCATCCTCGCTCTATCTTTATCTTACAGAATCCATTCACACTATACTCCAGGATGGCCTCGCATTTGTCGAAGAGCCTAGTCTCACTGGCCGTGACCGCTGCAATTGCCCAAGCTCAACTCTGGGATCAGACCATCCAGACGAATTACGGTCCCATCCAGGGCTTCAAGTATTTCAACGAGTCGACCCTCGAGAAATATTTCGGTATATCCGAGTCCAACGTGACAGCCTTCTTGGGTGTTCCATTTGCCGCGGACACTGGGTATCAAAACCGCTGGAAGCCGCCACAGCCACGTGAGCCCTGGAATGAAACCCTGAAAGCGACGGACTTTGGTCCTGCCTGCCCCAGCAACTACGCGTCCAATATCAGCGAAGACTGCCTCAGTCTGAACCTGTGGACGAATGCTGGCTCCGCAGATGCCAAGCTCCCTGTTATGGTCTGGAACCAGGGTTCCGACGAGACCAGCAACGATGCCTGGTGGTACGGCGGTGGAATGGCTTTAAAGGACGTCATTCTCATCACCTTCAACCGTCGTGACGATGCATTCGGTTACCTCGCTCATCCGGAACTCAACGCTGAAGGTCTCAAACTCACCGGTCACAACACATCCGGAAACTACGGTGTCCTTGACCAGCTCGAAGTCCTCAAATGGGTTCAGGAAAACATTGCCAAATTCGGTGGTGATCCTGACCGTGTGGTCGTCGCCGGCCAGTCTTTCGGCTCTTCTCAGGTCTATCATGCCGTCAATAGCCCTTTGTTTAAGGGTTATTTCCATGGCGGTATCTCTGAATCTGGTATCAGATACCCGTACGATCCTATGCTGGCAGGCCTCGCAACCTCTTACGTTAACATGTCTGCTGCCATCACGCACGGTGTCAACTACACTACCTTCCACAACGTCTCCAGCATCAAAGAACTGCGCACGCTGTCCATGGAGGAGCTCTTGATCGGCTCTCAGGACCGCGTTAACGAGACGTGGATCGACCCGATCACCGCACTCTCTGCCGGCTACCCTCTCATTTTCAAGCCTGTCCTGGACGATTACGTTCTTCCCTCCACATACCTGGAGACACTCATCAACGGCCCCGCCAACGATGTCCCCGTCATAACAGGCAACACCAAAGACGAATCCGGAGCCTCAACAAGCACAGACTACACCGTAGAGGAGTATGAGTACTACTCCACACTCAAGTATGGCAGCCTATCCAGCCGTTATTTCCAGCTGTACCCGGACCACGGCAACGCAAGCACTGCAGACAGGTCTTGGAACGCGGCTGCCCGCGATACCTCCCTTGTTGGCTCCTGGGCCTACGCCACCGACTGGTACAAGTCCGCCTCTTCCTCATTTTACACCTACTACTGGACCCACTCCCCACCAGGCCAAGACCAGGGCGCCTTCCACCAGTCTGAGATCATGTACGCACTAAATGCGCTCTACGCCAATGCCGACAGGTACCCTTTCACCGAGCAGGATTATGCCATTCAGGAGAAAATGTCTGCCTACTGGGCGAACTTTGCAAAGACGCTCGATCCCAACGAGGGTGGATCTTACACCGGTAGTGGCTCGCTGACGCGCTGGAGCCCGAACAGCGCTAATGGCACCCAGCGTGTCATGGAGCTCGGAAATGCGTTCGGAGCTGTCCCCATTGCCAAGAAGGCTCAGATAGATCTCATCATGGAGTGGTTCCATCAGCAAACTCCGTACTGATTTCGGCAGTTAGTCCTGGTGATGGGGCTTCGTAGGTCGAATTGTCGGTCAGCGTACTATAGGGATACGTCATCCTAATACCTATGTCTAGCTCGTGTATGCTAAGACTATCGGATAATGTACTATTACATGTACCTCTTGACCTTCATTTTACACTAATCTATTTCTGTTACCATGCCCGTCACTCCTTTGATCAGTGTCATGCACATACAGAATATTTCCTAATTTATCTTCTCAAATTCTACACACGTTTGCAATCTAGGGTAGCCCCTTCTAAATCTAACCCATGATTTCACACCACTATATAAAATCCAGTTCCCTAAGACATATACCATCCATACAACCTCCCAACACCACATGACTTTTCCCTTTATCAACACAGAGAACGCACTTCACCTCCACACAAAATCCACTTCCCAGAGCTCAACACCTCTTCATATCGAAAACTGCCCAGACCCATCACCACTATTCCACCCTATGGACCAATCATACCCCAAAGTCGAACCCTTTTAGACCTGCCGACAAGTGGACCCAAGGTATAAATGGAACCCGGGGTCAGTTACCCAATACAGACTAGCGCCCCATAAATAGCCCTCGGGGATACCAAAACCTAGATCCTTCATATTGCAACTGCCGATCCCTGGATGATAATTTTCCACGAGTGCGTGGTACCTGTCATTTTAGCTTGGGCATTTGGAATATAGTGGGGGTCTTCATTTATGCATATATTGGTTTGTTATGTGGGGATATTAGGGTTCCCACGTGGATTTGTGGGTTAGAGGGAAGATTGTTTCTAGAGTTGGTTGGAGTTTGTGTTGGGATTGTATGCTACATAGATTTCTGGCTTAGATTTAATGTTGGGAGGTGCTATTAGGTATAGATGAGGTATGAATGCAGTGGGTCTGTCGCAGTTATTATGATGCTTTGTGGTTTGGAGGGATTCGATGGTGTAGCTTTCTTCTTTCAAGTATCATGAATAATCAGCTTGCCACGCCGTCCTCCTTGGTAATCGACTCTAACCTTGTCACTACATAGGAGTACAGAAACAACGTCTTCGTAATTATGCTCCACAGCCACACTTAGCGGAGTATCCTTGAAGTTATCATCTAAGTTATGTCTCATCTCCCCACTGTCTAAGAGTATCTTAGCAACCCCGGCCCTTCCACTTCTCGCTGCGTAAAATATCGGACTCCATAAATAAGAACCCAACTGTCTTGGATCCCGTCCCCATTGCACACAGAGTCGAACAACATCGTTATTTCCCGCTGCAGCCGCTGCTCCCAGTGGGCTACCATACGGTCCATACCAGAAGGGGTGTGGAGATTCCTCTTTGTGCATGCGGTTTTCTATAAGACGTCGTACTTATTCTTCGACCCCTATACGCGACGAGTTGTAGGGCAGCGCCATAAGCACCGTGCATTTTCCAAGCGCTCCCACCATGGTCCATGGGTAGCTCTGTCAGAAGCTCATCATCACTGCACGCAGCAGCGTACCTGGCACTGCCCAGGTACTCGTGGCTCTGATCAGCCGGTACACCGTCGTCCAGAAGCCCCTTAACAACGTCTCTCAACCCAAGTCAGCCCCTAGTATCATGATAGCGAGCCCATCGCAAGTCTCAGCCCAATGCGTGACATTTTTCAGGTTATCTGTCTCCCAAGCGCGGCCTTTGCATGAGACCAGAGCAACACTTATGGCTTGCCTACAGGCTTCCCCACAGCATTGTGCAGTCGACTGTGACCGTAAGCCAGATGCGGTCTGGGAGATGTGTTCGTGATTGGAGACCTCATGCATGATTTTCTCGGATAGAAGTCATGACCAGAGTCGATCATTCATTGTCTGGTTATACTTTCCGGTATAGAGTTTATTGTCCAGGACAATCTGGTCCGTATAACCTAGATATAAAGTTCATTCACCGATGAGCTTATTAGCACCAGCGATCAGGCAGTGTAATGCTTACGGCAGATACATCGTAAATTCAATATGTCCTGCACATCCAGTGACCTCAGTACCGTCACAACAGTTTCAACGCTGAAATTCTGGAGCCCCATGATGTCCGCCCCCCAGGCTTCCTGGAGAATACTCTTGCGTCTCCGTGTGAGTTGGGCAGAACTGTGATGTATCCCTTTGTTGCATATATAGTGCTGGCATGCGAACACATCAAACAGGCTAAGACGGGTATTTGGCTTGCGCTCAGGCTGCAGATCTATCTTTGCTTTTTGCATAATTCTTTTTTTTTAGGAGTAGGGGGTGTAGAACCCCCTCGCTTCACTGATTTATGTCAGCATACTCTTATGGAGAGTCGTGATACATCTTCCTAGTTACTCTTCCCTTCCGGGAAGACATTTCCGGGATATCGTAGTTCATTCTTAAAGACCGATTGGGGTCAACGTCCTAGATTTCGTTCTACTTTGAATTCATCATCGTACTTATGTCCATACTATTGGTAAAAGGTATGCTCAAATACTCCCCCTTCATGTACATCGCTCTCGTGAACTCCCAGTACTCAGGCATATAGCCCGCAATCTCCCGGCCGACATTTCAGCTCAACAGTTCACTATCCACAAGCAAGTTCAGGGGATGCAAGTCTAACCGCGTAAAGTATAACCGATGGCCGGGACAAATATTGCGACCAGAAATATATTAGCTAATGTGCTACTGAGATGGCTGGTCAGGTGAACATTGAAGTCAAATTCCGAGTTGGACGGGCCTCTAGATCCATCAGGGATGTGATGGCCGAGGTATGGGATATTATTTGCAACCTTTGGTAACTGCGCGATGCAACCCTTTGGATTGTCGGAAGACTAGTCCCGCTCGGAATACGACATCAGATGCCAGACATCCACAAGGAGCTGTCCGTGTAGACGAGTCATAATTAGATACACCTTGCCTTGGTACTTGATACCATCCACTTACACGGGATGCCGCAATGCTGGTATGTACGGTGTATAGCTCAACCAATCTTAACGCGGTGACCTCTTCTCGGAAAGGTGGTCAAACTCCTTAACGACCGACCTAAAAGGGAATCGTTGAATCCATTGTCCTGACAATGTTCCGTAGAACCTGTTCGTCAGGCCATATAAGAAGCAAATAGAATCACAGACGGGCCCAATCCGGTATGAAGAGCCACATCC
This sequence comes from Aspergillus pseudotamarii, assembly GCF_009193445.1. Lineage (NCBI taxonomy): Eukaryota > Fungi > Ascomycota > Eurotiomycetes > Eurotiales > Aspergillaceae > Aspergillus > Aspergillus pseudotamarii. The sequence continues at coordinate 213,827 of NW_022475018.1, forward strand.
AATAGAGACCCTTCGAATCACCCATGGAAATTCTGAGACATCCCTATGGGGCTCTGGTCAGACACGTGCAATGTTATCCCCGATGGCAAAGAGATGCAACACGTTTGTGTGAATCGATGGTGTATCTCAAAAAGGAGTGAATTTGGGTAAGTTAATGCCGTGGTGTCAGATGTACAGATGTGGACAAAGGGCAATATTTCCTGGAACACTGTTCCATATCTGAAAATCAGATCATAAGTCTCTTCAGGATATATATTTCGTAACGAGTGCTGCGTCCCTTTCAATCCACCATATATGTATGACAGTTTGCCCCCCCGGGCACATGCAACTTCATAGAGAATAGACGGGGGGATGATACATGTAGCTTCCGCAGCTGAGAGTAATCTCTGATCGCGTTCCATCATCGAAGAGCAGCGAGGGCCATTTCTCTGTTGGACAAGGTGGTCAAGGCGATTTGAACGGGGCTTAAGGCCGGTTACTTCTCATATATTAGTTGAGTCCAGAGAGGACGATTGTACACCAGAGCACCTACACCGTTCCATTAGCCTTCCCCACTCCCTCTTGAATTGACATAGACTGGTTTCCACATTCTGCTGGCCACCTGTGGTCCTTGAAATTAAATATCGTGCAGCAACGTCGGGGCCAATAACAGCTTCGACAAAATGGTTCAGTAGTAGGCGTTCTGAGGACGAGAACCCGGCGGAGACGATAATTTCACATGCGCCGCTGGTGGGTGTTATCGATCAATATGGATCCTAATAATATCATAATGACTGTAATGCAACTGGAAGGTGTCCATATTAGGGCTGGTCAGTGGTGCTGCAGTGGTTTCATGGGTTCATCAAAGGAAAGCAGAGGCGACAGGTGGGTAAATATGATCAGCAGTTAAACCGGCCAGTTGACCGCTTTCGCCATGTCTCACGTCTCAGCCCTCTTTCTGCCTACCTTTTATAGTACATTTACTTTACAGACAATATCAACGAACAATATAAGGTCGAGCAGTCCAGCATGGCGCGCCAACTCATTGCATGCCCCAATGCCAAAATTACCCAGGGCAATTCCAATCAAGCCATGTCACACAATTCCATATCATCATTCATATATTCGTGGTGTACGCGCAAAGAATTAATTCCGTTACGGCCTCAAACTGGCAAAGAGCCCTGGCTGCGGTAGCATATCCCATCTTGGCACAAGAGCGAAACAGATTACAAGTGGGGGCACCGGCGTAAGAAGGCTGACAATCTCTAGAACTGGGTAACTCTGCCAGTTGAGCTGAAAATTGCGGTATAGCCTTCTGCTGTACATGCCTCTCTACACGGTGAATTTGGAAGGAGCGTTAGCTTACAACACCCATTCCTTACCATCAGTGGGTCAGGCGAGTACTACAGGAGCTGGACGACGAAGGGTATATTACAATCCATAGAACGATCGATGCAGCTGAGGCAGAGAGTCTGATGGCTTGGGGCCAATGACAAGCCACGTCGTCTGCGAACTGCAGAGAAAAGCCAAAACAGTCCATCATAGGGGTCCGAGCCTCATCATGTGCCGTGTTCTTGTGTCTCAAGGCCCTAGTGGAGTCCAAAAAGAAGTTCTACAATCATCCGAGCCCGACAACGTTGAGGGCAGACGATGTTCTGGTAACCGGACCTGTCGATTCGAGAGAAAGCTAGATCCTAATCTAGCCAGAGTCAATTCATCTTGTGACCTGAACATTTGCTTTTTCGAGGGGGTTGAAGATCCATTACGTATGATTATCCCCCTTGGGTTACAGAGAAGGCTCCCGATATCTTGCGACGCCAATAGTCTCTACTTCCTTCGTTGTTTCCGAAATTAGCTCTGACAAATACTTCCACTGTACAGGATCTGGTACGTTAAAGGTATTATTATTGAACAGGAGATAATCCATAGGCGAAAGTACAGGTATTGGCTAGTATATCGTTGCAGTTGGAATGCCCCACCATAGCCGTCCACGCTTTCAGGATGAGGGTTCCCATTGGCTGTGCATCAGGTATCCGTATACCACCCTCGATCCACACCCACCGTCACCGTCACCATCCCACGGCCCCGGACGACGTCTGGGAGACGAGCGGAAAAGGCCGGATCGGAATTCTCGTCGGGTGACAGGGCTGTCGCAGGGCTGGCCTGCGGCTGACAGTGGGGGGAGAAGTCTTCCCTTCCCTGTGTCGATCCGATATTATGATGGTGCAGTCATTGTTCGAAAAGGATATTGTAATCCAGCGGGTACGGCATCTTATTCAATTGTCGGATAAAAGAGACATTCTCCGGTGCCATTCGGGGTTGACTTTCCGGAATGGGATGAAGGCGCGCGGTTGATATACTCGGAATAAGCGAGATCGGACACGCCGTTTCTCCAGAAATGGGGTTTGAGTGGCGAAGGGGGAGAGAATTTTCGAACCTTGCGCCGTACAGGCCGGTGCGCTCTATTTAGGGACCGTGCAGCCTCACTAAGCGTGGAGAGGAGTCCATTTGCGGCAGCCGCCTCGGAGAATGATCTGTGGCGTAAGGCTGCAATTCTTGTCCGTCCCGCATGATGATTCGACATATTTGAGAAAACAACTCACGACATCGGGGGAATAGTTTTGGTAGGCGTAAAATACCGGTGTTTTCCCGTCGTGGTCTTGGGTGCAGCAATTCGCGCCTCTCTCAAGGAGTGTTTCGGCTATTGTTGCAGACGGTAACTGGGCTGCGAGATGCAATGCTGTCTGGCCTTGATTGTCCTTAGAACACCAAGCAATGCCGTAGTCCAGCAACCGTTCCACAGATTTCAAGTGACCGTTCAGGACAGCCAAGTGGAGAGCTGTCCGGTTCGCGGAGTCTTTGCTAGATAGGACTGTCTTGTTTTTCAGATATTCCTGTTCCATGGATGCTACATCACCGGTAGCAGCGGCATGGAGAAAGAGGTTATGGCTGTCCATGGCGATTGTCGGGTTCTCTCGTGCAGGTAAGAAGAAATAAGAGTGGGAAGCCAAACTCACACAAGGCGTGATAGTCGGTCTTTATATATTCAGGACAAGGGATGTTTTGCTTATTTTAAACGAATGGGCGAAACATGACTAGACTCCGACTAACGACGAATGGGGATATCAGCTGCATATTAGACTACGGCCGCGTCCGCGTCGGATTAACCGAGTGGATAAATCGCCCCTGGGTTGTTGCTTAGCCTCCTGTCTCCCACGGTTTTCCTCGAGCAACTTCTCCGAGAACATAATAAATCTACGGAGTAGGTTGGGAATGGTAATGGCCAGTAGAAACACGAAAGAAATCAACCAATAACCAGAAAAGGAACGGTATTATAGGTGAATATTCACCAGCAAGGCAGATGGTAGGCAGCTCGTAGCAGCTTCTGGTCCGCACACGACTGATTTCCTTTCTCGGCCTAATGCAAACCTCGGACAGAGTGGATGGTAACCCCCTAGGGCCTAGGCTAGAGCAAACACTAGACCTAGGCCGATGGGGATTGATGTCTAGTGCCGCGATTTTGTGGTTCCGCGGGAGTTGTGGTGGGCCGTTCCACCATTTATATTTTTTTTTCGGCCGTGGCTATTTAGGATTCTCCGTGCTCAAGGACGTTACGGACTGGAATATCGGCTGAACCGACTCGAGTTCGGGTCTGGTCCCGGTGTCACCACCAGCAGGGGTTTCAAGACACTTAATTTTATGGTTAATTGTGATTCGATGTCTCCAGTGATCTCGTAATACCTACGGCAAGCCATTGCGGCCAACGCGTATGAATTTATTTTCCTATATTTTTTTAGGGTTTCTTATCCTCTTCTCGTCGAGTTCTTTCACCGCTTATCTGGCCGCTCTTAGTTAATACTAGTTCTAAATCCTCACTACTAATTGACCCAGTAGTTCGCAGTTATGTGACTATATAATTATACCAAATAGGCTACAGAGTAAAGACTCTATATACATAGTACACAGTATACTACACAAACCAAGTAGACTATACAGACTACTCAGTAACTATATAGAGAACCACACAGACTACACAGACCACGCAGACGAAGTAGACTAAGCAGATTCAGCAGACCAAGTAAGTATTTTAAGTAGATTCAGTATAGAAGACTATTCTGCCGGCACAAAACGTTTAAAATGTAGGAAAATGAATTCATGCGCGTTGGCCGCAATAGCTTGCCGTAATCGTATTGAGATTCCGATCCACGGCTAGCAGACTCTTTGGCTCCCGCACTAGCGTCTTGTCCTTTCTTGACTTGCTGCAGGTTAAAGGATTTTTCATGTGATGAGAATAGTCAAATTATTCACAGCTTTTGGCCACAAGCTAGGTGGGAAGATTACCCAATTGGATTATGTTCGCTGTAACTCAACTTGGGATAGTTAGGCTGGGTCGAATTTGGCACCGGTGGGTAGGAAGTGGGTATACCTAAAACCGCCAACGAATCTTGTTCTCGACCTACGGGGGAACCCCGGAGTAAGTCTCAATTGGTGCTTTCTTTTGTTGGCCGTTCCTTAAATCTCGTTAAGCGAGGTATGGATATCTACCAGGTGGAAAAATATTCTGGAGGAAAGAATAATTCCCCTTGGTTTCCCCTGTCCTGTGCATCGATGGCACTGCGAGGCACTTCGTTTCAATCTTTTATAAGGTAGGTCTAGGGCACTGTGAATTAAGATGAAAGATGTGTCCCGTAGGTATGAGGAAAGCTTGGCAATCATAAATGAGAACAAGCTGCAATTGTATGCCACAATGCTGAGTGAGGTCTATAACATAGACATACATTACAAATCGCTTTATTCCAACTCCCACCCATCAATCCGATTTTGAATAACTCTTATTAGTCTTCGCCATTTACCTAGTCGCAGCAAATATCTTCATGTCTTCCGTTATCGGACTTGGTCGAGTCATATCCACTGGTGAGGAAACCACACGACTAGCCGATCCAGTTTGAAGGTATTTGGCATGACCATGTATCGGACTTTCCGAATATGTCATCATGCCCTGTCATTCTACCCCAGAGTGGAGAAAGCTAAATGTAGTAGTGCTATTGGGCAACATTAATATTTGGCAAATGACAGACAGGGCCATAGCATCGTCGACACCACTCTTAAGTGCAGCTCGACGATACAGGCGAAATATGATATGTGTCTAACAAGACGAGAAGCCATCCACACTTTCTTTCGACGCCTGAAAAAAAAAATGTATATATATAAATGACTTGGTCTCGTTACAAGGCATTACTTGTTCCACACAAGCTGGTGGAAGCATTCTTTCTTAGGATATTAGATATAATATATTTGGTACCTAGACTGCAGATCTATGCGCAGAGGGCAGGAGCAGCGCTTCAACCTTTATACGCCATGGAGAAGGTGAAACCTGATATACGGACAAGGTCATCATTCTAAGCGACAGGAGACTTTTAAGTAGTACTCTGGTGGCTACACCTTCAAATTGAGATAGAGTGTCCTAATTGTAGACGTGGGTGGCTATAACCGCTATTGGACCGTTGGCTTGACAGAAGCTGGGTAGAAATCATACTATTTCAATGGATTACGCTGTGACTAATCGAATAGTTTATGCATAATATCTGGATTATCAGGTAGTTCGCGAATCAGGTGATCATCCATACTAACATCAACCCAACGAACTGCTGGGAAATCAGCTGTCAAAAGAAAAAGCCCATTGAAGGTAGATATACGAACTTCGTACACCCTTGTAGTAGTTGAGAGCCAAACAAATCTCTCTCTCTCTCTATCTCTCCCTTTCCTCTGTTTTTCCTCTGTTTTTCCTTTTACTTTCCATTAGCCTCTAATTCTAAATGTAGCACGCAATTTCATATAATAGCGAGCATAGGGGCATGATGCTTTTGTTATTTAGTCTGTCGTTAGATCTCGTCTAAATGGAAAACGAAAGTCGAATTTACATATCGACACCTAATCACGAACGTCAAGTTAAACTAATGAACAGATTCTGCGTCTTTGTACTGATGTATAGCTCTTCAGCTTCTTCATTGTTATCCGTCATACTGTTCCAGGACAAACTCCGCGATGGATTAGCCAGTTCAAAGGCTGACAAAGTATCCCTGTTAAGGGTGGACATTGAGAGATTTCAAATCAAGCTTTCTAGTGCTCACGTTTGACCTTGAGTTGACTAGCTGAATCAACTGGGCTGCATTCAGACTTGACTATCTCCAGCAAGCCTGGGTCATTGTCGCCCCATGTGACATCGGTCTGTGTAAATCTGGACTGCAGGGTATATGTAACACAGGTGGATCTCTGTGAAGGCATGATGAGGTCGGGTATTGGCCAAGTGGGCTTCGTGGAGTAATCAACGTGCACAAAGAGAAAGATCGATAAATCTAACGCCGATCTATGGGCGGGTGGGGTAGGAGAGCCGCTTGTTAGATATCTCCATATGTCTTGTTACCGAGCAGGCATTTGTATTCACTGCTGGTCCGTCGTATACAGATATTTTCCATTCACTGATTTATTCCCATCTACAACCAATCTTGCGTTTGCACGAGAACCGCCATCTCTATTTCCAAGATACGACCCGATACTTCTATCTATATCATAGGAGCACAATCTACAGGCAAGACTCCTTTTTGGATGCCTTATTCAACGCCTTTCACTCCCAAGGTAACGAAATCGTTATACACAAATCTCGGAACTAGCTCGAACTGTTCTTCGGGAGCACGGTATCACGCGCGATGAAATTAGGAATAGCCCATGGAAAGTACTCGAGTCCTGAAATTGGTCCTTCTCGCACTGTATGAAGCCGAACGCGAACAATCCGGTGACCTAATTCTATCTGACCGTCCCGCACTTGATGCTCTTGTGTATACCGCCAGATATGCGTCCGCAGGCGGCCGAGAGATGCTGGAAACCACAAGAGAATGGCAGTATTTACGAAGTCGCATGATGCAGTCCTTGGCGACTTGTACTCCCCGCGTCGAGAATGGCTGGTGGATAATGGAACACGATTGATGCCGAGTGACTTGGAGGATTGGCACTGAACACATTTGACTTAGTACTGGGTTTTGATAGAGGACGGCCTGTATTATATAGTTCTTCCCGATTTCTCCTTGAATTAGAAGACCGGGTTGGCTTGCCCATCCCTGGTGTATCTGACCTGTCCTACGAACAATTAATGGGATGTGGGCAGGAAGAGCGTCTGGTAAGGAGTGGATTACGCTGGCAAATTTCCATATTTGGGGCCCTTGTGGTTTTGTTCTCCTTCTTGTTTATTTCTTTTTGCCATAATTGACATCTTATGCCTTGACAAAGAATGTACACTTTTCATGTCAAGCACATACTCCGTGTATTCTTTGCAGGCGAACCTCCCTTCTCGATAAATTCCCCCAGTCGCTCACGGCCAAGTGGCTGCGCTATGCCGCTTGCAGTATTTAAACCCCCGTCGAGCGGGATACTTCCCTTTTGGGAACCGGCGCAGCTACATTACAGTTCTGGCTGATGGTAATGGGCAAGGTGGAATCTCAGCCTTGCATGGATAGGTATCCTACTAACCTAACTGGGCAGCTTCAGTTATGCACTTCAGCTGAGCTGTAGGCGAATGGCTGCTCCAAGATCCATCCATTGGCCCGCCCCTAAACTGTCGATCAATGGCTACCTTAGTAGATCCTTAATGATAGGCCATCAATTCACTATGACAGCTAGCCACACAGTGTTTTGTGTCTTAAACCACCCTTTGTTCCCAAATCGATTGGTATAAAATCTACTGTGTCCGCATCTCCTTCGTCTCTTAAATCGTCTTTAACCAAGCAAATTACTTAGCCTTGCGGTCGATTTTAACATATTTTGTTCTTGTTATTCACAATTTACTCTTTACATCTTAGGCTTCTACTGAAACACTTGCCTTTCCTTTTACTTGGCTTTACCAGACCCCGTACCAGGTAGTAGCTGATGAAAATGGTCCTGCGTCAGTTCTCAACGAGTTCCTTGGAGGCATTATGCGCAGAAGAGCACCTGGAGCTCCTAGACTCAGTCGATACACTCCGTCTTCAAGGTATCAGTCACTATATCTCCCTTCCACAAATAATTGTGTGTGGAGACCAGTCGTCCGGCAAAAGCTCCGTGTTGGAGGCGATATCCGGTGTTTCGTTCCCGGTGAAAAGCAACCTGTGCACACGCTTCCCAACAGAGCTGGTTCTGCGCAAGAGCCCCGAAATTGGAGTGAAAGTCTCTATCTCGCCTCATCACTCGCGTAATCATGTGGAACGGGACACACTCTTGCGCTTTCATGAGGAGCTCCAGAGCTTCGAAGGACTCCCAAATCTGATCGAAAGCGCAAAGGCTGCTATGGGTATATTTACGAATGGCAAAGCCTTCTCAAATGACCTCCTTCGAGTTGAGGTCTCAGGGCCTGACCGTCCCCATTTAACGATCGTCGATCTTCCCGGGTTGATCCACTCGGAGACGAAGCTGCAGTCGGCCGCTGACGTCGCGCTCGTCCAAGATGTCGTTCAATCCTATATGAAACAGCGAAGAAGTATCATTCTCGCCGTTGTATCCGCCAAAAATGATTTTGCAAACCAGATCGTTCTCCGACTCGCCCGAGAGGCCGACCCCTCCGGCCAGCGAACACTTGGTGTCATCACGAAACCCGATACATTGGTTGAGGGCTCGGAAAGTGAACGCCTGTTTGTCTCACTTGCTAAGAATCAGGAAGTCAGTTTTCGCCTCGGCTGGCATGTACTTAAGAATATGGACACGGAGAGAGGAACTTCTGATCTTTCTGTTCGAGGAGAAGAGGAAGCTCAGTTCTTTTCCCAGGGCATTTGGGAAGACTTGCCACGGGCCCATGTCGGTATAGACACACTACGACAACGGCTCAGTAAATTACTTCTTGGCCAAATCGCCGCAGAGCTACCCAGCTTGATCCATGAGATCCAGTCTGAAATAGACAAATGCGTTAAGAGGCTTGAGGACCTCGGAGAGCCCCGCGCTACCCTCAAGGAGCAGCGATCATATCTTCTCCATATCAGCCAGGATTTCCAGACTCTCGTGAGATCTGGTCTAGATGGCAGTTATAATAGCTCCTTTTTTGAGAGTGCCCACTCAGAAAATGGATATCATAAGCGAATGCGTGCGGTCATCCAGAACCTGAATGAAGATTTCGCGCAGGACATCAACGAAAATGGGCATTACCGTCTCATATCCAACACGAAGGGCCGGCGAAGAGCATCGGACACACAGTTGTGTGTCTCTCGCGAAGAGTATCTCCAGCATATCGAAATGTTGCTGCGGCGAACCAGAGGGAGGGAGCTTCCGGGAACGTTCAACCCGATGATCATCAATGATTTGTTCAAGGAGCAATCCCAACCATGGCAAAGGATTGCAAATACTCACGTCGCTAAAGTCTGGGAAGCAACAAAAACATTCATTTACGCTGCTGTTGCGGACGTGAGCGATATGGCAACCTTAGGAGCGTTGTTGAAGGATGTCGTTGAGCCAGCCCTCAGTGGTCTTTTGAAAAGCATGGAGGCAAGGCTGACTGAATTGCTGGAGCCGCATCAAGCTGGACATACGATTACGTATAATCATTCCTTTACCGAGGATCTACAGAAGGCTCGCCGCGATATAATGGAGGACAGATTCTCCGGCGTTCTGACTGATTTCTTCAACGTGCCTAGCATTACAACATCAGTCGATATCTACAACAGAGACAACGACGAACCAGATGAAAAGCAAGAAGACTGCTGTTGCAACTGCAGCAACTATAACTCCTTTACCAGTTACAGTAGGGGAAAATTTAACCTCTGGATACTTTTAAACTCGCTGCTGAAATCCGCCGAAACGGACATGATCCGCTACGCGGCTCGGGAAGCTCTCGATTGTACACTGGCATACTACAAAGTATGTGTCTTGAAGCTTTGTCATTGGTCCTTGGAGTAGGAAATACTGACACAGTCCAGGTTGCACTCAAGCGATTCATCGATGGTGTCGCCACTGACGTCGTAGAAACTATCCTTACGAAGTCTCTTAACCAACTCCTTTCACCAATAGGGGTACACGACATGTCTGATGCACTGGTCTCCCGTATTGCAGGGGAATCGAAGGAAAATCGCGACTTGCGCGAACAACTTTCCAAAAAGCTCGAAATTCTAGAAAGTGGGTCGAAGACTTGTAGAAGGTTTGTCAATATCCAAGGGATAAGTATGCCATCATCCATATATCCGTGATATCTGAAAGCGATAGAGCTAATCAAAAGTAGCCATACCGAGCGTCGACATTCCCCAAGCCAGTGACTTGGAGAACCCTGGTATTAATGGTGGTGAAAGCCCATCATTCAGGATGGATTCTCCGGTACCCAGTGAGCCTAGTAAATGTGAGTCCTACGCATAATTTTGTGGATGGAAATAGTTACCGACATTCAGCTGTGCCTATTGCTTTTCCTCTAGAAGACCCGGCCCCTGAACCAGATGTCGGTTTTGCGTACTCTGAGCCCTCACCAGTCGAAGACAAGGACACGACCACAACAGTAATGAGGAGTGGTAAGAGGAAAAAGAAGAACTTCAAGAAAGCATCTAGTCCGGTGCCATCCGTCGACCCATAGAATTAATTTTAACTACTTATTTCTTAAATTGTCAATTCAAAGTATGGTTTTGATCAATTCGGATCCGTAATGATATAAGACCCATAGTCCTTTATTCTATTTTGTAGAGCCAGTCATTCTTCTACGGTATCTTAAGCCTGGAACTTCGATAATCAACAATTAGATGTGTGATAAAACAATGACTATCCCTTTAGTGGTCGAAATCATAGTTCTTGGGTATGGAAAGTCGATAGTGCATGATGGATGTGGAGGACGATATAAAAAGTATAACTCCGACCCACAGTCATCCACTCCTCACTAGTCAAATTTGTCGACCTGCTAATACGTGAAGAGTGAATTGTACAAGGAACAATCTCAAGACTTAGACTTCACGGCTGCTATCTGCTTCGGAAAGATCACGGAGGGCTTAAAGGTTAACGTTCTAAATCATCACCGCATAACATACAGGGTTCAGTTCCGTATAAGAACTAATAAATCTAAGAAGAATCAAGCGCTAGTGCACTATCGAAAACAAATGGCAATAGCCACAATAACAACAACAACAACAACAACAACAACGAACGAAATAGGTATCTTAGAGCCGAAAGACAAGCGAGAATAGAGAGCAAGAACACTAAGCCGACGCAATCCGATGCAACTGCGTAGTAGTATCATCCGATTGCCCACCCCGCCGTTCCATATTCCTCGGATTCAAGAGCTTCGAAGGATGATAGAAGCTCATAACAACCATAGTAAGGAACATCAGCATCGAATCAAAGACATACATGAAGACTTCATGACTGATCAGATATCCAGCATTACCTTGCGCGTACTCGATCAGACGGAAAATCGATCTCACAAGGATAAGCACACTGGACACGTAAAGTACGCCCATAATAGTTACCCAGGTAGTCTCCGTCCACTTGGGTTGGGTTTTGAGTAACGATTTCTCCGTGGGGTTCTTGTAAATTCGCCAGTGAAAGATTGTTGATGTGACGATGAAGACACTGAAGAATGCGAGTTGCACGGCAAGACCAATGATCGTGATGGTCTCGCCTGTGTTCATGGCGCTGAGTGTCCCGCTGGCCATTATACCGCCGCCTAGAGGTTTCATTTTGTTAGTTTTAGGCTGGATGGAAAACTGGGCGGAGATGATGCATACCAGCTGCTTGCATGACAAATGCGACTACGTCGCCGATCACGAATATTAAGGTTAACCATCTTATGGATACGACGCTAAGCGCTTCCGCGTCCAGGTACCGGATTAGTCGACCGAGGGTCATATATATCGATGCAGCGTAGAGAGGAGGGGCAAGGAGGATCATGATGGTTTGGATAGAATAGATGGGTATAGAGTTGGTATCGTTATGTGCTATTGTTCGGCAGATATAGCCGATGATCTGAACTATACATATATATTAGTATTTCCGTCATTTCTTTCTACTTCCTTTTGGCTCAGATTAGGGGGCGGAACTTACAAACTCCTCCAATAACGAACACAAGGAAATACCATGATTTTAAGCGAATGACTTGGTAGAGGTGATATAGAGTAATTAGAGTAAATAGAACAAGGAAGAGGACTGCCGCCGCAAGCGAGGGTGTGTAGCGGTACAGTTTGAAGTCGAATGTCCCTTCGGTGGAGTCCATCTCGGTCGAAACGTGAAGACTTGCGCTGTAACTATGACAGATGTCGACTAGCTTTATAGAAAAATCCAAGTTCTGCCCAGACTGCTTTCTCACACGAGTTTGAGATTAAAAGCTGAAGCAGAGATGGACCGAAAGGATTGAGAAGAGAAGTAGAGAGAAATAAATGACTGAAACATTCAGACGTTATCGTTGTTTCTTAATATATACTCTAACCTGTTAATCAGGCTGGTAGATTCTTCGCCATGACCCCACTTTGGCCCATCTAGCTTTTTACCCCGATCCATGACCAGTTAGGGCTTTGAACTTAACTTGACATTATATCTAAATTGATAGGCGTAGGCGGGACACCAAGGAATCCATAACACTGGCTTCGCCGAGGCCAAATATTTAGCCAATGATAGTCGCGTCAATAGACCGAGGGCAAGGTTTAGAAGAATGGACCATAGTGGCAACGAGACCTCAAGATCTTTCGACTAGAATTAAAAGTGACCCGCTCTCGGCATCCTTCTAAAAATGGTCGCCCGCGGCCATACGAGTATACGAGGGTACGAGAATGCGAAAATACGAATTGCAACAGAGATGGCCATAAATTTGGCATGATTATTCGATATAGTCCTCTTGATACCATTATTCGTCTACTTTCGAAGTAAAGTGAATTCTGTTGAGGTTCACTTGTTTTTATACTATAGCATTGATGTGATCTTAATTAGCAGCGCGGAACATAGTGTACTATAGTGCTTGCTGACAATGGTCCAAAAATGATATAAAGTAAAATAAGGCTATCCAGGCCCACACCGGGCAGTCATCACTTTTATTATAGTTTCTTCTAGTTCAAGTCTCGACTGACGAAATAATCGACTAGCAACCTCAGCATCTTTGTGCGGCACACAGTACACATCAATCTCCACCTTCCTCTGGGTCCCTCGGGCGATCGGTCCCGGATATGTGGATAGTTAAAAAACAATAATAGAATAATGAGATCCAAGATAAATCTTCATGATGCCACCATTTCCCCCTTTCATGGTCAAATAGACTTTGGCCTTCTGGTTCTTGGTATCCGGCACGTACAAAAGCCAAACTCATTGAGCCTCAGCCTTATTGAGGCTAGCATTCTACAATTACAGATGGCACTTATGGAGAACATGCTACAACAAGCTCTTGCTCCGCCTTCAAAGGTTGAGAAGGGTTGCCCACGTTCGGAGATATCTAGGATGGTTGAACATTAGTCTATGTCTGGTCCCTTTGGAGTCCGCAGAAAGTACTTATATGTTATATATTGCCTGCTTACTCAGAACATTCGCCCCTACAGCCTGCAGTGTGTATACAACAAACATGGCTAAGCATCCTTATCGACGTTGGTATGAAGTTGCGGTGGGCTGTTCGTATATTCGTATATTCGTATTAGGTTGTGGGTCGCCTAAGCCCTCAGTGCCGGGAATGAACCATAACCTAAAACCTAGGAAGATCCACACCTTCGGAGATCATCACCGAACGAGACTACGAGGATACGAGAGTACGAAAGTACGAGCCCCTTACCATTGATCAGATCGGTGAACATCGTGCCCGAGCGCATAGAACAAGAAGGATAAACTGGGAAGTTTTCCGAATAGTGGAGGTTAAATTATTATCCTGCTGTTGCTCTTTTTGTGAGCATGCTAAGTTCAGCAGTAATTACCGTTCCTTACGATGTGGCAAAGCGTCTCACGGAAGATGACCGGCCATGAATCGGCTGTAAAGATGGAACATTACTTCATTCCTTTTGGTCTGCTGCTATGACAGCCATCGGCCACTCCATGAGGGTCAGGAGTCGGTCATTGTTCAAATCACTGACAAGCCAAAAGATCTTTTTGATCTCCTCGTGAAAGCCCTTATTGAGATACCACAGATCCTCAAAGAGAACGAAGACTAGATAAAAATGGGCTAATATCGTGTACGAGAATCCCTCAGCAATCCCAACTTGGTCACATGGCTTGAGTGTAGCAATGAAGTCGTTCGATACCATCTGAGGCCAGGATAAGGCGGCAGCCTCTTCTAGATCGATCTGAAAATCCCGCGATGCAGAGCAATCACGTCCACTTTCCGCGAAGTGAAACACATTAAGAATACGCATATATATCTCCTCCAGTTTATCGATGGTATTATCATGTTCCTGGATCAATTCATCCGCCTTTCCATGAGTATCTGACGACACCTGGGGTGAGGGAGTATCAGCCTCGTGTACTGTACCGCTGGAAGATAATGTTGTTGCGTAGGTGCGTAGCATGGAAAGTCCTCGAGCGGCGCCTTGCACAAACATCAGCACCATACGCGAGCCATTAGTTAAACGCGGGACAGTGGCTAATGAAAGGGTATGTTTCCAATCATCGTTGGCGTAGTCGTAAAATAACATAGCTCTCAGTCTGCCGAGTTTAAGGGTAGGCCAGTGCTCGTGAACCACACTTGTCAGCCCTCGAACCAAATGGAGCCAGTCAGTAAACGGACTTTCGTAATTGTCTTCGTTCATCGGTCCCGGTTCTATCCTGTTTAAATCTCGAATGGATAAAGAAGCAAAGGCAAAGCCAACGATCAAGAGTGAGCCGCAAAAGACATATTCTGCCGTGGCAGCAGTCATGTCGGATAGAGCCTCTCGGAATCCTTGGAGCCCCCTTTGGTGATGTTCAATAATGCGATGAAGGTCGTGGATCGCGGGATCGTCAATAGAGGAACGAGTTAATTGATTATCGTCCATACCCAATGCTCCGCATTTTGCTATGTCTGACTCATATAAAGCATGTGCCCCAGCGAGCGCCAAGAGTAGGTGCATCAGGTATTCCCTTTTTGCCGCCATGTCTGGGATAACTTGCTGCCAAATTAACATCCGTCTCGGATGGAGACTCATCTTTTTCGATGTCTGCAGCATAAACTTCGTCAAGAGATTCATGTCAGCCATGTTGATCGTTTGTCCATCCAGTAATGGTACTGGCGTCGCGGACAACCTGGGCAGATGGAATTCCAACGGCTGCAAGGGGAGCGGTACAGGAACCACCCGCTTAGGTTTTCGCAAGCGCCGGGAGCCATCTGAATCTACCGACCTATGATATCTCATGTCAATATATTGGCCTGAGCAGGAGCTTTGCAATAAAAGGTTCAGATATGCCCTTTATTAACTGGGCCGGTGGGACTAGGTATACATACATGGATGGCGCTGGAGGAGGATATGAACATGATTCACCGCGAAACGAGCATGCGCCACAAACAGGTCTTACCTCATCACACTGCAATACGAGGTCAATAGAAAATCCAATATGATACAATGCGATGAATGACGGACCTTCACTCTTCGTTGCTTGCAGATGTAGCAGCCATTACGGGATTTAAGGTGGCGCGCCCTGTGTCTTTTCCCCTGCCGTGCATGCGACGTGCCGCTCGGTGTAGTAGCAGTAGTTGATGGGGATGGAGTATCAGACATATTTTGCTCAGTAGAAGACCGATCCATCGACCTTGGATCAAATCTGATTCGCGGAGTCTGGGGGACGGAGGATGAGCTGCACGATGTCGGAATTTCTTCGGGGCTTTCAGTCGACTTGTCCCTACGGAGGGCCAAGCAATCCAGAGCTGCACATGCCCCCGTTGGTATCGGCGAGGAGAAAAAGAAGAACATCGTGATCAATCATCCCCTACTGGAATATTTAGGGGCATGTTTACTAAATTGGAGACTCCTTCTTGATTTGCGTGAATGAATTAGGATTATTCAACCGCCCTGGTAAATCAGGTAAGGAAATATAGTAGTAGTAGGACATAGACAACAATCCAATGGGACTTGAAGTAGTCTTAACATACATTGGAGCAGACTTGAGTGATCATGGAGTGTGATCACTAGAGGACTATCCTATTTATCAATTAAAGGTCGCCTGACTTGGTCTGCCGGGGCGAGCTTCCTTAAAGCACCATACATACAATGCTCTCTTCAACCGGAACTCGCTTATCTACCCGCCTTATACACATATGGAGACATTATGTGTAAAACAATCTTGACAACTACGGCTTGGCTCTGAGTCGGAGAACAGTCTCTGTCCGATGGATTATGGTTGTGAAAGAGCGGATGATATGCGAGTGGCAATATACGAAGATACGAAGATACGAGGATACGAAGTGGATCCCAAATCAGTAGGGGCCGTAAATTCAATAGCCCTATCTCTTTTGAAACGGTGTCCATGGTGCCCTAGTATACTATCAATTGAGATTTTTAGTAATATAATCCAATTTACTCCGTACTCCTTTTTGGATTGCGAGTCGACTAGGCTAGTACTCTGGTTTTGCAGCCCTCTGTACATGCTACATAAGTCTATTGCTACCCCGAGGACAAAAGTAGGAGAACACTCCAGCCTTGATTGACCTCCTTGCACCGGAAATCCTCAAAACACCCAAGATGGGGAGAAGTGATGATGCTCCAGATGCAGCAACAAACGAGGCGTCGATGTTCGCTTTCTATCGATATGATCCAAGTATGGCCGGCGCCGTGATCTTCACTATCCTGTTTACGATAACGACGATATGGCACGCGGTGCAACTGTTCCGGACTCGAACTTGGTTTTTCATCCCATTCGTGGTGGGCGGCATATGTCAGTAATTACTTGTTTCCACGGTTATTGTGGGTTCAATCCTTTTCTCACATGGGTTGTACTCACTCCTGCAGTTGAAATCATCGGCTACATCGGACGCGCCTTATCAAGCCATGAGAGTCCAAACTGGACTCTCGGTCCCTACTTGATCCAGACTCTGTTCCTCCTTCTTGCACCGGCCCTCCTCGCCGCATCGGTTTATATGCTTCTTGGGCGCATCATCTTGATTCTGCGAGCAGAGTCCCATGCCATCCTGAGAAAAAAATGGCTGACCAAGATCTTCGTAACGGGAGATGTCCTTTCATTCTTCCTGCAAGGTGCCGGTAAGTCAGCCTTAAGAGAGATTTCCCACCAATCCAACTCGACTTGCCCTCAAAACCTCCAGCGAAAGTACTAACGCCCTTCCAGGTGGCGGCATCCAAAGTAGCGGCAGCCTAGACAACATGAAACTGGGCGAAAAGATCATTGTGGTGGGACTCTTCGTCCAGATCTTCTTTTTCGGCATCTTTATAGTTACAGCAGGCAGCTTTGACCTGAAGCTGAAGAAATACCCGATCCCACGGTGCCACGATCCGTCGATCCCGTGGAGAAAGCATCTGAATATCCTATATGCGACTAGCTTCTTGATTATGATACGATCGGTGTTCCGCTTGGTGGAGTATATTCAGGGAAATAATGGGTTTCTTCTGCATCACGAGATATTTCTATATATCTTTGATGCTGTATTGATCTTCGTGGCTATGATTGCTTTTAACGTTTTTCATCCTAGTGAATTGGCGCATCTGCTGAGGGAGGCACATGAGTACGAGTTGCAGAGTATATATGATAAATATGGGGCGTAATGTGCTTGTTGTGCCCTTGTATTAATGGTGGGATGTGTGAGGCTGTTCTTACCATTGTGCTGAATAGAGATAGAACGCCTATTAATTGATTAATGTTTGGTAAATGTATATATGCAAAGGTCATCCAAATAAGTTACGTGTGACTGAGAGTATATTGAAGGTTGTTTCAGCGTATCTCAAGTAAGAAGTAGCTCCCTTGGTACGTACCTTAGCTGCCATAGTCTAAGTAGCGATATGGAGCTTTCGAAGTATCCTAGATTACCCTAGGGCAACACATAATTTGAAACTCCAAGAAGAGGACATCGTGATGTATCGCTAGTCCTTTTGACTCATGAAGCGTTCTTCTGACTACGACACAGATCATAGTGACAGAGACTAATAGGGTAGTAGAGTTGGCACAACAATAGTCTTCTACGCGCTAAACCACGTTCTTACCACATGTAGGGCCCGCCCATACTGGCCAGTATCCAATTAATATATCCATGAGCTCAACCCAACATGCACGGCCGTGCATTTCCGCATCGAGACGGGCAATCAATGGCAATATCAGACGAAGCCGATCTGGGACTCCATATTTACTGAACTTACTGGTCGCGATGAAGATCACTGTGATGGACCCTGCATTGCATAGCGCTCTGGCAGATCGCCTCGCTGCTGTTCCTGCTACCCCGCCCATCACTTGTCGCTTGTGGCTCAAGCGAGCAACTGCTTGAACTTGATGAGGGGGGGTCCATTCAACTCACGGGAAAGGCTGATGATATCGAACAGGAGGCGCTTATACAAGCGGCGGAGAATCAGCCACGGAGAATCCATACTGGGCTTCGTAGTCGGTATTGTGTTGTTGTTTAGCGTATTCATCGGTTTTCTCTTCAAAGTAGGTTACCCTATCGATTGCTTCCGTATCTGAAGATATCCAGCAAAGGGATGAGGGTTAGATTACACTTCCCGTGCTGGATGGATGCCTCAGGCCTTTAACGTGTTGCAACCTTGAAGTCAAATTGAATTTCATCCCCACAACTTACAACGTCCAACTTCCGAGACTTCATGTAAACCTACAGTGGTATACAAGACTTTCCATGCGCCATGAATCGAAGTATTCTATGCCTATCTTCCGTGTATTGTCATCGTTATACCACAGATATGAGACTCCATAGGTGCTTCGAGCAATAATCGGCTGAGAGACACCCTGCACCCAAAGAATTACAGTTCAACATGAATGAAAAAGCCGGCGATGGAAATAATTCAAAAACACCAAAATCTCCAGCAAAGGTCCCCATGTGGGAGAAGCTTCAAGATAAATTCAATCCGAGACCTCCGGACGATGACGAGCCGCAAGATTGGTGGTTCGCTTCAACCGCCATCCCCTTGATAGCTGCAACCACCAGTCCCTTTGCAAACGTGATGTCGGTGGTCGCTCTGGCTATGTCTTGGAAAAGTGAAATCCATCCTGAACAACAGGACCCGGAGGGGAACCCGGTGCAGGTGTTGCTGGCTGATCCTAGATGGTATACATAACCCGATATTCCCTAGTAGCGATGTGGCCCACACTAACTGTGCCAGGTGTATTGGGCTGAATGCCACCTCTCTTGCCTTTGGGGTGCTAGGGAACCTTTTCCTTTTGTTCAACTTCACCCGGACTATCCGGTATATTATAGCCTTGCCTGCTTCTATTATTCTTTGGTCCTTAGCGACCGCCATTGTAAGTGCTGACCATAAGTCTCACCGACTATGGCTAACGCGCACAGTTGGTCGGAATCACCAGCTCAGTGCATATCTATGCCAGCCCAATACCTCCAAACCAGACCTACTCGCAGGCATACTGGTATGCGGTAATCGCGGCGATCCACTATTTTATCCTCACCACTATTTTAATGATCAACATGCTGGGATACTTTCTTGGACATTATCCCCAATATTTTGCATTGACAGATGGTCAGCGGACCTTGATTCTCCAGACCACTGCTTTTGGGATCTGGTTAATAGTAGGCGCCGCTGTCTTCCAGAAGGTCATAGGGATATCAATCGCAGAAGCACTGTATTTCTGTGATATAACAATTCTGACCCTTGGATTTGGCGATGTCACCCCCAAAACCCCCGTTGGAAGAGGTCTTGTCTTCCCTTACGCCGTGATTGGGATAATCATCTTGGGTCTGGTAGTGGGGAGTATCAACAAAATCATCCGAGACCTCCAAGACACAAACGTCGTGCAAAAGCACACCGAACGACGACGGGAAGCGACAATCTCACGATCTCTCATGGAAGAAGACCTCCAAAACAGACTGAGACTGACACCCAACACATCCAGAATTGCATATCGACCCAAACACACCCGAAAGACACCCATCATGAGTAAAGTGACGGCCATCTACCGCGACGCGATCGGTCGACCAAAGGACATCGTCATGAAAGAGGAAAAGGACAGGTTCGACGCCATGCGCGCCATTCAATACGAAAGCGTAGTCTTCCGTCGATGGTACCGGCTCATACTCAGTCTTATTGCCTTTGGAATCCTGTGGACCTGCGGCGCCGTTGTATTCTGGGCCTTGGAGGAGCAGTTCACGTACTTTCAGGCTTTGTATTTTGCTTTCTGTTCTCTGTTGACTATTGGGTACGGGGACATCACTCCCACTACCAACGCGGCAAAGCCTTTCTTCGTCGTGTGGTCGCTCATCGCCATCCCGACTATGACCTCGCTTATCTCCGAGATGAGCAATACCGTCGTTGCCGTGTTCAAGCACGCCACCAGTCAAGTCGCGGACTACACCGTCCTCCCCCATACCGGGAAATACAAGTCCTTCATTACCAAGGTTCCCCCAATTCTGGCCTATCTGGAGAAACGCGAGCAGAACAAACGCATCGCCCGGGGGTTTCAAACCGGTCCAGATGACGTAGAAGGGACCCAGAACGGCGAGTCCGCCAGCGGCGCCAGGAACATACAACCGATCCGGAAAGAAGATGAGAAAGAACCTTCGGACTTCGAGCTAGCCCAGCGCCTTGCATTCGCCATACGTCGGACGACCCGGGATGCCGTCCATGGCCATCCAAAGCGCTACAGCTACGAGGAGTGGGTGGAGTTTACCCGAATGATTCGATTCACGGATCCGAGTCCGGGGGATACGGTTTTATATGAGGATGAATATGGGCTTCTGAATTGGGACTGGATGGGTGAGAATAGCCCCATGCTGGCTTCACAGACAGAGCCGGAGTGGGTTCTTGATCGTCTTTGCGAGAGTATGATCCGGTTTATCTCCACGCAGGCTCAAAAGAGACCGTCGGACGGAGGTGTAGGGGACGTAGACGAGGATGAGCCGACATTGAGGAAGGAGAAGGATATTTGATGTTATTTATCATGATGAAGAATTGGATATCATACCCACCAGAGAGTATATGCACAACGAAATATATCCCCATCGATCAGGCACAATCCCATAAAAAGCCAATTCGAACCCACTCTTGAACCAAGGATATCTAAAAGCCACCACCCCCGAAACCAATAGAAACGCCAGTAAGCCTCTTGCATCATCGACATCCATCCTGACGACACCCTCCCCCAAGACAACTTAAAAGGTTAAGTAACAACCCTAACCTAAACTCTAAAGTCACTTTCCATACTCCATATTAAACCTGATACTTGAGAACCTCAATAAAATCATAAACAGACAAAAAGAAAAACCCCCCTTCTTCCCCCATCATGATTCTTCATCAGTTAATAATGTCTCCATCCACGATGGGATACTCGGCAACCCCACTCTCACTCACAGCGGCTAATTCCGCGGGGGAAAACAAACCGTGGATTTGTCATCCAAGACCGAAAGCTTAGGAAGCAATTGGATTTCGGGTCGGACGAACTTCTCGGAAATGGGAACTCCGCAGAGAGAATTATAAATATCAAGGTATACTTACCTTCAGGTAAACAATTCTATTGAACAGCAACAAATTCCAGTTGAGATTCCCTTTGAAACAGACCGGAACCAGGTTAATACAACAACATCACAAAATAGTCAAGATGACTTCCTTCGGAAAGATTTATACTTATCCTAATAACCCTCGGGTTATGAAGGTATGTTATGTTATGGTTTTATTATTTATCCATATTATTGTGATGATATTGCCCCTCTTTGCCCCTCACCGCCATACATATAATCCAACACAACCCAACATATCAACAATAACTATAACGACAACCACAAACCAAACCAAACCAAACAAACCATACTAATGTAATAAACCCCAGATCCAAGCCGTCGGCAACCTCAACTCCCTCGAAATAACCACCGTCCCGGACTTCCAAATGGGCGTCACAAACCGCAGCCCCGAATACCTCTCCAAATTCCCCATGGGCAAGGCCCCCGCATTCGAAGGTGCAGACGGCACCCTGCTCTTCGAATCGGACGCCATAGCCCAATACGTCGCCGAGAGTGGTCCGGCCAAGGACCAGCTGCTGGGTGTATCTGCGGCGGAGCGCGCGCATATCCGGCAGTGGATTTGCTTCGCGGAGGGAGATGCTATGGGCGCCCTGGTGCCGTTTGCATTGTGGCATATGAAGATGGCGGAGTATACGGCGGAGGAACTGGAGAAGCATTTGGCGAAGGTAGAGAGGGCGGTCGGGGCTGTTGAGGCGCATTTGAAGACTGGTGGAGGTAGGAAGTGGTTGGCCACGGAGGAGAAGTTGAGCTTGGCGGATATTAGTCTCGTGGCGGCACTGAATTGGGGATTTGCTATTGTTTTGGATGAAGAGATGAGGGCGAAGTATCCGAATGTTGTGGCCTGGTATGAGAGGACGGTTGAGAGTGAGGGAGTGAAGCAAGCATTCGGCGAGAAGAAGTTTGTTGAGAAGAGGGCTGCTTTCTAATTAAGTGACCTTTCTTTCTCTACCTCTGGTGGGATTGGGCTGGTAGCGTAGTCTGGATTATGAGGAATGAATATGGACATGAAATAATAAATAAGAAAAATAACAATTTAAAAAAATAATCGTGTAACACTGCTGTCATTGACACGGGATAGAAGATATCTTGAACAATAAGAATGACACTAATAATGACACTTCATGACTGTCATACTCGGGCGAAGCAAGACCCATCAAACTGTACACTGACTACGCCAATCAAAGACGCGCCATGACACCTCCCACCTTGTCCTCCTTGCTCAACGACCGGGCAATGTTCTGACTGGCCCAATCGGCAATCGCCATGTTGGTTACCATGGGATTGACGCCACTGGCACTGGGGAATACGGATGCATCGACCACATACAATCCACGCGTCCCCCAGACCTGACAATCAGGGTCCACCACGCTCGTCCGCGGGGTGCT
Source organism: Aspergillus pseudotamarii (assembly GCF_009193445.1). Lineage (NCBI taxonomy): Eukaryota > Fungi > Ascomycota > Eurotiomycetes > Eurotiales > Aspergillaceae > Aspergillus > Aspergillus pseudotamarii. The sequence goes on from NW_022475018.1 coordinate 236,759, forward strand.
GCCCATGCGACAGGTGCCCATCTGGTGCGCCGCGGCATATGTAGTCTTTTCGGGGTCGAGTGTCTTGCTGCGGGCTTCCGCAATCCATGCCTGCAGGGCAGCATTGTTGGTGCCCTCGGGCGATGCAGGGTCCGATGCATCCTCGGACCGGATAAAAGGCGGGATTTCGCGGCTCGAGGTGTGAAACTCCTTAGCCCCGGAGATGTATGCCATCTTCGCAGTGGCTATAACTGCCTCGAGGATATGCTTGCGATCGAAGGTGGAAACCGTATAGTCAACCCGGGGTCGTCCATCGACAGGGTCCGGATATACGCGACCGCTGTCCCGATCCTTCGTGAGGCTGATGAAGCCGGCCATGTGGGGGAGCTTGGCCACAAATCGCTTCCAATCCAGCCCGTCGCGCCAGGGGAAGGCCGGAAGGAAGGCTGGAGGCAACATCGTGAGACACTCGATCTTGACCCCATGGCCTTGTTGGTCGAGGTTCTCAAACTCATTGACAACGGCTGTCAGGGCGGCCCCTTCCCACGGACGAGTCTGTTCATCAAACACGGCTCCCGAGATCATGACTAGAAATGCGATTAGCATGCTACCTACAAAGGGATGGATGACGCGTACCTGGATGTAGGTGAAGGTTTCGGCCAATTTGAGGGTTCTTAAGACCACTGCGTAACAGCAGAAGAGGGCTTTGCAGCGTGCCACAAGAGACAACAACCCTCTTGGCGTTGATGATCAGCTTGCGCTTCACGGCACTCACTCCGGACACGCCGAGGTATGCGTCCCGTGAGGTCCATACACCCTCCACGCCCGAGGCCACCCTACCGCCCCGTGTCTCTGTGAACAGGACCTTTTCTGCGCGGAAGCCTTCCACGAAGGTGGCACCAGCATGGGCAGCATCCGCCAAAAACGATTCCGTGGGACCCTTCTTGCCCGCCGAATGGCACCCCATCGTGCAATGGCCACAGTAATGCTCGGTGCCGCCAGTGTTTTGCGGTACAGGGTTCGCTGCATAGCCTAGTTTGTGCGCTCCTTCCAGCAAAACACGGTTCTGCTTGTTATGAGTCGTGTGATCTGCGCTGACACCCATCCGATCACACACGCGATCCAGTGAATTTTGAAACTCCAGGGACGTGAAAAAGGGCAAACCGCCCTTCGCCCATTCCTCACGGACATAGTTCTGCGTCTGGAGAGCCGCCGACCAGTTGACGGTACCGCCACCTCCCCAGGTTGCGCCGGCGAAGATCCCGATTGAACCGTCGTTGGTCGAGACAGCACCCCCGCCCTCAAACATACTCACTGATCCCTCGCTAAAGTTCATGGGAAAGTACTTGGTTGAGTATTGATAGGCCTTTTCAACCACCATGACCTTATAGCCTGCTTCGGCGAGGTTCTTCGCGGTTACGCTACCTCCACAACCGCTTCCGACGATGACTACGTCGGTCTCGATTGTCTCTGGACCATCTCCCGGCGGGAATTGCAGAAACTCGTACTCGTAGCCATCGGCGGGACTTCCGTGCACCGGGACCCGGGGGAATCCAATGGTGGGGCAAAGCGTCGGGCTATAAGTAAGCCAGGTCCTCTTGCAAATAGCTGACAGTGCTCGGTATATGACACGTAGAGGCTTGAGCCTGGATGTTTCCCAGCCACGAAATATTCTCTCCCGGACATGGAACGGCTGGTCCTGGAGAGGGGTAGTTGATCCCGTCAAAATCAATGAACCAGCTTTCGAGCTAGAATCATGTCAACTGCATTGTCCTTCCGAACCGGACATCCAAGAACACATACTTGAGGGTATTCAATATGAAACCCAAGCCATTCCTGCCTTCCTCATGAACATATTCAGAGATAAGGCGCTGTAGCCCCGGCCGGAAATGGGGATTCGACGAGGCATTCTCTTCGAGGTACTGGGTTGCCAGGGCCGTGGGATCCGAGCCAGAGATGTTGGCAGTTAATGAGGAGAGGCTGGCATCGAACTGGGCCTGCGGAATCACTTTGGCGGTGAACGACTTAGGAGCATTAGGACCACGAATTGATGGAATGACCGTATCCGCTATTGACATAAGAGTGGCCCATTGCAGTTCGGAGAAGATTTCCTTGGTAGGCACCGGAGGAATAGGAACCTCCAGGGGAGTGTAAGCCACGGCTTGTTCGGTCATGTCGGACGTTGACCGACCAGATGAAAATGGCGGGTAAAAATGTTGCAATGTAGAGATGGTGGAAAAAGGTGAGGACTTTTATGACACCGATGGAAGAATCAAACGAGAGAATAAGGGGGTATCATAGGACCGGAGGTGAGGGTAACAAAGTTTAGTTATAGAACAAAGACTGACACATTCGCGTCAGTGCGCCTTCCCTGCCATGACAATCACCCAGAAGAGTAGTGCTTGCGACGAAACGGCCACGGCGGGGCCCCAAGTGGATTTTAGTCTCGGTTCCCAGACCACCCAATTTTGAAGACACCCAATTGTTCTCGTGGATCTGAGCCTCTACCCCAGACCACGACCGTACCTGCCAATGCATCCTGGCCATCCTCCAGGATCCATCGGACAATTAAGGGAGGAACCGAGGCTATTGCAGACAGCCTGGCGGGCCATGTGGGTCAGTGCCTTCACACTGGTTGGAGCAGGATTCAATCAGCCTATCGTTGCGATGATCATTGCAGGGACTAATCTCGAGTTGTATGAGCCAGTGCGGGGGGGAAAAGAGCCGGTTCCATGTGAAATCATGGCTCGGATGAACCAGAACTGCAAGCAATGAACCAACGAATGAACTTCACTGGATCATCCGACTGCATCTGTCACCAATGGAAATGTCTCAAGGTGGCCTGACTCTCGTCCATCACCCCTAGTAGCGTTCTTCTTGCACTGCTGATGGGGAATAATAGTTTTGTGCAGGGTCCAAGAAGAGGTTCCCAATCGTGGATCACGCAGGAGAGACGAATTACTAAAATCGACTACGGCGGACCATAGCGACCAAAACAGCCAAAAATACTTTTGCTCTTCTGAACACGTCCATTGCCGCTTTAAATGCCACGAACCTCTTATAACACCACCGATATTGATTTCGATAGAGAATTATATGAACCGTAGATGGGCCCAGCAGGATAGGATATAGATATATATATATATATATATATATATACTATTCTTATGTTTAAGTAATTTACAGAAATATTCAGTAAATATCTCCCATGAGAGATTTGTATTCTACTGGATAGGTTTAGAAGTTCCTGGATTAAATGAATACCAGTAACTTTTGATCGGTATAATAAAGCTTATCTTAGCCCGGGAACAGCTATACAGGGCTAGAAGGTTAAGAAAATGTTAATTAACTTGAATAATGCGTGTAGGATTATCGCGAAATAGGTAATAAAGAATTTGTTAATTTGATGTCTTTGGGTGTGTAACGAAACGCCAATGTAGCCAATTGGCAACGTAACCACTACCGGCACACCGTCTATAATCTAAACTATATACCCACCAATTTTTTCTTTTCTATCATTCCCTCCTTGAAATCGAAGTTTCCATCGTCCCAGTTCATGTTTTCTCATATCGACATTAATGAAGTGGCGAAGCATATTCGCTGTATCTTACTGGAGCTACAGTCCAGCGTACCTCAAAGTAGTTCCTTATACCGAATTGGAGTTGTCTGCACAGGACCATGCCGCGGAGCCTCCGGACTCGTTATAATTCTTGATGATTTCCACGACAGATCCATAGGTACCGGCAACCATGAGGAAAAAGCCAACCGCAATGACGAAGACGGACCAACACACCATGATATACCAACGAATGGTTCGCTCACGCTTACTCTTACTCCAATTGTCATAGAGCCACATGCATCCCATCGGCTGAAAGGACATCAAGGTGCCAAAGAATGCCCCAATGAGTGAGACGAGGCTGTTGAAAACAGGGATCGCGCTCGCAATAATATAGGCGATCAAGGTGGCACCAAAGGTGCAGCTGAGCCAGGTGATCCAATGCCGGGGAGTATTGGCGGCCAAATGTTCCGTACCACGGAGGAGGCGGACGAAGGTATACTTGCTCGGCAACTAATAGGAAGAAAGAAAGGAAAGATTAGACTCTGGGGCTGTAGGGTGGCGGGTACGGCGGGAGTAGACTTACATGGCAGACGATGACAGTCGAGACAAGGATCCCTGGAATCCCGATGCCGTAGGAGACCTTCTTCATAAGAGGACCAGCGGATCCCAGGGCAGGGGAGGCAACGTACGACCCACAGAAGTAGTATAGGACGATACCAATACTAAGGTAGGTCCCCGTGACAACACTTTGACATACAACAAGTGCACGGGTGTAGTGCTCAGGCTCACGCATCTCCGCTGCAATGGCAAAAAAACCACTGGTCCCGGCATAGGCAAAGACCATAGAGGAGACCGCTGAAATGGCCTCCAAAAAGGATGGCTTTTTAAAAAGCTCGTAATCAGACACCCATATACCCTCTTGGGGCGCCGCAGCAGGTCGATCCTGAACGCCGACAGCCACAGTCACGATGATGACTGTGGTAAAATTAGCAGACGTCTTCCGAGGCGAAAACTGCAGAGAATCCACTTACTAGCACTCAGAATGCTGACTAGCCCAATCCAAGCGATCCAACCCATACGGCTCAAGGTACGGATGCTACTCAGGAGGAATGTTGCGATAGCAGCAACAGCGACAAACACCGCAGTACAGGTTCCATGGGTTGAGATGGCATTCAAGGCAATTGATATACTGAGCATCCCAGAGCCAGAAACGAAGATCCAGTCTGGTCATCCTTGTTAGTAGAGAGAAGTCATCCGGGCGGTCCTCATCCTATACTTCAACTTACAGACGCAGAAAGCGGTGCCGAGAAACTCTCGCCCAAAGACACCAAATAATTTGTAACCAACGTCATCTATACCATACACCTCACGATGATTAATCTTAAACACCCCAACAATATGCATTGACCAGGTGGCAATCGTCGCAATGGCAAGGAGAGAGATGACACCAGGAATCAGTCCCAGCACGCCCAAGGCATTCGGAATGGACAGGACCCCTAGCCCAAGCATGCTCTTGGTCATGAGCGCAGCGGTACCGACCCATCCTACCTAGTCTACCGTTAGTCACTTTACAGCACAGGAGACCCAGTTTCTTGTCATGGCAGGTGCATACATCACGGTAGTTGGGGCTATCCTCTGTAATATCTCCAAAAACTGCATCTGTGGTGATGTTGTGAATGGACGCCGCCTTGGAAGGCGGTTCGAGGGATTCGGGGTCTTCCGGTTTCATTTTGGATATTTCGCAAGAGACCCAAAAGTGCGAAAGGTGTTGCAAGTCGAACGGGGAAATTTTTTATTGTCCTCCTCCACGCTAGCCAACTTATCGAAATACTAGCTAGCCCTTGAACCCCACATCCCCCTCATACTCCGGAGTATGTTCTCCGGGGCCCCATAGGAGGCCCATAGGAAACCGGGGTTAGGGCCCGAGAGGACAACAAGACCCCAAGGCCTGTTTAAAGCATAGAGGTCAATAGTCATATAAGCCACCCTAGCAAAGAATCCCGTCCTTGGTCCTTTTCATATCATATGGTACTTTCACGTCTTGGATTTGCTGCGCTTCATGAATCGGACCAGATGCAGTGGGCGAGTTCGCGAATAGACCGATGCGTCCGGTACATCACTGCGCCTCAGCTGATAAGAATTTTATGTATCTATTTGGATCATCGGGGTGTCTCCCGAAACATCACCAGCCTCTCTTATCTGAAAAGGTGGGTCCACCCATTGTTAACATGTTAGTGATATTGTACGGAGTATAGCACTCGATTTGGGAGGTGTCTTGAAAGATATGTCACGACGAGACCTAACCTGGCCATGACGCCTGCTCATCTAGAGACGTTCAAGATGACCCTTGGAGTAGAAGCGACCCATGATTACCTGAACTCTCAGTGCCCTCGACTCTTACGATGCCTCGGAAATTTCACCAGCTCTTATCTGCGATGTATAGAAGATCATCACAAATTACAATGAAAAACCTTCTGGAAACCTCAAATCTCACATTAGTCTCTAATAAGGTTTGTTGAGATAATAATGAAGATTAGACGGCTACGGGCCAAAGTCAATTCTAACAAAAGATGATAATGATACATGTTAACATACATGGCTAAGTTGCTTCCTTTTTCCTATAAAAGTCAAAGGAGTGTTCAGCACGTCGATGGGTATTGAGTCCTGACCAGTGCTCTTTATGGGTATAATACTATCACGCAATTGTTGGCCAATATATTTATGCAAAGAAAGGGGGAAAAAGAAAAGAACAAAAAAAGAGAGAAAAAAAGCTTAGCGCAATTAACGACCCACCGAGTTGACCTTCTATTTGTCAAATCTACAATATTGGTCATTGAACTTGAGAACTTCCACGAACAATGCAGTTGCGGTCTTACTCTTCAGTTACGCAGGATCATGACCATTATTCAGTACTTATCTACGTACGTCCAATTTTCGTAGAAAAATATCAGGGAAGATTGTGCATCCTTTGCCATAGCTTCGCAAAGGGACTGGTATGCGTTTAGCCGGGACCGGCATCACTACCCGTTACGCTCCACCACGGCTGGAATACCGGCCACGCATCGGCACCATTGCCGATGCTGTTAGATAAACAAAGATAACTGACTATATGTAATTTACACAAGAGCCCTTCGCGCTATGTGGGTATCTTGGAAGAGTGTTCACCGAGCCTACCCAGTCCGTCATAGTGGATTTCATGCTTGGCCTTGTTTCTGTTCTGAGTCCTGATAGCGTTCGGGGAGACAAGCCCCAATATCAGTCATAAAGATAGACAAAGCTAGTCGTCTTGATATAGAAAGAAACAATACCTATCTTGCCATGAGCATTTCTATATAAAAGCACATGATCGCAGCGGACTCGAGAATGGCAGATAGCAAGATCTTGGTGAATATCCACAAGACCGTGCCGGACCTCATAATATCAGGATTGAGTTAAATTATTCAATACCCCGTGGAACTCACCTCTCGACAGATAAAGGAGATTAGTATGCAACTCCTGCAGCTAGATTAAATTGTAAATAGATGGAACCAGATCTTCATTAAACTTTAGATCTATAAGGTTAAAATGACGCGGAGGACAATTGCCATTAAGGAGTAGCCTCAGATACATGCTTATAGTCAATACTAAGGTTCGTAAACTTTATAAAATATCATATTTAGGCTATTGCTAACACTTTTTATAAGTTAATATGTCAAACACGGATGATCTATCGTCTACTTTAAAATAGTATCACAAAACTAGTAGTTATATATGAATATTATGACATGGGTGCTATACTCCCTATATTAATTGACAAAGCTCTGCACCAAGCTGCTCTTTTTATCCTCTTATCGACTGGCCATGCCTGAAAACTACCTCGTTCAAGCTCTAATAGTGATAAAGCTACTATATGTCACCGGGCCGATGCAAACAATGCAGATAAAATTGTAGGTATCAAAGACATGGTCTAATATAAAAAAAAAAAATTCATTTATCAAATTAATAATTCACGATTAATAAATAAATGTGTTGTCCGTGGGGATTGAAGCTATGGGAAGTACGAAATCTTCGATGGATAAGTCCGAAGCAGAATAACTCCCCAGTGATCTTGTGTGCCTGAAATTGCAGCACTTTACTAGCAACTAGCTTGGCACATTCCGCAAAGTACCAGACGTTATACATGAGTCATGCAGATAGAACATATTAAACGAGACTGCTCTATTCCCTTAGCATGTTTGGTACTGTCAAAGCCCACTACATCCATCGTTCTTCGTAGAAAGGACCACGCCGGCTTTGTAGGCATTCAGTGGCGATCTGAACTATTCCATAATGTTCAGTTTCCCAGAAAGTCTCAAACATCGCTGAGACCAGAGCTCCAGAGCAAGATATTCACAATCAAAGTATTCCAATTTCAAGTTCAAATGTGTAGCCAAGTCAAGTAAAATATTCCAACGGCCACCTACTCAACACCCAACCCCCCCCCCCCCCCCGAAACACTAGCGACTCACAAGGGACATCTGCACATGTCTCATCTGCGCATGATCCAAATTGGCCGCCCCTTGAATCCTACACCGCAAATTCTGTCTCGCCTTAAGAACCAGAGTCGTACTGATAAGCTGAATGGTTCTGCTGGTCAAGCGCAACCTGCACAGCTCATTCGCACCGGACAGATCAAACGTAAGTTCCTGCAGACCATGGTCCCTTGGTATAAGTCGACAGGCAACTCTCCAGTTCTCCATGAGTGCCTGCAGGTCGACACGTTTGGAATTGTCGTCCAAGGCTTCTTTGAGAGTCACCTTTCCCTCTGCGAAGTACTGTAGGAGATCGAGTCGTAGTCTTTTTATGCCCTGGCAGATGGCCACGCTGACAGGGTCGGGGTCTTCGAGGAGCTTGTGCAGGTCGAGTGGATTTTGGAAGATGAAGCGATAGGTTGAAAGGTTTTGGAGGACTTTCTCAATGGGAACAGGCATGCGTTCTGTTTTAGTGCGGTAGAGACGCGCGAAACTGATCGTGCCATTGTTGGCAACAGTTGTTAGAACATCTATTATACGCATCTCTTTGGTAATTTTCTGATATGAGATGTGGGAGGGAATGAGTAGGATGGTGCTGAGATACTCAGCTTTTTGATAGTAAAGAGTTCTGTAGTGTTATAGTGAGGAAGGTCTTCTTGGAAGGTTCAGGTCAAAGCTTGAAGAGGGCGGACTCAGTGTTACTACATTAGGTCTATGTCTGGGCTTCTATATGTATAACTACGTCCCTCTGTCCCGCCTCCATGCAGTGTACCAATCTAACGTGTACATTTCGAATACGGTGAATTGAATCGCCAAGCTTGATTGCATTGTGAATAATATAAAAATCTTTCTTTCTTAGAGTTGCAAAGAAGAGCTATTTTAAACAGAAGAGTCCAGGAGGTTGCCGCTTAACTCAGGACATAATACTAGTTTCTCATATCCAAGTATTGAGGAGAAGCTGCTATTCAACCCTCTTCTGGTCTGCTTGTCTGTAGTCATAAACATTTCCCTCTACAAAGCCCAACAGGAATGACGAGCCATCACGGTTATAGTATGGCAACTCATCAACTACAGAACTATCATATTGAATGGTGGCTATTTTAAGCCTTGCTCTGTTTGCCAAGTGATTGTCCCAGTGGAGATTTGCTCTATCGCTTGAAATGGCAACTTGTTTCCTTTGTTCGACAACAATGCCAGTTACCTTCGAAACTGGCTTAACAAATACTCTATGCGTAAGAAAAAACATGCTCTCCTATTTTATTAGATAGTACATACATGTCACACCCCTGAAAGCGCATCTTAAAGGCAAGTTCTAGCTCCTGGAACTTCAATACTTATATGCTTTAGCTTTATCTTCTTACCTTTCACGGATTATACTCCATCGATGAATGCTCAACCGTTCATATATAGCTGGATGAGAACTGTTTATCATGGACGATACATTTTCAATTAAATCATTGAGAGTTGTGCATATCCCTTAGTAATATTATGTTATTGAGCTATTATTAAAGCTGTTTACTAGCTGGACGTGAATACAAAGACTGCACTCTATATATATTGATGGAAGACAGCTATACTACGTTGAGACAAATTAAGCTACGTTGGGATCTGCTCTCAATTCCTTCCGTACTTCGTACATTCTCATTCAGGAAATAGAACGCTCTTCAAGATATCTTATTGTTCTGAATGGACGTCTTGGTATGGCTATCAATGTCCAAATGTATACATTGATTGATAATGCACGTGCACAGACCAAGCAGCCGATAAGCCTAGCTCCATACGTCAACCGACACCGCCTTCCCTTCTCTTCTTTCTATTCTCATCAACTGCTGCGAATCAGCGCAAAGCTACAGCTACGGTATGACACCCTTTCTTGTCCTAATTGAAATCCCTTGAAGGTGGGCTTGAGTTAGAAGCATGTAATGCTAACACTGGGTTGCAATTACACCCAGAGACAGTCATGAGCGACCGATCTACATCCACACCGCAGCGCGGTCCATCCCCGTCCAAACCACGACCGAAATGCACACTGCCCCCTGAGAAGGTCTTCTCCATTCAGATAGGAACCGAGCTCTTCCGTGTCTCAGGAGCTTCGATAGCGTCCGATGGTCAGTGGCTCTCCGATCTCAGTGACTGATCCCCGCTAAAGTCTTGGAGCTCCGTCCTACTTCTCTCAATTCTTCGAGGAGCAACTGCTCCACACACCCGACGGCGCGAAGGCCAGGACACTGTACATTGATCGTGATCCGAACACGTTTAAAGCGATCGTAAGGCATCTACAGGGTAGGCGCGACACAGTGGAATCGAATTATGCTCGGTGTTGACGTTCTCGCCCAATGCGACAGGCTATCATATTCGGCCCAAAGATGGCACCGAGTTCGTCCAATTCTTCGCGGACGCGCAGTTCTATAGTTGTATGTCTATCGCATTTACCGGGAATATTGAAATCGACAACTAATCCATATTGACCGTAGTGCCGCGCCTCATCTCTCAGCTCTTTGAATCAGAGATCTTCATTCGAATCGGCGACAAGGATTTCCAAATCCCGCGCGACATCTTCTCTAGTCCCGGCGACTCTCCAAACTTCTTCACTCTAGGCTTCGGTGCCTTCTTTGCCTCCCCCACTGAGATCTTCCCCGGACTAAATCGCCACGGTCTTTTACGTCCCCCAGCCATTGTCCCACCAAGCGTGCCCAATCGATCGGGAGAAGTTTTCGCGCAGCTCCTTCATCTCCTGCGCGGGTATCCTTTGGAGATAAAGAATGAAACGCACCGCGCCGAACTGCTACGCGATTGCCGCTACTTTCATCTACGCGGGTTAGAGCAAAAGCTGATTCCACACCATATCAGTTTCAATCCGATCCGACAACGATCGGAAATCCTCATCCGCCTGGAGGATGTGCGCCGCTCAGGAGTAAGCGTTGCCCACGGCTCAACCCCGTCCAGCGGCTGGGTCACGTACTCGCGCCCGTTCGTCGATGAGGAGACATACGACCTGATTCTTGAGATCGGTGACGAAACCACCATCGTCGACCTTGACACCAAGCTTGTTGCATTCCTGAACTCGACCAAGGCGCGCTTCTCCAGCTTGCTGCAGATTATAACGGGAAAGGTAGACTTGCCAGACCTGTCAGAAGGCAGTGTCAAGGTATCTATCGAACGAGATACAGACTTGACTGTCGACGGACAAGCCCACTACTCAGAAGCCTTCGGACATGGGTCGGAAGAGGCCGAAGTGTCGCAACCTGCGGCTAAACGCAGACGAGTGGAAGGATCCTCAAACGAGGGTGGACGGTATATCGTCCGGAATGGCCATTGGCGTCTGCGCTTCCACCCTAATGCTACCGGCGACAGACTCGAGTTTATTTTGGTGGCGGTGAAACTAGATGCATATACAGAGCAACGGAGTCGGAATCATACACGGGCGTTTCTGGGATCTTAGCATTGATATCTTCTTGAATGGTCACACGCATCATCTTCTACTTACGCCCTGCCACACTATTATACATTTACATATGCCACATCAGAACAAGAGTAAGTGTCATTGTCAAACATACAACATCCACCCACTCCCCTCAAGGAATACCTCTCCATCAACACCCTTAAAAAAGGCCAATATCACCCCCTATCAAAACATCCCCCATCATCGTTATCACCATAATAATCATGAATTACGCCCCGAAGAAGACACTCCCCCCCAATGCATCCCATAAAACAGAAGAAACACCAATCGCACCTCATCACTATCATCATCCTCAGCCAACGCCTTCAGAATCATTAACCCCTCCTCCGCATCCTCGTCATTATACGGTTTCAACCCCCAGCTGAAGAGGAATTATGTCCATCCACCGTAGGACTTGACGATGGATCGTTCGGCGGTTGTGAGGGGTGGTTCTGGTTGGTTTCTGTTAGATTGATTTCTTGGGATGATGGGGATGTGTTGCTTTATAGAGGGAGAGAGGGGGAAGGGATTGGACGTACGGAGACAGTCAGTTAAGGGCATTTTGGAAGTTTTGGTATTGTTTTGGTATGAATTTGTTGATTTGGGACTTGGTGGATGTTGTGATGATGTTGTTGTTTGGTGTTATTAGTAGTATGGAGGTTGGAGGTTGGAGGTTTGAGGTCAAGTTGTTGTCTTGGTTAGGGAAGTGATAGATCATAGGGTAAGTATTCCAGGGGGGTGTGCATACAGGGCAAACATTGCGTTGTTTTGTAGTTGGTGCTTTGCTATCTAGGTTGTTTGTATGTATACCTAGGGTATAAGGGTGGTTTGCATGTATGTATAGGGGAGTGTCTTTTATTTGTTACGGGTATTGGGATGTTCGCTCTGGTATTTATTGTTTTTAATGAAATAGGAATGTATTAACATTATTTACAAGGTCAAGTTACTGGGCTTGGTGACAAGAGGATCTTTGGTAGTAGATATGCATGAAGTATATATACTGGAGGCTTGGTGTAAGGTCCACAGACCACTGCAGGTCTAATCGGAAAAGCCTGCCCATTCGTCTTCCTCTTCCTCTTCCTCATCCTCTTCGTCTTCGCCATCTTCATCCTCACTCTTGTTCTCATGTCCACGCTGAGAATCCTCCACTTTTCCAGCTGAACTCTCGTCTCTCACGAATCCAGCAACGAAGAATCCACCGAGCCCCTCGTCATCGCCGGGCCAACATCTCAAGCAACCCTCCAGCTCTTCATCAGAAAGGTCGACCTTGAGCTCGGCGCTCTGGGTACCGTCCTGCGTCTGGCTGTCGCCGGAACTCCGGCTTTCAGTCCGGACACCCCGATGTTTCCACGCCCTCAATCCCTCCGGCTGCTCGTCCCTGCGCATAATCCTCCATCCACGCCGCCTGGCCACTTCCGACGCCAAAAGCCGCTCGACAACCGACTCATTCTCAGTCAGATGAATCGAACAGGTACTGTACGTAATGCGCGTCGCATTCGGAAACGACATGGCATGCTCCACAATGCGCGTCTGCAGATTCGACAACTTCGTCAACCGTTCCAGGTCCAAATGCGTACTGGCCATCTCGTTCTCGTCCGTAGCTGACATCGACACCGACCCATCAGCCGCCCCCTCGGTTTCATCCTGTCCCCTCTTCCGCTTCTTGCCCTGCTTCTTCCTCTCCTCCGCCGGCGACACTGGAAGAGCAAACTTCGGAACATCATCCCGCCCAATAATCCCACTCCCCGAACAACTGGGATCCAGCAACAACGCAGAAACCTTCTCAAACCGCTCATCCTCGGGATCCAGCGCCAAAAAGTCCTGCCCAGGAAGCACCGTGGTAAAGTGATCCGCGCCCGCCGCCGAAACCATTTTCTGGAGCGTCTTCGCGCGCACCTGTGACGCATCCATTGAAATAATCCGCTGCCTCGGCTTCTTCCTCTTCTCATTCTTGCACAGCAGCGACGCCAAATGCGTCGTCTTATTCCCCGGCGCAGCACACCCATCTACCAAATCCCCACCACTCCATACACTCCCCTCTCCGAACAAAAGGTACGCGGGAAAGCACGACGCCTTATCCTGCAGGATGATCTCCCCATTCTTATACGCCGGGGTGGCCGTGAAGTCAACTCCGGGAGCCACCGCAACCAAGTCCGGGATATTGGGGTCGACGTAGATCCTCTTCGTATCGTCCTTGACCACCAGCTCCGACAACGCATGGACCCGTTTATATGACGCGAATGTACTCTCGAACTGTTTCTCCGCCGTCGTGCGCACATTGTTGATCCGTATCCACCGCGGGTAAAACGCCGCTGCACCCAGCGGTTGTTTCTCCTTCTGCACGGCGTCCTTCAGTTGCTCAATGGACGCGCATCCGCGGCGCACCCGCGCCTTGATGAATTCCCCCTTTAGTCGCGTCTTGTGGCGCTCAATGGCCTGACGGATAGGATGTGAACTGGGCGCCGCGATGCCATTCTTCGCGAGAAGGTGATCATGGACCAGGAGGAGAGCGAGAAGGGGTGTGAGCTATAATTTCCGGAAGAAAAGAGATTAGATCACTTGCGTCCGTCAGCCGGGATAAATTGATCTCGCATTATCCGGTTTTCCTTCCTCCTCTTGAATGCACTCCTGTCAAAAATAGGAACAGTAGGGAAGGCGTAAGACGAACCTTGGGCTCGAGTTTCAGGATGCCTGCATGGTCGATTACTTCCTTGAGGACGGGGTCCCATTTCGAGGCTTCGATGGTTAGGGCGTAGATTTGCGCGGGGTTGGCTTTGATGTTGCGGGCGTTGTAGATGCGGGATTTGAAGGAGCCGCCGGTTGGGGAGGGGCTTGTGAGAATTTTGACGGCATCATAGTATAGAGACATTTTTCGTTGTTGCTCTTTTGGAGAGCCTTTGGGGAAGTTGGTTGATCTGGGAATATTTTTCGTTGCGATTGATTAAATTCAGTTGAAAAAAAAAAGTGGTGTTTGCTTTGTTTGCAGGTGTTATCTTCGATTCGAATTGTATCGTTGGTACTACTAAACTCGTAGTGCTGTCAATAAAGACAGTTTTTCTTTTGAGTTTTTTTAGTTTGATTTATGTATGTTGATTTTGACTCTGTCGATAGTAATCCAGGGTGTTGAGTTTCAAGAACTATCCGATAATGCGCTCATCGTGCATGTCAAGATATCCACCACCCAAAGTCCCTTATCTCCGCATCTCCGAATTCGATATCCATACCACATACCACGAGTATCCAACAGTCCCCCTTCCATGGACAACCATTCACTCTATTCTAAATGTATTACTCTGCCAATACATCTCCCCAATATTCTCAACCCAATCCAGAACATGAAACAAATCCCAATCCCCCTATTCAACTGGAAGAGAACCAGAAGAATGCCTGATAGATGAGCGATAGGAGATGGGAGGGGGAGGAGCCGTGGGTGAAGATCACGAGGGTTGTGGTAGGAAGTTGTGTTTTGAGGTCCAAGGCTTGTATCGGCGGATCCAAAGTGTCTATTTTGGGGTGGAGCGAATAATGATGAGATTGAGCAGGTTGGATTGTGGAAGAGGGTGCAGTGACAGGATGCAAAGAAGCCGAATGTAGATAATATTACACTTATAATATACTACAGTGTTTACATATGGATAGACGTAGCTTGATAGATAGATTCTTGGATTGCATGACCAACACCTGTATTACCATCAGATCCATAAGCGCCAGAGAGTAAATCGTAAAAAAAGATCGCCGTGCATAAGCAACATGACGGGGTATCCAGTAAGCGAGCAGAACGAAGATTAGAAAGAACAATCCCCCCGTTTCTATGACGATCGAGTGGTAGCGAGCTGAACGCCGGAAGAAGAAAACCATAAGCCGTAAAGTAAAGAACCAGATCCGAACTCCGTGCAGAAGTAACCGAAATGCTAAATCCCAGATGGTACACCGAAGCGAAAACCAAGTATGTTCTAGAACGCGTATATGTAGAGCATGTCTGCCAAAGCAGATGCGTCAAAAAAGAGTGGGATCGATGGCACCAAAGTGCATCGATAGCAAGTCTCAAGGAGTCGAGTCACTTAGAAGGTGCTCCAGTTCCAGCCCCGAGGGATGCTGGCAGCAATCTCAGTGCTCTGACCCAGCATCGCGGTGAGTGCCTTTCTCGATTCCTCGTCGACGTTGTCCACATGCTCCGTCGTCTCCTCAGCCACTTCCTCGGTCTTGATGTTCTGTGCCTCGATCAAGGTCTGGATCTTGTTGAGCCGCTCGCTACGCGACTCCTCCCAGCGCTGGAAGGCAAGCCAGCACAGGTCGCACGCACGAGAGGGGACGCCTTCGGGGTGGAAGCGAGCCTCTTGGTCGAGAGGAACGACGTGGGGAGTGTGAGAAGAACAGAAGACATGACCGCAGTGGCGGCAGTGATGACGACGAAGGAAGAGACCGAACGAGGAGCGGCATGTGGGCGAGTCACAGTTGGGAGAGGCTGAGTCCGCCTGTGATATGTTTCGTTAGCCACTGTAGTTCTGGTCGAGTGGGACACAAGGGAGGCTCCGCCCGGTCGGTGATATCAGATCACGCCATCATTCGCGATCCGATGATCCACGCGACATCCCAAGCCGTGCGCACGCCATACACGCCATATAAAGCACGCACGACCCCAGATCGACCGGGCTTTCCTTTTGACAGAAAATAGAATTCTCGAATTGAACGTACCTTCCAGTGATCTCGAGTAGGAAGACCAGTGACTTCACCAAGATGCTCATGCTTCATCAATTCATCCTGGGCTAACTTGCTGATTCCATCGCTCACCGCACTCTCAATGGTGGAACGACGGGTCAGGGCAGGCTGGGGTTCCTCGCTGCCGTCATTCAAGCTGTCGAGCGAACCATGGACACTGCGAGGGGGGGAAGGCGGAGACGGCTTCTGAGGACGCTCGGTCGGGCGCAAGGCAGCGGGAACATAGAGGGGTCCCTTCGGGGGCCGTAACTGACGAGTCTGCAAGGGAAGATACTGCTGACGGGGAGACGTCGGAGAGTTATTGGCGGTATTCACCGGGGACGGCTGGCCGTAGACCGAGATCTGGTTGGCAGGAGACGTGGTGGCGGTGAGAACGTGAGTAGCCATGATAACGTTTCGGTCAGGATCACGGGATATCAAGTGATGATGGTGGATCAATAGCGATCGAAGAGAAGACCAGATAGATAAATAAGATCGCAAGTGGACAGAGGAACAGAAAGTCGTCGTAATCGAGGTATCGTGGAGAGTAGTATTATTATTATAACAATGGCAATCACAAGTGAATCTCTAGATCTGGAGTGGTGAATGGGGTAAAGTTGAAGTGAACCACTGAATCATTGCAAGTGGCAACCGAGATCGATGACGCTGTGAATGTCCCGAGCGGGTGGGGATTTGTTCGGCGGAAAGTAAATTCCCAGTAGATATTGGGTTTAGCAGGAAGATAGTGTGGTAGATATAGTTCTGGACGGAGATGATAGTGGCAAGTCGTGGAGGGTGGTCCAAGCAACACTATATGATATGTCGACTTCGTCCAGGAAGAGGGGGGGGGGGAAGACAGAGAGCGATAAGGGATGAAAAGGCAGAGAGACTGCAACGATAATAATAGCGGGGAGAGGGAGGGAGGAGGGGGAAGCATTAGACTTAAGAAGGACTCTCTCGAGTCTCGCGCGAGAGAAAGCCAGACAATGGAGATTAAAATAAAATCAACCACAGCGAGGCGAAGGTTGAGCACTGACTTGGGGGGACCTGGACCCAGGACGATTTTGCCATGCGTCGGTGGAGCAGGAGATAAAATCACTAGTGTCGTTTTTACCTATACTTCGGTTATTATTGGCGTTCCTCCCTCTCGTCGGAAAGAAAATCAATTCAAAAATCATAATCATTCAAATAATAATAATAATAATAATAATAATAATTAAAATAAGTAAATTCATTTGACGAAAATCCTCCCCCTCCAACCAACAAGACAAGACTTGCCCAAGCCCGGTAAGGTTAATGAAACTAGAAAGTCCCGAAGAAATGTAACGAGTGGAGCCCCTTTGGAGATCCCCATCCAGTCGTTGCATCTCCATCGGTGCAGTTCCATTCATCATTACTTCACCGATAACATGCTTTGCCTTGTTTTGTATAGATCTTGATTTCGACTCTTCTTTCTTTTCTCTCTCTCCCTTTTTTTTTTCAGAATGATGGACCATCCGCAAGGATCGTCGTATATTTTCTCCCGTCTATTTCTTCGGGCAACGATATGATTTCGTGTCTCTTCCGTTGTCAAGGAAAGATTCCGATGGAGGCAGCCACACACTAAACCACATTCGGAACGGTATTTTGCCGAGGATGTGGAAGAAGGAAATGATGGCCGTTTCTGGTTGGGCGGGATTCCGCCGAGCTTCAAACCCCTAGGAGTAGTAGTAATCTAATCAGGGAGGATTTTCCGTAATGTAATGTAGGATTATTCTTCCGTCCCTCCATGAAAGTCCCCGAGACAAAACATGATCCATAATCGAGAAATTGAGAATTAGTCCGTCGGAATTAATTTAATTTGACCAGGTACGGATGTCTCTGAGACAATGCTAAATTTCCGGAAAGAATGTTGTCGGATCGACTATCTCGTCGACAAAAGGAAAGAAAGGCAGTTCAGAATCAATAACGAACGGGTGGTACAGGAGATGCAACTCGGATCCCAGGAAACTCCAAAAGCGAATCAATCCCTTTTTCCCGAAAACAACTAAAAAAGTCATGATGACAACACTTCCCGATCCTGGGTCCAATCCCTGTCCCTCCCTTCTTGACCGCTTTTTACGTCCAGCATGCCTCTTGTACATTCCCTGGAAATCCTTCCATCGATCATCATGCTGGAGGATTGACAGTATCAATCGATCACTCTTGTGGCAAGAGGCGTGACGGGTTTCCGCTTTGAGGGTCATCTCCAACTGTCCACTGTCCACTCTCCCCACTTTTCAGATAGATCATGTACGGAACTATGTTTGATTATCTAGTGTGCCTCCTTCGAGAAGTATAAGATAGTCAAATGAAGTAATGTTATTAGTCGTGGCGCCTGTTCCACCGCTTACCGTCCCGGTTACCCCGTCACTATGATTGAGTGAAGTTTTGAGGTGGATCTCCAACTCCAAGCCGCCACTGGCAAATCAGCTGAAAGCCAGTCAGAGGAAGGACGGCGAGTGTCCGGTGTGCAGGAAAACGGATCCGCTAACCGAAATTACCTGAGCGGTGATTGGTCAGACCCGACGAGAGAGTCGCACATCGGGGTCTCCACATCCTGACGTCGGACCCACGGCTCAGCCTGACCGAAGGACTGGAGTCACTGCCTGGCTTTACTCTGTCGGGAAGAGTTCACGAGACTTTCGATCCCGTCGTTGCACCAAACGCGCCCCTCCGAATCACACCCGATGCTACCTTTTGTCCTGCCCACTACATTACAGGATGGATGAGAACTCTGTGGAAACGTTGGGAGGTCGTACTCCCGTAAGATGGAGTCAGAATGAATGAATGTAGAATGCGACAGGGGAAACAGTCGAGTCAGTCATATTAGTATATCCCTTGCGACAACCACAAACACCAAACAGGATGGCGGTGGAATTCTTGATGGTTTGTCCGACTCACGCCCGGTGCATTCCTCCTCCTCTTTACTAGTACGAGGATCGTCTCGCCGCGACCAGTTGGTCCAAACGGAACAAGTTCAAGAGGGAAGGGCTGAAGCAAGCAAAGGGCACCAGTTGGAGCGTTCCCACTTGAGTTAGTCCACGAGATGAAAGATAACGCTAACGGGGGTGGGAACCAATCAATCGAGGTGGGTCCCCTCTTGGCTCGCCTCCGGATTGGAGACCTCCTCATCTTGTTATCGTCCGTCGTTCATTGGTTGAAATTCATCAACCACGCTACGATTGGCCAGTGCTTCCGTGTCGTTCCTCGAGGTCAGCACGGACAGTCCCCGAAATGAAATGATGGAAACCTCGATCGCCTGCTCATCCTCGGGGCAAAGACATCCCATCGATAGAGGCGAACACTTTTCTCTCGAGAAAGATTATGTAACGAATACTGTTCACTAACTAACTACGGGCCCAGTCCCGACGGCCCACGACTGAACCCGGTTAGCCCTGCCGTAGCTTCTACCTCGGCCGTTTGATTGCCCTGGTCTCAAATGTCAGCCAGATGAGACGTTGATGTGCGACCTTGCCAATATCCCTGTCTAGTGTCCTGCGTCCGGATGCGCCCTGATTGGAACAGTTGTCGGGCTGAATGAATACCACCAACCACCGACTTTTCCCATGGTCCCGAATATTCTAGCACCCGAGTCTAAATGGGCTACCGCGCCTGTAAGACATCCGCGGACTTACATGTTTGTTGCTTATTGTGTCGTGCCGGCCGTTTGCCCGGAATCCAGCCCGGTCTGGAAGGCGATCCCTGACAAAGCACATCCGACCAAGACAACTGAGAGAGATGCGCTTTTCTCTCGTCTACTCTATCTGGATCTGTCCCTGGTTATCTTGATAGGTTGAAGTAAATCTTAAAAAAATTTTTATCCGGGAGCAATCACATCGACATCGTAGAGCGAGGGAGGCACACAGTTCTTTACTCAAAACAGCAGAACCACAACAACCTCCCCAAAGCGTACCTGAGACGACATGGAACCCAAAAACAAAAAAAAAAAAAAAAAAAAAAAAAAAAAAAAAAAAAAAAAAAAAAAAAAAAAAAAAAAAGCCACATGCGACCACGGGATCCTTCCATTCCCGTTCCATTCGCGTTCCATCAAACGCAGAACCAAAATAAAAAGAGCGAAAGCAAAACAACAACAGGGAGCCACACTATGGGTAATTAGTTGAAATAACTTACTCAATAACTACCCCTACGAACCATGGTTCAGCATTCTCCAAACCGCCCAACCACGACGCAAAGGATGGGAACTGACCGTCGATCGCCTCCCAGAAGGGCAATCTTAAAGAAGATTCGACACAACCTTCCATGACCACCTGGAAAGCTTAATCTGCCCCCCGAGGCGGTCAACGAAGAACGTTCACCGTTTGAGTCCACTTATCAACTGATTGAACCTTTCGGTCGGAAACCGCGGGAATGTGCAATGGATCTGCCCCTTGAGCTCTCATCTACTGAGACGAGGGATGATTATGCTTCCCATTCTTTGGAGACGGGGATCCACTGATTGACCGTTGTGAGCGGTGAGGAAACACTCCGGAGGAGCATTCATCATGAGACTCATATGAACACCGTGTACTCCGGACCTTTACCCAGCGACAATGTACTAGTTTGTAGATCCTCTCAACAGATTGCCTGTGCGGTGGATAGTGAGGCAACACACACGGGATCGAAAATCGGGTCAGCACTCCCAAAAGATTTGCGAGATTATCCCGAGACTCCGGATCAATAGATGGAAGACCATTCACCCGGCCTGTCGGGTTCGTGTTCTTCCCAATCTCCTCGATTTATTTTTAGCCTTCGCTTACCAGGAGAGGTACAGACGTATACGTATACGTAGTGATGTTGTCCCGACCGCCTCGACAACGACAACAACCACATACCGTCCACATTGCTTCAACGACGTAACTATGTAACTATCCAAAATACCCCAAACTGAAACTCACACCGAGACGATGGCCAGAGTCTCACAAATATAAAACAAAACAATCCAACCCCCGTTTTCAGATCTGCGTTACATTCCCCCCGTCGATCTCCTGCTCCTGGACTAGTCCTCTCTGAGTCCGAGTTGGCCGGTTTAGGGTTATCTTAACTTTCACTGCAAGGGGGTCGTTCATCAACGCAGTTGCATGAAAGAAAGCGTGGCTTTTTGGTCTTTTTTCTTTTCTTTTCTTTTTTCCAGTTCTTGCTTTGTTTCAATCCCGGTCGCAACTGTCGTGCGACTCAATTCACCGGCTTAGGATTTTGGCTAGTGCATGTAAGGAGTAGCAAGGTTTAGCCGTGGCTCTGTGTTTAGCGACGAGGCGATAATGATTATTGAATAGGTTCAGCATGTTACGCCTGCAGTCATTCAGGGGTCATATGGTCATGTGGGAATAGGAGGACATTCTTTCCGGGGTGACGATCATTGATAGCGTTGAGAATTGCTTTGTTGTGTGGGGAGCTAACTGGTCGTGGGTACGACGTACGAGTAACATGATTTTGGTCGCTTGGGGTAAATTTTTATATATCTGTATCGCCACGTGCATATGTACTCCCACATCATACGCGGCGACAGGGGATATTGACACTATCGACTCATAGAGGTCGTGCGTTGAATAGTCTGGATTCTTTATATCGATTATTTATATCAAAGCGACTAGCTCACGCAACTATCTATTTAATCATGGACACTAAGAGACTTGGACAAAGGATCCACTGCGCCTTGAATCAGCACACTTCCTTAACACGAGCTGCATTCGGCTAAATTACTTCTGGGCAATAATACAGCACGTAGAGAGAAACTTAGGCTCGAAAGACGTCGAGTAGATTTCTTGTAAAACTATCTATTAGCACAATGTATTGGCCCCTTTTATGACGTTAAATCAAGAACAGCTTCTTTGAGCTAACAGTACACCGGCCTAGACCTTACAAAATAGACTCTGTTTTTAACAGAGAGCATTATAGGTCTCTCGAGAGGTATAATGTATGCTAGCTCCCGCCTGACATGATATCTGGAGGTACATCAGTAGGGATACAACCTAGTAACAGCCTTGACCACTCCAAAGAAGAAGGTTGGAAGCTCTCCAAACCCACCCCAAGCGCCTTTCTACCTATAGGCTATACCATGAGATTCAACCGGTCCGAACAATTCAACTATGAGCGCAAAGACCTATTGCAGGAGTTGTAGATGCCTAAATGAGTGTGAACGGCGGTTTGAAGACCTTCGAATAACTGAACGTCAGCGGAGACATCGAATTTCTTCTGCAGGTAGTTCCACAGTTCCTTTAAGGTCTCCATCTTGATAACTTCATGTCTGATTGCGTATGATATTGATGAACAGATAGTGCCAATAGCCTTTTAATCGAGCTACTCCCATTCTACCTTCTTCATTTCGATCTTCTCGATTTCTGCAGTTGAGCGCTCTTTCTCCTTTCCTTTAGAGGATGGGAATGAAGATGAGGATCCTTCCGCGGCGGCTGATGCTGATCGAGTCACACGTGCTGTAGGTTGACTGGGTCCAGCCTCTGCAGACTTATGGTCGGTACGGATTTCAGGAGTAGATACTTTCCCGAGACGATTCTCTATCCGCCTTGGGATCTGAGGTAAGTGATAATAATCTCAAGAATCGACTGTCTGACTATGAGTACCAGCCGCCTGATGTTATCAAGCGCGGAGACTTTTAGACACTTGCTGATGAGGCAATATAGGGCGAAGGAACCCCTGGATCATATGAGTACTAGTGCCAGCCGCCTCCAGTGTATTCAGCACCTGGAGAAGGCTGACCAATAGATCCTTCAGGCTCTCTTCATCGAGCAGGGCGATATCTTCGTGGGTCGACCGGGTGGTGAGCCCGGCCGCCCGCAACGCCTGGACATAGGCCGCAGGGTAGTCTGGCATTTTTGCGAAATCTCGTTTCGACAATCTTCTGGCACCTTGGAGTAAAAGCATCACAATTTTCAAGCGATGACATAATGTTCAGAACCTAGCCAAGGCCAGAGGGCGAGTAATATCGAGCCGATTTAAGCTCCCATGATGAGTTCTTAAAGGTTTTGCAGGTCAATACCCAAGGCTACGAGAGCATGTTTCCAGGGCCCACTTGTGAAGTAGTAGCCACGGCAAGGAAGTGCTTCGATAGAAGGATTGTATCGTCTCTCGACGATAGGCCATGCGTTTGTCGTTGAGTAATAAGGTGGACCAGTGACTCGGGTCGATCTTCACAACATTTTAGACACTGTAGACTGTATCGCTGGGATTGATCTGCTTTATCAGATCTTTATAGGACTCTGTCATTTGCAGTTCCCGTCATGCTGCTCTGCGTCGACTTATTGGCGTGGCTAGTATATCTGCCGAATCGTCTTCCCCCATAAGTGTGTTGCCAGCCTTTACCATTGCGCCACGATCTTTAACCGCATCGTCAACCACGTCTTCCAAGATTAAGAACCCCCTCCGAGCAAGTGTCTCGGTAAGTGAGGATCACCCACTTCTCATCCTTCGTGACATACTTGCCAAACGGGAAGGTAAACATCGGCCCTATTACTCCCGCCACCATGGCCCATCTTCATTGTTGAATATAACAGTTGCCGCCCTTCCAACTAGATGGTCTGGGCAATAGTTGCCCACTTCCCAATGCTCAGGTCGACCTGGTCAAACGTGACTGCTTGATAACGCCGAAACTCGGGCCCAGTCCTTGGGTCAACGCCGAATTTGATCAACTCCTTCTTCCATGGACCATTTCAAACATGTCCACACAACGGTGGGGCTCCTTCGATATCAGTCGAACTTGTAGAGCTCATCCAATTCATCTAGCTTGCCCGTTGGTGTGCTTCGCCTATCATCGCATTGTATGAAGGGACCTTTTTGGTGCAACCACATGTGTATTGCTCCTTCATATATAAACACCTTCAATCTAAAATCTTTGGAGATCCGAATACTCTAACCTCCTGTGTAGCCCAATATCAACACTACCGGGCAATGATTGATCTCATCACAGGCGGCCTGGCGAGTAATATAGAGAGCATGAATAGAAAGAGGCCGTCGTTGATAGTGATAGCGAAGTAGAGCAACCTTGTCACGAACGATATTGTTGAAAGGCACGACTGGTAAGCAGGAAGGAGGTTCATGTGCTGTAGAGCTCGGGTGGTTACCAGCTTCTTCTGGCAATTTGGAGTGAAAGCATCGCAATTTTTTAGGTTGTATATCAAACAGAGAAGCTTGGAATACGGGCGATTCCTATCGGATAAAGCGCTGATTCTTGCTGCAGTACGTTCACAGCTTTCTGGCATATCTTCAAGATATCCTTGATAGATATCACGGTCTGGATAAATGTCGCTATCGTTCGTGCTTGCAGATGTAGCAGATTGGGGTAGTCGATCCCCTTCATGTCCCCGACGACATACAGGACGTGTAATGCGCGGCTAAAGCCCACGTTAAACGGGAAAGGCCATACATGAAGCCGGTTTGATCACCAACTCTCATGTTGAATCTAATGAGCTTGGGCTCACCACCATGGAAGGTATCGATCCTGCGTACAGCAATGTCCCCAAGGCTGAGCGGGAAGCTGGATGTGTAGATAGTCCAGTGCGATTGTATACTTCCTGAACTGGTAAGTTATACAATTTTCAAGGACCCGTTCATTTGCAGAGTTCAAAGCTTGTACTATCCTATGAGGAGTGTTAGCATATGGACTTTCTAAAAGTATTAGAGAAAAATCAATTTTGTTGGTGAACTCGGGACTTACCAAAAACGTTGCAGCCTCGCCACCATCATCCACGAACAAGCGGCCTATCGCTCGGGCAGACGGTTCACGTGGGGCTTCATCAGCACCATCTTACGTGCGCATGTCAAGGCACGGCCAGTCCCCAGCGTCCCCGGTGCTCGATCAATATCCCGGTGCCTAGTTGCCGGCGGGCCTGTTCTGGAGACTGCGTTCCTCTTCGTTTTCCCTCGTGGCATTCATCTCGAAAGACCCGTGACCAGACCACGGTGTCCCCATACCGACGCCGGTCTATATAGCTTCCATACTTGACTCCCTTCACTGTTCTTGCGGGCACCCTGACGGTCATATCGATACCCAGTGGGTGGGCTGTTCGTGTACTAAAGGATTTTATCGATGTGAGGCCAACAATCCCAGTTAGGCCTGCTCTCAATGTCGGTAGGTCTTCTATCGCGATTGCCTTTCGAATCTCTCCGGGAACTCGGTCTCCTATTCCCCTTTTTTTATATACGGTCACCGTTGTGTGGTCTTAATCTTGTTGGCAGAGTTCCTTGCTCTTTATACTGTCCAGGATTGTATGTGGAAGACTTTCTAGGTATGGAGGTTCTCCGTGCCAGTTGTCTTTGGTATACAATGTATACTGTTATCCCGGTCTGTTTTTTATTGATATTTTTGGCCCACTCCGAAGCCTATACCGGAAGGAGCTTTGCCGGCACTGTGTGGATTTGTAGCCTGGTTTTTGGTATTATCTTCGCGGTTGAGCTGTCTGCCACACAAGGACACTCCACGGGGTATGTATTGCTTGCAGTAGAGGGACACGGTCTTTCATTGTCGGTCTCGATATGGTGTTGCCCATCTTGGGCGACCCGGGATGCCTTGACTTCCTTGTGATTGAGATATATGTAATATGTGATCACGGACACTGTCTGGGTGATAAATATTTTTCCCAACTCTATCTTATCTGTCAGTATACTACTGTATTGTTCTTTTGCTTCTTGGCAGAGAACCTACCAAATCGCGAATAGCTGATAGGAATAGATAGGGCGAAGGAACCTCTTAATTAGGATGTCTGTTGTTGGGTCCCTACCGGTTGATGTATCGAGAGAGAAGAATCGGAGATATTTTGCCCACTTATCCTCGTTAGATAGGATATCTCGAGTCTGTCCTGGAGTGTCTGAAAGCTATAACTTATGTAAGTAACTTGGGTTTAACAATTTATTAGTATTGTCGTGTTATATTTTTATTCTCCTCTTCTGTGTTCTACTCGAATATCTCCGATTCCGTATAACTGTTTTCACTGCCGATTTCTCTGCCTTGACCGACATCGTCTCCGTCTGGTTTATAGATATCTTGGACGGGATTGGGTTCCTATTGAGGTCTGTGAGGTCCACCAGCGGGCTGCCGCGGGGAGCAGAGATCCGTGGCGCTTGTGGTTTTGGTATTGAAGTCGTACAGTTAACTGGGATCCATTCTATGTGAAATTGTGGCACACTCTCATCAGCGCCCAGGGGTGGATCGCGGGCTTCCTCGCTCGTGGGTACGCTGTTCACACAATCGTCTTTGGGCGGTTCTGGAATACTTGTGACGTGGACCTGCAGATATAGAAGTGGAGATGGTGCTCGGGGTAGCGTTCCGCAATGGCCTACAGATGCGTTCAGGTTTAGTATATGGTTAAGAATCCTGGCGCAGGGTGCTCACCAGATATACGATAAGCGCCACCACTGGATATTGGGTCATGATGATAAGCTTCTCCTTCGACCCCAAAGACAATCGGAAAGACGACTGCAGAGCGTGGTAGCCGGCGGCATCGATGAGAACGAGATCGCCCGGGTGGAGACACGTTCAGCAATCCATGAGAGACGGCAAGAACAAGATGGCAACGGCCAGCTTTGTTAGATCACCCATGTCACATGGGACCAGATAGTTTGGCACAATTCCTTGACAGGGCCGTAAGCTGATCACTTTCTAATCTGACAAACCACGGTCATGACGGATGTAAGTATGGACGTAAGTTGTTGAGTTACTCTTCTTGTGGTAGCTCCCTGCATATAACTCATACTAGTAGCTCCGCAGATTGGTTTGTTACTTCTGAATGTGGTCAGCAAACAGATGGTGATGTAGACAAAAGGCCTTGGTACACTCACTACCGGTAGCCTCTGGTGGAGGTGGCTGTATGACGCCTGTGATATTGTCGAGACCTTGGCTGCGTATCTCCCACATCGAAGAGATCATTACACAAATGTTCCACATCGTCTCAGGACCGGGGGTCTATCTCTAAGGATTAGAAGAGCCAGACTGATAGGCTAGGAAAGAGGAGAAGAAAGTATTACATGGACTTTCTGTGTCGTGCCCAGTTCCAGGTGCTTCTTGGGTTCATAATCTCACACACGGTATACACCATTGATTCCTTGCGACACACTCTGTTTGAGACATCTGGGAAGAAAGACTCTTGATAAATAGAAGAAAGAGACTATATAAGTCAAGTGGCAGGCAGGCTCATGACCTGTAGCAAAAGAAGATTTCTTGGCTTCCAACCGCAGAGCTCAGGGAGAGTGCTATCTCTTAAATATTCGTCTGCAAGACTCTGGGCTACGTGGCAACGGTGAAGTTAGACGCCATACTATTGAATTGACAATATAGGTGCATGGTCTGGACTCTCTTGTGTGTAACGTGCGATATACCGGGGCGGGTGAAGTTGCTTTGATTCCCCAAAATACGAGTACTAGATTTACAGATCGCAATGCAGGTGATCAAATCAGAATAATTCGCTCATTGCTTGATTGAATAGCTCATTCAATTATTTGGTTATATTGCATTGAATTGAAACAAAGAATATTGAATCAGAAAGGTACAAGGTAGAAGAAAGAAGGGTTACATGGAACGGCATCTACACGTCACCACCCCTCAGCCAAGCCCTAAAACGACGCAAGCAAGAATCAAGCCACGGTCATACCACCCACCTAATACTCAAACAAAATGAAATCAAAGCTCCCCCCCATCCATGTCAATGCGACTTCCCCGATTACCTGAAACAGAGAATATTCCTATCGTACAATATGAAGCTCGCAGTCTTCAGCGCCAAATCCTACGACAAGCACTACATTGACGTCACACTCCGCAAACAACACCCCACCCTTTGTGAGATAACCTACCATTCATTCGCCCTCTCATCCGAGACCGTATCTCTTGCACAAGACAGCGATGCAGTCTGCGTCTTTGTAAACGACCAGCTGGATGCCCCTGTCCTCCAAACTCTCTATGCAAACGGCGTGCGCGCCATTCTCCTCCGCTGTGCGGGCTTCAACAATATCAACCTGCAAGTCGCCGAAGACCTCGGCTTCTTTGTCGCCAACGTCCCCTCGTATTCCCCTGAAGCGGTCGCCGAGTTTGCAGTGGCGTTGATCCAGACCCTGAATCGCAAGACACATCGTGCGTTTAACCGCGTCCGGGAGGGGAACTTCAACCTTGAGGGGTTTTTGGGCCGTACGCTTTACGGGAAAACGGTGGGGATTGTAGGCGTGGGTCGCATCGGGCTGGCGTTTGCGAAGATAGTGCATGGGTTTGGGTGCAAGTTGCTGGCGTATGATCCGTTTGGAGGCGAGGAGTTCAAAAAGTATGGGGAGTTTGTGGAGCTAGGGGATCTACTGTCGCAAAGCGATGTGGTCAGTCTGCATTGTCCTCTCACAGATGGTACGAGGCATGTGATTAATGATGAGAATCTTGCACGGATGAAGAAGGGTGCGTTGTTGGTCAATACTTCCCGTGGAGGATTGGTCAACACTAAGGCTGTTATCAATGCGCTTAAGTCCGGTCAGCTTGGTGGTGTGGCGCTGGATGTGTATGAGGAAGAAGGGGCACTGTTCTACAATGACCATTCTGGCGAGATTATCCATGATGATGTGTTGATGCGGCTGATGACGTTCCCGAATGTGCTTGTTTGCGGCCATCAGGCTTTCTTCACGGAGGAGGCACTCAGTGAGATCGCCGGAGTTACGTTGGGGAACTTGGAGGACTTCGTTATGAAGAGGACTTGCAAGAACTCGCTGGTGCGTGAGGGTCATTTGGTGGTTCCAATAGACAAGGAGCCTGTGCGGTTGTAGTAGGTTGTTTGGCATCGACTGAAGTTGACAAGGATGTCATTTATTCTTGCTGGAGACGTTGAACTGCCGAACGCTGAATTTATTCTATTACCTGGACACCTGGATGCCTAGGATCCAGATCAAACTATCTATCATATGGTTATGACCGATATTCAAACGAAGATATTCATAATATTCATTAATTCATTTATAATCATCAACCAATGAGGAAAATATCAAGTTGCAATAATCGGACATCGTTCATGCTTCATAACATCAAACCAACTCAGCGTATAATCCTTAGCCTTGTCACGCGCTTCCCAAACCATCTGTGCAGTCTTGGCTGCGGCCGAAAAAGAAGAGAGAGATGTACGATGGCCGGTGGATACCAACCAGTCTAGTAACCCGCGTTGCAAGTCGGGATCCAATGCCTCACAGGCAGCTACAAAGCCAGGCCAAAGGATTGCTGTATCATTCGGCACGCTTTCAGCACGTGCGTTGTCACTGCGCTGCAGGAAATCCAGGCATTTCCGGACAGTATCTTGGAGAATCAGGGCGCTTATGTTAGGAATCCGACGATAGTAGAATAGAATTAGGGCTTGGTGCATCGCTCGCATCAATAGCTGGGATGTATTGTGGTCGCTATCCTCGCTATTCTCAATGGCCGTGTGACGTATTAAGGAGGGCTGGGGGCGGGATGGTGGCACCCAGGATAGAACGTACTGCTCGAGGAGGCTTGCGCGTTTTTCCAGGTCCTGGAGTATGTTCATGTCTACCGTAGTGTTGCGATGTAGTAGCTCACGTTCGTTGGCAATACGGATTGTCTGCGACAGAAGAGTCATCAATGATTCCGGAACTCCATAGATATCCGGGTAGAGCGTGTCTTTCCACTGGCCCATCACTTCCAAATGGATGTCGTTGTGGCCAACTTCGTCGCTTTTCTCCAAGGTGAGATCAATCTCTTCGTCCAGGCTGTCACGCGCCACACGGAAGCTGCGTAGGGAGAGAGGCGAGGATTCAATCGCAAGTAAACTGGAACTAGGGCGGTCGGGGCATATATCAAGGAGTGCGCAGCCGCACGTGCTCTCAGCCATGATACGTATGTATGTGTAGACATGGTGAAGAGAGCGAACTTTGAGTGACTTGTGTGGCTTGGGTAGCCCTCGTATGCGAATGAGATACTCCGCGTCGACTAAGAAGGCTTGAGCATTGGAATTTTCTCCGTGGAATATCTGAAGTTTATTAATGGTGTAATCGATGCTGAAAAAGGGAAGAGGGATATACCGAGAGCATGACCATCGAGAGAACAGCCATTAACAGTTCCTTATACTTTGCACGTCTTGATCCAAGAACTTCCTCATTGAGGGCCACCTCGAGATGTTGCTTGGCTATTTGTGTGAACCCCTTTGACGACATGTTCAGGTCTACGGCATTTGGATTGCGTGAAAACATATGGAGACAGCTGGCGGCAAGCAGTGAGTAGAATAGGGAGAGCCTGGTATGGCTAGCGGTCTGGTGGATGCTGAGCTCTGCGTATGTACTCATTGCGGTGGGAAGATGGATGGCCTGCCAGGGACATTTTTGACAATTCTTCAACGGGAATGATAGGGAGATAATGTTCTCTTTGAAATATCGGAGTAGTTCAGGGGCCTGTGATGGAATATACTTGCTCCTTGACAGTGCAAGGGAGGGATTGGGTATTAGAGACATTGGGAGGGAAGTCTGTTGACTGAGAAATCCATCGGAAATGATACCTAGAGCGTCTGGCAATAGCACCTCCAGATTATTGGGGATAGGGTCAATATCTAACGACAGGTCTGCTCTGGGCACGTCTTCCACATCTTCAGCTATGTTATAGAGCCCATCAAACAAATGGTCATCCTCTGCAATGGTAGGAGCGGAGTCCAATGGAGGCCAGAGGAAGTCCCAGTCCGCCTGGGATGACTCGGCCGGGTCTGGCTGAGATGCATCGTGGCCACTTGGAGATGCCACGCTCGGTGGTAGCTTCAGGACTCCGAAAGGACCTCGGAATGAATCATGCTCCCAGCGTGATTCAGCTCGTCCGTGCTCACCATCTAGCTTGGTCAACGCGGCAGTCGCGGATTGCCGACCGAGACTATCGACAGTCATTCGCGTCATCCGCTCTTGGTCCTCCACTGGCAAATGGGTTAGCCCCTTGCTCTTCGGTCGTCTATCATGAAATAATCGTTACCAGAGAATAATGGTCGGCGGAAAACCCGATCTGGATCCTGAGGACTGTCTTGTAGGCCATCTTTGGCCCACATCAGTTGGCGTTCGTAGCCCAGACATGTCAAACCCTGGTGCTGGCACTTCTGGCACACCGGACGACTTTCATCACATTTTACATGACGACTGCGACAGGTCCCACAGCCAGTAAGGGTGCGGTTACGTTGCAACATTCTGCATATTTCAGATGGTTTGCATGGAAGAGAAGGATTTGCGAGAAGATGGAAGGGATTCCAGATGATATTTAAATCGTAACCCATTAAATTAATTTAATGGGGTTTTGCCACCGGGTCTACTGAGCCCCACCACCATACTAAATCTAAAAAAATACCTTAATACTATTTAGGCTTCACAACCGCTAAAGAGATTTATATAGTCATAGCCATTCTACAGCTTGGAATTGGACTGGGATGCTTCCTCCTGCACAGCTCGCGGAATCTCCTCCTCTAGACTGGGACCCTGTGGCTGCCAACCCAGCAGCTCTCGTGCTCGAGCAGCAGTATATTGAGCATTCGTTCCCCACAGCACGGCACCATGGGCAGTCAGTTTGTCTGCAGCACTGGCATCGATACTCTTGACGGTGGGGTCTTTGATAAAGCCTTGTTCAGCAGCAAACGAAGATACCCGTTGAGAAATGTCCCCAAACGGCTATAGCCAATAATTAGAACGGCAAACTCCAATAATTATTCAAAAGGAAGGTGGCCTTGACTCACCATCTTTCCATTCTCAGCAAAATAAATCCCATTCTCATTCCAAATCAATGGATTTTGAGGGTTAGACGCTTCCTGCGCCAACCTCACAACCAATTGCGCAATATCCGAGACGTGCACATTGCTCCAGCAGCTGAGACCTCTGCCGACTTGGAGACCATGGCCGTGCTGAATAGTTGATTTTGCTAGATCTGGGAGCTGTATGCTGCGCTGGTTCACGGGGCCTCTTCCCCGACCGTAGATCAGTGGTCCGTATATAATGGCCGTTCTGATGTGAGGATTTGTGGCGGAGAGACCAAGGAGGAGGTTGTCGACGGCGCGCTTCGGCGAAGAAGTGATGATGCGTCGGATTTCGGATATGCCTTGTAAATCATTGAATTCTTGCGAGCGTGGTTCGCCGTAGGCATTGGCTGTGATGTCGGGTCCGGAGAGAAGGCTTGCACCGGAGATTTGGATCCATACTAGTGTTTTGTCAGAATGGTGGAGTTGTGGAAAGCAGGAAGGGTTAAGAGAAAGGTGGAGTGAATACCTGGCTTTTGACGCTTGCTTTCTGTCAACCCTTGTGCAATGGCAGTGGCGCTGGCTAGGTGATTTGAACTGGCGAGATCTTTCCCCCTGAGTTAGCTTGCCCATTACGATGAACAGGGGCAGGATCTTACGAAGAACAACGTCGGCCTCTGAGGCTTCACTTGTGATCTTGGCGGTGGAATCTAAGTCCCCAATGACCGGAGTTACGGACGGAAACGTCTTTGTGAGCTGAGATGCTCGACTTTCGCTCCGAACTAAGGCCGAGATATTCGACGTGCGAAAGGCTTGTGTGAGGGCAAAGAGAACATCCCCACCAATGTATCCTGTGGCACCGGTTCTGGTTGGAATAACCGCATTAGTGTGCTGTCTTCGATCTCTTCTTATGTCTTCATAGTACTCACATGAAGATGCGAGACATTGTGTAGGTAGAGCAGCAGCTGTAGTTATTAAGGGCAGAGGAAGGTAATTCAGTGCGAAATAATAAATGTGAAAAGCGTAGAAGGTTGTGTATTAGTGTTGAATTGAAGTTTAGTGCAAGTAGTTGCCAACTTAACATATATACCCAGTTGGAGTAGATAGACTTTAGGGTTGCCGGGGATTCCTGCCTAATTCTCATGGCCCTTAATCCGTAATTGGATCAAATGATGTAACGTGACCCACACCTGCTTAGAAATGAACCTACGAATTTGGCAGCTTATCGCGATGGCTGCAAATGTGGAGAACTTCATGGATGTCCGTATTTGGCCACTCCACGCTTGGCCAACCCTATTCGTACATCTCAATGTGTATTTAGTATACACCACGATAACCAAATGAGGTTGACTCATGGAAACTTATCAATCATCTCAACTGATCAAGAAGCTTATCACGATATATCGCAATAACTGGGTATAGGCTTGTCACGATATGCGTCATTTTAGCTGTGCGACATTGCAATACAATCGAAAGAATAGGCTATATAAACCCGTAGCCACCTCATACATAATGGATAAGATCAAACACCCCGAACTCATACATACTATTGAAGAGTTGAACTCCTTCTTATCTTTCCTACCTAGTCAAAATGTCAAAAAGCGACTTTCCCACCTCTCCTAGCCGTAACCACTACGACGTGGTAATTATCGGCGGTGCCACCAGCGGCTCCTCGATTGCATGGCATCTCAGCACAAACCCCAACTTCAAAGGCTCAGTGCTCGTCGTTGAGCGTGATCCTTCGTTGCAATTCTCCGCCACCAAAGCCAGCAACAACTGCATGCGACAACAATTTGCCACAGCCATCAACGTAAAGATCGCACAATATGCTGCCGACTTTGTCAAACGCTTTGGGGCTGAGTTTCCACCGGACAAATGCGTGCCGGATGGTCCTATTCGCAACTTCGGATACCTCTATCTGTCTGATTCCACGCAATTCACAGAGGTGCTGAAGAAGGATCAGCAATTGCAGGCCAGCTGCGGAGCGGGCACTCAGATTATTTCAACGACGGATATCAAGCAGAAGTACCCATTCTTCTACACGGATGATATCGACAGTGGAAGTCTCAATGTCATAGACGAGGGTGCATTCAATGCCCTCGGCATGGTCCAATGGCTCCGCCAAACGGCCCGCGAAAACGGGGTCGACTATATTGGAAATGAAGTGGTTGGCATGACCGTGGACGGGGATAAAATCCGTGGCATCACATTGAAAACTGGGGAAAAGGTCACGGTGGACACTCTTGTCAACGCCGCGGGGACTCGTGCCGCGACCATTTCTCGACTGGCAGGTATTGACCTGCCTATTGAGGCCAGACGGCGGTACACCTACATCTTCTCTGTCGACGAACCACTCCCCCAGGATCTGCCATTAACCATCGATCCAACTGGTGTCCATCTCCGCTCGTACGGAGCCAAGGACTATCTCGTCGGTTGCCCACCAATCGGACCGGATACAGCCGTGGATGTCGATGATTTCAGCTTCGCGGAGAATGCATGGGAGGAAAAGATTCTGCCCATAATCACTCGCCGTGTTCCAAAATTCGCCAGTGCCTGTGTTACAAATGCCTGGATGGGCCACTATGAGTTCAACACATTCGACCATAATGCCATTGTTGGGGCACACGACAAGGTCAATAACCTTTTCTTCTGCGTGGGCTTTTCGGGTCACGGCAGTCAACAGGCACCGGCATGTGGGCGTGGTATTGCCGAGTTGATTGTTCATGGAAGTTTCCAAACCCTTGATCTGAGTTCGCTTTCATACAAGAGGATTGTAGAGAATCAGCCTCTGACGGAGAGAGCGGTTATCTGAGCCATGAATAACAATTATACACTGACTAAATCAATGCAAACAATCTATAGCTATCTTCCAAACAGCAGCATACCGGACTGCCTATCACCGGGATTTAAGACGGTGATGGACCTGTAATATTTCTAACTGTTTCCATACTTTCTCTTACTAAAGGAACGGCGATTAGACAGTTCATAGTAAAACGACAGGGTTAATTATAAAGGTACAAATACATTTCTGTCCGCCTATATAGTACTAACCTAGAACAAGACTAGACAGCGGCAATCTCTCTATAATAAGCATACTAATTCGCCTCCATCCTATAGCAGAAGGTACCATATAAATACACTCAAAAATTGTCCACCTGCAGGTGCAGCATTACCCCAACTAGACACGAGGATAGACATCCAATGGACTAGGTCCCTGAGGAGTACCCAAAGTAGTCTCCAACTGGCTCTTCCACCAATCGACAACATTGCGCTGACTCATAAAGACCCGGAAGCCACCAACCTCACTGACATTCTGCTCGTAAAGTCTGCCCTGGTCCAGGCTAACCCGGGGAACGAAGCTGCCCGCATCAGCCTGAGCCTTCTGCCACTCGTCGCTGACCAAGAAGCTGAGCAGAAGCTTGGAGGTCTCCGGCTTCTTCGTGCTCGCAAGGATGGCTGCCGTCTGGGACCAGCTCATGCTCTCGTCCTTTTGAGGGTTCTTAATTCCCCACCAGTTCTCCGAACCATCGGCAGTGGTGAAAGTGATCGACCGAGGATTTCTTGTGCTGTTATGGGCGGCCGAGATAACGGCAGCGGGGGTGTAGGAGCCCCGTACCCACTGAACGTCGTTCGCTTGAAGGGCATTGAGCCACTCAAAGCCGTAGCGGCCGATGATCTTAGCAAAGAGATACAGAACGGCATCATCATCGTTGGGATAGGTGAGGACCAGCTTTCCGTGCCATTTAGGGTCAGTGAAGGATGCGTAGTCGTCGGGGACCTCGGATTCGTTCAGCTTGCTGCTGTCCCAAAAGATACCGCCGAAGCCATCTGTACACCTTGTCAGATCATATTTGAGTTCATGAAGAAGGGATAGCTTACACTCTGCGATAGGAAGATAAGCACCGTGAGGATCACGCTCAGAAGCATAAATATCGTTCCACACTGCTGGCTTGTAGTACATAAGGCGGTTCTGCGACTTCCAGCGAGGGAAATCCTGCAGGGTCTGCAGGATGACCACATCGGTTGTCTCCCCCTTGCCGTAGAAGCCACGGTCAATGCGGCTCGCGTGATACTTGGAGAGGTCGACTGTCCAGTTCACCTGGATATCAGGGAAGCGTTTCTGGAACGCATCGATGATGAAATCGTTCTGGTTACCGGCTAGCCAGGCTGTCAGCAATAGGTAGGGGCGAGAGCTGCATGGAAACTTACCATCTCCTCCAGAGGACACAACCAGAGGACCAGACTCCTTCTTTGCGGCTTCATAGATCTCGTCGAGAGTGCGAGTCTCCAAGGGAACATTTCGAGACCATTGAGCTTGACCGAGCGACAAAAGGCTCGACAGAGCGAGAAGACGATTCAAGTAAACCATGTTTTGATGGAGGTTGGGTCCAGTGTTGATGAGGTGAACACGAAGCAGATAGATGTGGTAGATATGAGAATAATGCCGGCTGCAGTCCGGGGATCGTCGCGCCTTTTAAGCAAGCCTTGAGTCTCTAGATATCCAAATGTGTCGAGTACCGTTTGAGAAATACTATCCCAATCGAATACCTCTAGAATCCTTCGAGCGTCCTTGGCGCCGAGCCACGGCACAGTTGCTGTACCATAATGGGCCATGATACAGTAACTGGTCAACTCAAATGATAAATGAAACTAAATGCACGGGTCACCTAGCAGACAACCGGCCGAAGACACAATCCCTCAAAACTACTCGAAACCATTAGAAACAATGTCCTTTTGCCTTCATTAGCGGATACGGTGATTTGCAAGGCCAATGTATCCATAATCAATGTCTATAGATTACAAACCATGACCCTACGCTGATAGTATAATCCTAGATCACGCTCGAGTCACGACACATTATGTGATACGTTAGAGGGACGTCCATATCTGAGACTAAGAAAAGTCGCCTGAATTGAAGGATCCCTGTATCCACATATGTGAATCCTACCTCAAACTATTAAGCCAGATAGATTGATAAGCACGGAATAATTCCGATATAGAAATTTACACTATTGAATGATCCTCGATCCCAACGGTCAGGCAGAGATAGGATCATAGAAGCTTCCTTGTGGCTGCTGCGCCACACGATCCACGGCGCATTATGCTTGGCTTGCACGAAGATTGCCAGATTACTAGTAAGAAACTCGTGGTTAATGCCAATTTGGGGCCGAACCCCTGTGGTGTTGCATCAGAAAGCTGGTAAACGTGTGGGGAGGCGCAGTCCAGACCCTCCTATATTTGGCCTTATTAAACCCTAATCCTATTCTTCCCAAACTTGGGCTTGGCACTGTCTTGGACGACGATCCTATTTCTACCGACTTGGCAATACGATCTACCGACCCAGGCTTCAACGTATATTCTTGGCATATCTAAGATACAGAGACTATGCTCTATCTAGCTCTGGTGCGGTCACTTGATTTTCACAGGAGGGATCACAGAGTACCAATGTGTGAAAGGACCCATTAACCAGTTACAAAATACTCTATAAAGACGCCTTGAGTGTCGGATATTCTTAGGTGGTTGAATGAGCTGACTCTTCAGTCAATAGGATTTATCTGAGGTCTTTGCCAGTCCTCAGACTATGATCATGCTAGCATAGCTGCTGGTGTAGATAGCTCGGCAATGGATGCTAATAGTCCAACGATAGCTTCGCTCTATCAATGGTTAGATTAATAGAGGTTATATATATTGTACTAGAAACCTGTATTGCAAATAACTCCAACTCCCATATACATACTATCTAGCTGGTACTAATATTACTACTCCCTCGACCTGTCGGGTAATATGAAGTCCGATATCATAGCATTCCAGGAAATAAGTACACAGTCGGCCCTGAAATACAGCCTCCCTCTTCGATCTTTCAATAGCCTTATGCTGATGTAACACTCTGACTATCACAGCTTCTCAGCTCTGTCTACTGTGCGAAAATCATCATAGAACTCCTGATAGATATATGATCTTACTTCCATGTCTCCTCATTAACCGCCCACGGCCCGTCCGGTACATTGTCATCCCAATTCCCCCTAGGAGGCCTCCAAAGCAACAATATCGCCGGCGGACGACACTCGTGCACCAATCTCGACCACTCTTCACTCGGGTGTCTCTTCTCCAAATCAACATGCAAACTCACCACCCGTCGATACCCGAATTCCTCGTATAGCCACCGTCCCATCGGACTCCCTTCAATGAAACTCTCATACCCCAACTCATCGATCCGTTCATGACCCCATTGCATGAGCAGTCGGCCTACACCGCGTCGGCGGTAATCGGGGTGCACACCCATGGCGTTGACACCTATATCCCCATCGTGATCGGATTAGCAAATACCATCGCGCATATATATATATATATATATTCGGTAAAGAAAACGAAAGAAAGAAGTATAGCATACCAGCATGCTTTCTCTTAAACCAGGACATTCGATAGAAAAACACCTGAGACAGGAACGCACTCGTGTATTCCGCTCGTTCAGAGCCCTCAGGATACCAAGTACACGGGATCGTCTGCGGGCCATGCGGGAAAGGATTGTCATGGAAGATGAGCCATTCGCACCCGCCGGCAACGCGGCCGGTGTGGAGATCGAGCACGTAGATAAAATGCGACGCCGGGTTCTTGATGTGCGCGGCCCAACGAATTTCGGTGTCGAGGGCTTTGTCAGCTTCTCTGTCCGCGGCCGTGTGGCCTGTTACGGGGTGGACGGCTGTAAAGATAGGGCTGTGTGGTCACAATTATCATAGTTAGGGCTGGTTTTAAAAAGCGTGACTTGGGGCGGGGCTCGAGGAAGGTATAGCAGGAAGGGAGAAAGCTAAGTACTTATAGGGCTGAAAGTTGGCAGTCCAGAGGACGTCAACTAGACGGGCATATTCTTCTTTGGTTTGGATTTCTCGGACTTCGAACTGGGGGTTGGCGTTGGAGTAGGTCATCTTCGATAGTAAGGTTAGGGGAGAAGTAAGAGCTTGACAGAAGAGAACTAGCTAGTATGACGGCGTTTTAAGGCTTCCTTTCGGCTTTTATACTTCGGATGAAAGTCCCCGAGTTCGGTGCACTAGGATTATTGTTGTCATTTGGGGGCCAGAAATTGGTAGGCCACTGAACTTGCTTCGATTATGATGGCCAGCTGTATTATGGATCCACCAAGTATGAAAAGCCTGGGACTTCCGATTGGACGCCTTGTGGGCAACAAATACATAGCTAAGCGTTTCCATACTGCATCCGGGAAATCTTACACTCACAACAGGGCTACGAGCTACGGATTGATCCGGAACTATTACCCAGATATGCCCTCAGCAAAGGCTTATCTGCCAAAAGGAGCGTTCATTGCAGCCGTTTTCTATCTGAGAGTAGTAAAAGCCTTCTTACGAGGTTGTATTTAAATGCATGCCTGCTGCCTAGTACTGGGATGGCAAATTTACAATAGATATTCAAGGCCGGAACGCTAGCGTAGAAGATGCATGTGTGTACCCAGTAAAGACCCCCTCTATAGCGTCTATACATATATTACCTAGAGCGATCCCGTATACACCTCCCAATTACCGGCATACTATGTACAAATTCCAAAGCTCTAGGAACGATCCGCTGTCCATGGATGATCAAAGGAACCACAGCAATCAACCACATGAGGTATACAAGTCCAACAGCGAGAGTAATGCGCAGTTTTTCCAGGATCGGCAACATGAATCTGGCCACGACAGGCTCATCAGAACTATCGAGACTTTCTTCGGCTGAGCGCTGCTCGAATGCGTTCGCCATCTGCCAAGCGACGCGGTTGTTGATCTTCTCCCACGTTGTATCTTCTGCGTATCTCCGAGCAGAGGTTGACAGGGTAGACCGCAAGTGGCTATCAACAGAGACTTCTCGTACTAGATCAACAAAGTTATTTATGTCGTTTGAAGGAACTAGATATCCCGTCTTCTGATGCTGTACAATATCCGACGGGCCTCCTTGATCTCTGGCAATTACAGGTAACCCACTGGCCATGGCCTCCAGTACTACTAGCCCGAAGGTTTCGGTAATGGAGCAATGAAGGAAGATATCGCCCGAGGCATATGTGCGAGCCAGAGACTGTCCGGTTAAGAACCCGGTGAATATGACATGTTCTCTGACTGCGTCGAAAAGACGATGGACTCGGGTTTCCACGACCGGATTGCGGTTTCCTCCGACAATCAGTAGCTTGAATGGGACCTTTTGTTCAGCAAGCTTGACTGTCGCTTGTGCTAGGAACTCGAATCCTTTCTCTGGAGCAAGGCGACACACGCAGATGAGAACGATCTCTCCATTCGGGGCGATTTCCTTTCGATAGGCATTGTCACAATACGCGGGGTTAAATAGGGATGTATCAACGCCACGTCCCAATCTAATGGTGCGCTCGACAGGAGCTCCAGCATCTTTCAGGTAGTTCAGCACAGCCGAACAAGGATAGAAG
This sequence comes from Aspergillus pseudotamarii, assembly GCF_009193445.1. NCBI lineage: Eukaryota > Fungi > Ascomycota > Eurotiomycetes > Eurotiales > Aspergillaceae > Aspergillus > Aspergillus pseudotamarii. Next base: position 277,050 of record NW_022475018.1, read on the forward strand.
ATGGTGTGTACAGATGGATGGCTGAACAGGAACCCTTGCACGGTGGCCAACAGCCAAACTGCGAATCTGTCAAGAGGTGCCGGGAAGATAATTTCACTGTAGGCTGAGAGATCTGTTTGGTAGTTGAGTAACACCGTAGGGGGTTTCCGAAGTTGACGGGTCTGCAGCAGGACCTGGAAGCCTAGAGAGGCTGGGCTGGCGACGTAAATGACATCTGGCTGGAAGGTTTGTTTGTAGACAGTGTCCAAGCGAAACGGATAAACTATCGTCAGGTCTGGATTGTATGGCAGAGGATAACCCGGTATCCGTGAATCCGCGGCATCCTGTGCCTGGCAGCGGAAGCCTTGATAATGCGGTGCGACTACAGCCAGATCGACACCGTTGCGCCGGAGATACTCCACCAAGCTCAACGTCGTCCGACTAACACCATTAACGGGTCCCAGCGACTCTGTAGTCAGCAGAACACGCCGTCCCTTGAGAATCTTAGGAAAATCATCTGGTTTGGAAGCAAACGACGCCATGGTGCACTGCCGGAATGCAGCGAATTAGAAGTGGCAACACCATGGTTTAATAAGACCATTTATCTTGCATGAGATCGCGTTCATGGCAGATGACATGAAAACGTGAATAGCACATGATGGCTAGTTGATTTGACGATCTCCTGCGGGATGGAGGGCTCATTCTTTAGAGATGGACACAAGCTTCGTGTAGGAGGGCTTCGTGCGGGCACGTGGGGTGGCCGGTATCCATTAACCTTCACCAGTGACATTCCGTCTTCACTTCCCCGTGCATCAACTCTTCAAGCTCTTTGGGGTTCCCGACAACTATCCATGGTGCTCATCTGGTTCTTTAGCTCTTATCTTGCTTCAGCACGCTCCGGAAACGCTCGTAGGAGGCATTCGCAGGACCAGTAGCCTGCCGGAAACATGTAGCGATTAACCATGCTAATTTGCATCGGCCACCGGGTGACCAGGAAGGGTCAGGTGTGCGATAGTAGACTGTATAAACGCTTGGGTCCCTGTTAATAATCTCACTGAAGAAGGCGCATGCCCGCAAACTGGATCACAATCTCGAAAATGGTCGTGGAAAAGGAGACTCACCCGATGGACATTCCCTCTTCGCCACTGGGCACCTCGGAGGGGAGTCTGTATGAGGACTCAACGCCCCCTACGACTCCGGCTTCGAGTCCTTTATTCGGTGCCTCAAGAGGAGATGAACTTGTCTCGCTAAGCTTTCCGTCTTCGTCGGCTACTTATAATCTCAGCTCCGAGCAGAGAGTTCACGACATTCCCAGGGTGGTCAAGAACGTCTGCGTCGTAGGTGCGGGGTATGTAGGTACGTCCTCACTGTTCCATGACGGTCCCCTCAAGATGCTATATTATACATGACATTAACTGTTCATAGGTGGGCCGACCGCTGCAGTCCTCGCGCTCCATAACCCGTCCGTCGCAGTTGAAGTCGTGGACCGAGACCCTCGTCGCATTCAGAGATGGAAGTCACCTCATCTTCCAGTTCATGAACCAGGTTTGGGCAATATTGTCCGCGTAGCGAGGGACGGCGCAGATTTTGCGACTTCGAGTGCTTCCATTGCAGCCATCTTAGGGGACGTGAAGCGGAAGCCCAACCTATTCTTTACATGCGACTCAGCTAGTAGCATTGCTCGCGCTGACATGATCTTCCTTGCGGTGAACACACCCACCAAGACCTTTGGGTTAGGCGCTGGAAGAGCTACTGATATGACAGCTGTCGATGAGGCTGTACGAGAGATTGCGCTCCATGCAAAACCTGGCGCGGTCATCGTGGAGAAGAGTACGGTGCCGTGTGGCACTGCTCAACGGATCCGACAAATGGTATTCATTACCCCTTGCTCTTCATTTCCTTTGCGATCAGTATTGTTCTGGGGGCTTTCAAAAATTTGTCGTAGACCCTGATTCAAGGATACTAACTTCACTATAGTTCGCCACCCTCCGACCAGAAGTCCCCTTTGAGGTTCTCTCCAATCCAGAATTTCTATCCGAAGGCTCAGCCATCAACAACCTCGTCAAACCTGACCGTGTCCTCATCGGATCCTCAGGAACACCAGCAGGCCGTCGTGCAGCAAACAGGCTCACAAGCCTCTATTCCACCTGGGTACCAACATCACGTATCCTCGAAATCAACGCCTGGTCCTCGGAGCTATCCAAGCTAGTAGCCAACGCCATGCTCGCCCAGCGCATCAGCAGCATCAACTCCATAAGTGCCATCTGCGAGAAGACCGGCGCCGAGGTCGACCAAGTAGCCAAAGCAGTCGGCATGGACACACGTATTGGACCCCAATTTCTCAAGGCAGGACTGGGATTCGGCGGATCGTGCTTCCGCAAGGATATCGCCAGCTTGACATATCTGGCTGAGACCCTGGGACTGGAAGACATCGCGCACTATTGGAATCAAGTCAATGTCATGAACGTAATGCAGCGGAACCGGTTCGCCAGAAAGGTGATTGATCGATTCGAGGGCAATTTGCATGGTCGTAAGATCGCCTTGCTTGGTTTTGCGTTTAAGAAGGATACGGGAGATACGCGTGAGTCCTTGACAGCGGACGTGGTCCGGCTATTGATGGAGGAGCGGCCGATGGAGATCGCTATATACGACCCTTACTGTCAGGAAGAGGATATTCTCCGCGAGCTAGAGGTGGTCTTGGCTAATCACTCGGAGAGGGATAGCGTCGTGAAGGTTCTTGCAGATCCTTATCTGGCTTGTTCTCAGGCACATGCAGTCCTGGTCTTGACGGATTGTGATCAGTTCCGGAATGTTCCTGCTAACTCTCGACGTCGTTCGTTGTTGACCTATCAGCCAGCTGCTGCTAGAGCGGACCAGGAGGTATATGATAGTCTAGCCGAGGTGATTATGGCTCCGGTCAAGGCAGAAGAGGAGACCTGGACATTCAATGGAATATCTTACCGTCTTGCCCCACAAGAGGCTTGTGCTGCTGATTGCGCATCCTGTCGCTCAACATCCACCCGACCTGCAACTGCCGAGCCGCTGGAGTGGGCGCGCATTGCTTACAACTTAAAAGAGCCCAAATGGGTGCTTGATGGCCGGTGTTTCCTGGATGTACGGGAGATGGAGAAAGTAGGCATTCAACTGGATATGGTTGGACGGCGGCCTGGTGCATCACAATCGAATGATACCACTAGCGTAGGTATATGATCTGGACACTGAGAAGATCTAATTAGATTGATACCCTACTTGTGTTTATATTGAAATTCGAATATACAGAATCAAGCACATTATCAATTAAGCACTACAGCACGATCATAAAGATAAGTATGAACATACAAAAATATCATCATCACCATATCAATCATGCAACAGAATCCCATGGAAGTATAAAAGAAGCTCACAAAGAAGCCTGGAACTTCCCATCAACCTCCTCCACCTTCTTCACAGCCCTCTGGTAACCCTCCTCGGCCTGGATCTTCTCCACATACTTGGCCAGATGCGGATACTTCTCCTTCAGCGGCAATCTCAACGACGCCGCAATAAGCGGGAAACTCATCATAATATCAGCAGCGGTCAACTGCTGTCCGCAGAGATACGGTCCACCACCAGGGGCAGTCTTCAGACGTTCCTCGAGGAAATCAAAGTTCCCAAAGATATTCCTAGAAAGGAAAGCCTCTTCAACCTTTGACGCAACAAACCTCGGGATGGGCTTAATGAAGAATGGAACAGGGGCATCCTTCATGCCTATATCATTCCATACCATCAGTTACCAACCACACAAGCATCAAACAAAAGAAAAAAAAGAAGAAAGAAAGAAAGGTTAAAACTCACGATCCATAACCAACTGAAACACCAAAAACGGCATCAGAGTACCCTCAGCATAGTGCATGAAATACCGGTAGCGCATCCATTCCTCCGTCTCGCCGCCGACGACGCCCTCCTTGCCCTCGGGATAGCGCTTGGGGATGAGCTTTTCGCCGCCGAAATGGTCGCACAGGTATTCGGTGATATTACCCGATTCGGCAAGCACGAGCGGTTTCTCTGACTGCTCGGTTTCAATGGTGATGACGGGCGATTTGCCCAGCGGATGAATCTTCTTCAGCTCCGGAGGAGCCAGCATCTCCGATGTGCGCTTGAAGGTCTTCAGGTTGTAGGTGAGGCCTAGTTCCTCGAAGAGCCAGACGATGCGCTGGGAGCGGGATTGCTCCAGCCTGTACGTTTTTCTCGTGTTAGTGTGCTTTCATGTACAAGGCATATATATATAAAAGGGGAAGGGAGAGACGGACCAGTAGAGGGTGATGTTAGCGCCTTTGTTTGCGTCCGTCATCTTGATGTATATCTATACTTTGATAGGAGCGCAAAAGAATATTGCTTTGAGTTGAGTCGATCAAGCGAGAAGCGATCGAGATATCAAATCGGAACTGATTTGCGGTATCGTATCCAATGTCACTGAGTACAGATTCTGATGTGGTAGATACGAACAGTAGACCAATATCAGGAAGCCAGGACTCTTATACCGAGCAGATCTAGACTGATCGACTGGAATAATCTCCTCATATTGCAGCGACCGAGCAAAAAGAGCGTATCTGCCTCGGCATCTCCGCCTGTGAAACTGCGTCATCGGCGGGAGTGGGTCTTTCAATCCAATCCCTAGAGGACCATTTTCGAGTTTTGGTGAATGAACATCTTCATTATCTGGACTTTTCCCGACAATCACCCGATAACTGCATGGGCTTGTACATTAGCTTCCTGGAGGATAAACATGAGATACCCTAATCAGGATAAAGAAGAAGTAAAGCATGACTGCATAACATTCAACCATGTCCAGCCAATCATATTCGTGCACAATACAGACTTACTAAGCAATGTAAAAAACCACGTGACATCACGGGGAACCTCACCTCACCCAATCGAAGCTCAGCCAATTCAAGACGAAAGATAGGTGATAACGCTGTCCATTCTACACAACCGCTACCATGGCCGGTCCTAGCAAGTGTGAGTTTATCTTCCCTGGTTGTAATTGATAGAGAAAACACTAATACGTTTCAATTCCAGCCATGGTCCTTGACCCGGCCCTCCAGAAATACTACGGTACATTTCCTTCCCTCGCTTTCTCCCCCGACACCCAATCCAACCAATCTTGACATGATATAACAATGGAATGCGACGGACTGCGATAGACTCTATGCTCTGTGGATGCGCTGTGCCGTCTAATGCTACAATTGGAAACATAAGAATGTCGAGAAAGACCACGATCAAGACTAATATTGTCGAACAGAGGTCAACGCAAACCGCTACAAGTACTTCCGCTGGACCCCGCGCCATGCCTGGTTCTCGTTCCTCTACATGGCTCTGATTCCCGGAACATTGGGCTACATTGCCTACAAGACTGAGGTGGGTTTGACTTTGGTTTCTTCGGCGAACTGGGGCTTGGATGGGTTTCGGACTGACGGGTTTTCCTTGTTTACAGGGCAAGTATGATTTCCGTGGGAAGCGGAGGGGAGATACCCTTGAGGAATTTTGATTTATCGTTGTTTTGCGGTCGATTGGTTTGAGAGTGGATGAAAATGAAGGGTTTGTCGAAGGATGACGACACTCATCACTAGATGTGTATTTATTACGGAATATACCGCTTCTTGTTTCTTTTCTCTTCTTGGTACTTGGTTAAATTGTAGATGAAGAGTGTGGGTTATGTGTTTGTGGTACTTCCAGTGTAGGTGGGCTGTGTGGTGTAGGATATGTGCGGATATATATATTTTTATACATAGCTGGGGTGAGATGTCCGATCACCAACATTCAAGTACTATTTTACCCTACGCATTCAGAATAGAAGAGCACCAAACCATAGATCAGACAACAACTATATTTTCAGTACCGGGTATCCCTCAGGATCACAACTCCAGAAACTAATACACTCCGAAATCATTAGATGCAAAAGAAAAAGAGATGTCAATTAATAAGGACCCCATCCTCTCCTCCCACGCCCTCCTCCTTCCGGTAGCCTCTCTCCCCGTCTCCAATCGCCTACAGGAATGCGGTCGCCGCCGCCGCCGCCTCGGCCTCCCCGACCTGGCCGGCCTGCGAACCCATTATCGCGGAATGCTCTCATGCCACCACCAACTGCCGATCCAATGGACCCCCTCCCAGAGCTGATCGGTGGTGCTACCGACCCGTCCTCCAGTGGCGGCAGAATCGCGCAATCTACATAGTCTCCGATCACGAATCGTACGTCTTGTAGTGTTTTGTCGGCGTCGTGGCCCTGTAGCCGTAGTGGTCCAGCCCGGGGGCCCGCAGGAGCGCCGTTCTCTTCGTCATTCTCATCGCGGTACGGGCTGTCCCTTGGTCCAATCACCACACTGCCTATGTCCTTGCTAAGGTACCGGCCTCGTACGTCGGGCCCCATCGTCGCTGCGGTCTTTGTGTCGGGGTAAATGAGGCGGAAGCATAGTCTTGTGCCTACGGGCGGGTCTGGTAGTAGCGACGGCAAGGCGGAGGTGAGTAACTGTGACAATTCGCGCAGCGAGCAGGACTGCCAGGTATAGATTTGAAGGTGGGCAGGGAGCGGCGGCGGGGGAGGGGAGCGCGCCCGAATGGCGTTGGGGCCGCTGACAGGACCGCCGTATGAAGCAGGCGACGACTGGGGAGCAAAGTCTGACAGGTGGTGGAAGTTGTTCACGCGGTAGAAAAGCTTCAGATGGAAGGGCGTTGTGGACTGACGGTCAATTTGGGGTTTTGGCGCATCTCGAGCGGCGGCCATGATGCCGTTTTGTCGGTGGGTTCGATGGACGGTACAATTGATCGTTCAAGGAGGGCTCCAAGAATATATGGAGAGAGATACTATTCTTGCGTAGGCGTCTATTTCGTCACAGCATCAATCGGGGACAACAATTGAGTGAATAGTAACGGAGGGATTGAAATGGTTTCAGCGGAAGTGTTGCGGATGAAATAAATGGAGAGAGCTTCTGGGTTTTGTCACCGAGTTTAAGCTCGACCGCCGAGGAGCTTTGCTTTAACTCTAGGCCGCCCTTGACTCTCGACCTCCGCCCAAAAACCAACTCTTGCCGCTTCCTCACCCCCCCCCAACCAACTGGCGCTGTTGTCAGTCACGGACCTCTGCTACGGTCTAATTTCCCTTTCCACAGTTTATTTAGAAAATTCTTGATTGGCCTTGGTCCATATCGGCAGTCAGCAACATGGATTTCGCGGCGTTAATGTCCAAGGAGATTTCCAAAGCCAAAGGCGGCGGATCATCGTCATCAGACAAAAAAGACACATCGAACCCCCCCGAGAAGAAGTACATTCGCCGCAGTGAATTAGAGGCTGCTCGAATTGCCGCCTACAATGAAGAGCAGGATCGGGCGCAACGCGAACGAGAAGAGCGCATGGCTCAGAAGCGCAAGCTGGACGAAGAGGAGGCCGAACGACGCCAGGAGCGAGAAGAGAAAAAGCGACGACTAGCGGAAGAGTCACGGAAAAAGAGAGAAGAAGAAGAAGCGGCTAAGGAGCGAGAGCGACGGAAACGGTTGGGATTGCCGGAGTTGCCCCCGGCCGGTGAAAAGGATGAGGACAAGGACAAGGATGAGGAGGAAGACATCCCGGACGAGGAATTGGTTACGAAGCTGCGTGAGATAGATGAACCGGCTCGGTTGTTCGGAGAGACACATCGCGGCCGTTTACGGCGGTATCGTCGACTCGTGCAGCGTTCGCTCACGCCCCAGCAGCAGTTGTCTGATGGGCCTATTCCCACGACGCTGGAACTGGTTCCCGAAAAGGAGATGAAGATTTCTACGACACTCCCTAAGGATACGGCAGGTCGCAAATATTTGTTCCGCCAGCTGGCTTCGTATTTCAACATGGTGTTAGGGGAGTGGGAGCTTGCATTGGCGAAGCGAGATATATCTGTCAAGCAAAGTCTCCAGGGACGACAAGCCTACAATGCAATGGTCCAGTCGAAAGAGAATATGAAGCCACTGTTCCGAAAGTTCGAGAAGGTGGATGTTGATGATAGCGTACTGGAGCATGTTGTCGAAATCGTCCATAATGCCCAGCTGCGGAGATACGTTGATGCAAATGATGCCTATCTACGATTGAGTATTGGAAAGGCGTACGTGTTGGCCCCTTCAACTGATTCTTATACCGTGAGATAACTAACGGCGTACAGAGCATGGCCCATTGGTGTAACCATGGTTGGTATCCACGAGCGATCAGCCCGAGAAAAGCTGCACCAGAGCGACCAGCAGGCCCATATTCTAAGTGACGAGATCACTCGCAAGTATCTGCAAAGCATTAAACGATGCTTGAGCTTTGCGCAAACCCGATGGCCGCCAGACGATCAGCTGCAGATCATGGGCTAGAATTATGAAGATATTCCCCCTGAGCTTGGTGACTAGTTAGTGTACAATAATGATGATGATGTTTATACCCGGTTGCACCTATCCATGGCTTTATTTTTGTGAACATATGCGGCCCGTGGGGCGTGTAAGAATGCTAAATTTAATCGATTTTATACAATATAAAGGTCTCGCACCTGCCTTCTAGATCTATGTGAGATGTGTATGTATAGTAAAGAGGTTAGAACACATGATATCGTCACCAGATTGCCGTTAGTGCTTTCCATATGCTTCCAAGCAAGCCCGACTTCTCGGGCATAGGGTACTCCGTCCGACAGCTATCAATCTTATCGAGCTGGACCCTGTGATTTCCGTTCCCGTAAACATCGTGGCCATCAATGCCTTGCATCAGCCCCGGGGATGATCCCTGTGATCGGGTAGAGACCACCGCCTTAGCCCTGGCCCTGTTTTCCCCAGTAAATGTACGGATCAGTTTGCCTGCTGTTTGAACACAGCTGCCATGTGCGAACCGAATGAGAGTGTCGCCCGTCAAACTGCCAACGATGAAGACATTATTCGCAATCTCCATGTTTTCAAATGCGTTCTGTCGCAGGGTCTGCCCAGAGACGATCGGGTTTATTTCGCCTTTCTCATCATGTTCCAAGATCTCAGAAAGGAGTCCACGGTCCAGGTAACCAAGGGAGCCTCGGCGACCAGTCGCATACACCATGCCGCGTACAGGTTGCGAGAAAGTGGTGCCATCGGTTCGGCGGAAGGTAATGGTAGCAAATTCCTTCTCCATATCCACGCCGATTATTTCAGTGTTTGGATATCCTTGATAAACCTCATCCCAAGCACGACTTTCGAGAAACGGGCTTGATGTCGTCCGCTTCACTCTGGTAGGTCGTTTATTTGTGGTTGGCGCTGCCGCAACAGCAGCTCGTTTCATCAAACGGTAGACCCCCGCGTACTCGGGGTAGGCTTGTTGGTGACAGCCTCGCAGGGGAGAGGGCCGATTTTCGGGATCCCATTTGAATACATGAATGACCTTCTGATCTTTTGGCGCTGAGATAATTACATCTGCAGCTGAAAACCCAGACCCAATAATGAGAAGAGGGATATCCGGGACGGGTTGCAACGAGAGGAGTGGCTGGAGCAGCGGACGAGGCTGTATCACCTCGGAAAATATACCGCTCGCCAAAACCACGTTCTTGCAATGAATATTGTGTGACTGAATGAAAAAGCCACTCTCTGTTCTGGAGATACCGGCTAGGGTTTCATTGCTCTTGAAAACATCCGCAATCCCAACTGCTTCCGGATACATCCGGAAATATTCCGCGGTCTCCTGTCTACTGGGTCGGGTGAACGCAGGGAGCTCTTTGCCGGTGACTTTCCGATAATGCTGTGCGAAGGAGTAACCCGGAAGAGATAACATAGATGCATAGCTCAAAGTCTGAATGTCCCAACTGGCAGGGACGAGATTTTCGGTCCATTGCCCACCAGGCCGTGGCGCATTTCCGACAACCAAATGAGGAACCGCTTTTTCAGGCACATATCGCCATTCGATATTTGAAATGCTACCCAGTTCTTCCACATCGATACTAGGGCGGAAAAGGGTGTCAAATAATACATTGACCGGAAGAGCTTGAGTGGAGTAGCTCAGTCGAGAAGCGGCAAAATGCTCCGTCAGAGCATCGACATCGGCATCCAGCAACGCCGGGTGATCTTTGAGTTTGGCATGAAGAAGAGGATCGGGATGTGGAGGATTGGGGGAATAATACGGGACGTGACCGTGCAGAATAAAGGACAGGATCATGGCCGAAGGCCCATTTCCTGTGGCGGTTACAGGTCAATCACGGCGCCCATTGGCAGAAAATAGCCTTCAAGGAGTATGGCGACATACCGATTATAATGGTGTCAGTGTCCATTGAAGGCGATCTGTGAGCCTCCAGCCGCCCAGTCAGCGCGGAGCATTCTCGACGGGACATGCGATAAGAGTGGCAGAGGCCCAGAAGGACAGTGCTTTCAATCGGTGGGTCTAGTCTAGATGATGATCACGGCACCACTACCTTCCTGTGAAGGACATGAAGCCATTAGGCCATCAAAAGGGGTTACATCTGAGATAGCAAAAAAATGCTGCAAGAAGTTGGCGTGAGAGGCGCACATTGAGCGGATCACAAAAGTAAAGCCGTTTCGCTGACAAAACTCTGGTCTAGCTTAGCAATCCTGACCCGATTATGGTCCGAACGGCGGCGTGGGGTGAACTATGGAAATTAAGCTTGGGTTCGAGTCGCCTAGACTGGTGGCAGTCGGCGGGACATCATCCTCGTATCAAAGTATGTATGTGTACGAATACATCATCAATTCCCCCACTTCCGAATCTTGATAGAGTTGCGATAAATCTCAGTCACCCAAGGTCAAGAAATGAACCTCTTTGCAACCAGGGGAGAGACAAGATACATCACCCATGGTAGCGTCATCGTTCGGTGAAATCATGGAGGGAATCCACCAGGGAAAACAATACCTAATTCTATCATAATCATGAAGGTCGGCGACCCTCCGGCTGCGGGGTAGCCAGACTAGGATATTTAGGGCTTAGGGTGAGAGGACGTGGCAACCCTGTACCCTACCTTCCTAAAGGGGGTTAAGGCTGACGCGCGTTGGACGGAAGAGTAGGCGGGTGAATGATCGTCACCAGAGGCAGAACGACATTGGAATCAGAGTAGAAAGTGAACAAGTGAAAGGGCTCGGGAATTAGAGGCAAGTTGCGCTGCCATGATTCCGTTATTCCGACTCTCGTTACGCCCGTTCTGATACCAGGAGTTGGCTCCGGCCTCCGGCGACCGCAACGATGTACCATCTGGCGAAGTCGTTGTATATGTACGCTACCAGCAAAGAGGGTAAGGAGAACATGTCGCGAGGCCATGCGCAGAGCCGCGTACTGACTATGTTACTACGAAGAGTACTCTGTCCTCCTTCTCGGGCTAGATAACGCTGGCAAAACTACGCTGCTCTCGCAGATCAAGGCCCTCTACCAACCCCGTCCCGAAGGCGCCCCTGCTCCGAACCCTGGCAAGACCGTGCCTACAGTCGGCCAAAATGTCGCAACCATTAACCTCCCGGAAATGTACCTGAAGATTTGGGATGTTGGGGGTCAACTAACTATGAGAAACCTATGGCAAAGCTATTACTCAAGCTGTCATGCGATCATCTTCGTCGTCGACAGCACCGACGTCGGTCAAGACCCAGATATCACCCGGCTCCCTTCGAACCGACAATCCAGCTCTGCATCGGGCCCTTCGGGGGGCAACTCCGATACGTTCACCGAACAGACAGTCGGCATAAATGCACCTGGGAGTGACTTTGGGCGGCTCGACGAGTGTCGCGAAGTGTTAGAATCCGTCTTAAAGAACTCAGATGTTGCGGGTGTACCGATCCTGGTCCTAGCAAACAAACAAGATCGAGAGGATTCGGTAGAAGTGGTTCGCATCAAGGAAGGGTTTGTGCGCAAGGTCTTCGAGGGAGAATCTGGAGGCGCCATGCGCGACAGTCGCGTCTTACCAGTCAGTGCGCTTCTGGGCTCGGGAGTCCAGGAAGCTGTGGAGTGGGTTCAAACCCGAGTCAAATGGAATAAGGAGGGAAGGCCGCCGGTTATGAGGTGATACGCCTCGCCAATGATGGGGAGTTCTACGTAAGACCGGGTTTGAGATTGTCCCTCGTACCTGGATGAATTCGTGAGACGGCCAGGAACAGGTGCCTCTAGATTTCGCTTGGTGCCCTTTGATATTAGATCTGATTGGATTGGGGGCTTGTTAATGGCGCAGGGAGGAATTGTTCACATGCAAAGATACCTTGGTTTAATTGTTTATTTATTTTACCTTCATGTTATAGATATGCTGTATGGAATGTACTTTTCAACGATATACCATGTTCCATTAAACCGATCATCTCTACCACGGGGCACCTGCACAAGCTACTGTCTCGGCCCAGTTTTGAAACATTTGATGAAGTCATTGGCCTAGTTATCAATGTCCGTCTAGACGTTCTAAATAATTACCTTTAATTCGGCACCATTATAGCTTTGCTGTGGTCGCGCGATCATCTCCACAGCTGAGCCCACCGTGTTAAACATAGCAACGTCATGTTTTGAAAACATACAGGGAAACAGGCAAGGCTGCCAGTATTTTTTGACGCCTCAGACCCGTTGGTGACAGAAAACAATCATGGATGTCGAATGGTGGTGAGTTAAGTATGAAGTCAACCTCCATCAGCCTTGACGTCATAGGGTTGTTGGCATGCAACGGCTAAGTTGTGTCTACCCATCTGAAGGGTTATAAAGAAGAGCGTATCGGCTGTAAAAGGTTTCCTCCTATAGCAGATCAAACAATCACTGCAAAATCTTTGCGTGTGTCCATTATCACGACTCCAATTATCCTATCACGCGATCTTCCAAGACCACATCCAGAAACCTTCATCATGAGCACTCTTGACAAGATCCACTCCGATAACAACCCTAAGCAGGGTTTCCGTCCTAGCGCCGGCAACTCCGAGCCTCTCACAGACAAGGGCGTATGTGCATCTTGAGTTCGATATCTTTAAAGGCCATTGGCTAACCCTTCAAAACAGCATCAACCCGGCCGCAAGGTCTCTCCCAAAGACTATGCCCCTGAATTCCACGCAGAGACATATCCTCCTGGAACTGCTCCCGCTAGCAACTCTTACACTCCCAACACCCAATCGGAGGTGGGCAGCCAGGCTCAGAACCCCAATGTTGAGCGATCTCACGGAAAGGAGTCCGTTAAAACGACTGCCGACCAGAGTTTGCAGGGTGCTACCTCTAAGGATGTGCACACCGGCCTAGGCCAGCCTGGAGGAGGCCAGACGAGCGCAGAGCTTCGCCATGATGGACAACAGCACCGGAAGAACCCTGGTGGTGGCCTTGAGGGTGTTGGAGCAAGCAAGGAGCCTCGCACCGAACGCCAGATCCCCGGCCTGCGCGGCCTTGAGCGTGATGAAGCGCAGAGAGGCCAGCGTGGGGACAAGGGTGCGTTGGCTGCTGAAGACAGGCAGCCCGAGTCTGCGGAGACGCTGGACGCGGAATGGAAGTATGAGCCTCAGACCCAGAGACAGAGATTCCAGTCTTAGGAACGACTACTTGATATAATGTCTTATATTATGTACTATAAGTTATGATGAGCACGGGTATCACGGTGTGAATTTGAGCAAGTCAAAAACATTAGAAATCATCTCATGTCGCGCAACGGAGTCGTAATAGAAGTTTTATTGCTTGGGTCAGGTCGTCGAGCTAATGCGACGTGGGCCACTTCGGGTTGAGTCAGTTATTTCCTTCTGTTTCAGCTTCTTTGGCCAGCTGCGAGCAATATCGATATTCGCGCGAGGGAACCACATCTCCAAAAAGACGTAGATTAAGACGTCAATGACCACGCAAAGGCAAAACAGCTTGCCTGCCCACACCCCGCAGCCATAGTAGCGTTTTAGCCGGTCAATAAGGGCAAAGCTCCGTACCCTATCACCACTCGCCTCCCAACCTTGACCGGGATAATAACCGTAGAACTCTTCAGGGCTTATGTCGCCCTGAATACCCTTGTAAACACGTTCTGTGCGCTGTGCCACATCGGTCCAGGAGTACATCATCTTCACCTGATCGTGAAATCGATCAGTCCTCACTTTGTTGGAGCGCAATGCGGCTATGGCTTTGCTAGTAGCCATAACAAGGTCATCTTCTTCCGGCTTGGCGAAAGTGGTCATATGCTGAGGGAGCACTTCTGGAATGCCACCAACCCGTGTACACACCACATAGAGGCCACAGCTAGCGGCTTCTACGAGGACTGTTCCGAAGGCTTCTGTTAAACTTGGGTGTAGATAGATGTGACCTCGGACCATGACATCTCGAACTTCTTCGTGACGAACGGGACCGAGCATCTCTACTTTATCTTGAAGTACGTTGCGTTCTAACATTTGCTCTAGATCGATGGCCTTGGGCCCAGACCCGGCGATGATGAATCGCACATTTGGATGGGACGAAAGAATTCTCGGAATCGTAGCGATCAACAGATCAGTTCCCTTGTTATAGAACAGGCGCGAGATCACGACGATAGTGATAATATCATTTGGCCCAATTTGTCTCGGCGGCTCTCCTTGCTCGAGAGGTCGGAAGTTTTCCGCGACAACCGCATTAGGGATTACGGAGACCATTAACGGGTCCAAGGATGCCCGAAGAACCGTATTCTCTTTACTATGCCGCGAAGTCAGCAGATGGTTCTCCGAATCCTGTTCCTGTGCCATTGGCATCAACTAGGATGACCGCCGGGTTGCGTGTCAACTCTAGTCCCCCCAACCGCTTGTTCTTACCATGTATGGCTGACACAGATGACATGGTCCACATCACTCAGCGTAAATTTAAGGAGTTTATTGGTAAGAATTGAGCCGGCATCAGCGAAGCCAAATAGCGAATGGTCGGTAAAGACTGTCCGTAGACCCATCGTCCGGGCATGCAGGATCGCTTCATGGCAGAAACTGCTCAAGCTTGCGTGTCCATGAACAATCTGAATCTGCTCGCGGATGACAATGTTGCGAAATATTGGAAAGAATGAAAAGACAGTGGGCATAGTGGACTCGCGGTATATGACGAGAAAAGGGACATGATACACTTTGAGGCCATTTGTAAGATATCGAACTCCCGTGCGACCCTTGTACGCATGGGTAATAATAATTACTTTATGACCACGGTCGATGAGCTTCTGAGGACCGATGAGCATCCATCCGGGCAAAGACACTAGGATATCTTACGGTCGATAGCTGGTAAATGTGACTTTCAATCCCACCTGGTTGTGGGAAGAAAAAGTCACTGACCATACTGTGCAGAAAGCTGTTAGATAAAGAAACACCTGGCGCAGACGACGCGACGCGACTCACGCAATGTTGTAAGGCATGTTGGCTCTTGTTCTAGCTTAGAAGCCCAGAAACTATCAATGGATCATAGTGCGCCGGTCTGTCCATGTCCGGAGTCTATTCGTCCCAGAGTAGCATGAGAATATATCCAGGGGTATAACCGTCATCTCTTGAGCATGTGGTTGATTGCGCCGGAGCGGATCGACCAATGTTATTTCCCGAATGGTCCACATCCTGGCGGCACCATGGGCGGTGTGGCTATTCTGCCGACGGAATAATCCCCGCTAGAAAGAAATATTTCGGAGAATCTCTTTCGTAAGACCGAAAAGAACTGTCGATCGACACCATTTTGCGCCGGTGGTGCGCTGACACGCTTGACAATGGCTGGTGACCACTCTGCGCATAATGTCTCTTCGAAGAAAAGTTCATCGACTCCCGTGAGTGCGAAAAAATCCCACAAGAGGAAGAGAGACCTGGATGGCTCCGTCGTCACTACCTCGACCCCGACCTCGACCAAGAAGCCGAAGAAAACTCAGAGCCCTTCGCCCACTCCCACGTCACTTAAAGAGAGTCGGAAAAAGAAGAGAAAATCCGAGTCTGCTGCCAGTGGTGCTGTTCAAGAAGAATCGTCCCAGGAAGAGAGTGCTGTCTCGCCGGTCGGCCGCAAAAAGGCTTCGTCAAGTAAACATGACGGCAAGGATAAAACAAAGAAGAAATCAAAGAAGGTTAAACGAGAAAGCTTACGAGGCAACAATGATTCATCTGAGGAATCTGCGGATATAGAAGAACCCAACAGCGATGAGGAACGCAACGTGAAAAAACACGCGAAATCGAAGGATATAGATGCCATGTCAGAGGAGGAAGATAGCGCAAAGCCGCAGACGAGCAAATTCTCTGGAATCTTGTCTAAATTTGCAAAGGCAATTAAAGCGACGGAATCGGCCAAGGCTAAATCTGGCGAAGAGGATGTCGAGAATGAGTCTACCGGACCTATAACCGCAGAACCTGTTATAGCCCAGGGCCTGGAGCCGTTGCCTCAGCCAGAAGCGGCCCCCGAGCAGGATGAGAAGCCAAGCTACTCCTCCCTTCCGTCGTGGCTGGCCAATCCCTTAAGGACTTCCGCTGAAGACAGAACCCCTTTTTCGAGCCTCGGGATCGAGGAGAATGTCTTACGCATTCTCGAAAGCAATGGGTACAAGGAAGCGTTTGCCGTGCAGTCTACTGTGATCCCGCTACTCTTGCAGGGATCTAAGCATCACCCAGGAGATATATGTATTTCTGCGGCTACTGGTTCTGGAAAGACATTGTCATACGTCCTACCCTTGGTTACAGCTCTAGAGCAAGTCCCTGCTCCTAGGCTAAGAGGCCTCATCGTCGTGCCTACAAGAGAACTAGTCAAACAAGCTCGGGAGGCCTGCGAGCTTTGCGCTGCTGGGTCCGGACTCCGTGTCGCCTCCGCTGTGGGAAATGTGGCCATCAAAGAAGAACAGCGTTCATTGATGCGCGTTGATGAAGTCTATGGCCCAGAGAACTTCAAACTGCGACAACAAGATAAGTTAACGGATAGTGATTGGTTGAATTTCAGCCTACAGGACTATATCTCAGATGCAGGGGATCAAAGTGAATCGTTGCCGGGCTATATTCGTAAGGCCGAGCCCAATGTTGATATTCTGATTTGTACCCCAGGTCGTCTCGTCGACCACATCCGGTATACCAAAGGCTTCACCCTGAAGCACCTTGAGTGGCTCGTCATTGATGAAGCGGATCGGCTGCTCAACGAAAGCTTCCAGGAATGGGTTGATGTTGTAATAAATTCTTTAGACGCAAGAAAGGGCGCGGAAACCTTTGGCTTTAGCGGAAAGTTCCTCGCCAATCTTGGGCTTCCTGTACAAACCAAGGACCCGAGAAAGGTTATCCTCAGTGCCACCATGACCAAGGATATCTCGAAGCTGAACTCTCTACGGCTTTCCAATCCTAAGCTTGTTATTGTTGGTTCATCTGAACAAGCCACATCTCAGGAGGATGAAAGTGGTATTCATGATCGCATTGGCGATCAGTACACTCTGCCGCCTAGACTGAAGGAGTACTCTCTCTCGGTTGGAGACGGATCACAGAAGCCACTTTATCTCCTGCGTCTGCTTCTGTCACACATAAAGGTGGATGTCAATAAGAACACAAAGCGTGCTTTGACAAACACGTCCGAATCAGATGATTCTAGTTCGGAGGATTCGACTTCTGAAGAATCTAGCTCTGAAGACTCGGACTCGGACTCGACTTCTGATTCAGAAAGCTCTGATTCTGACACCGACTCTGAGACTTCCAGCTCTGATGATTCGAGCTCGGAGGATTCGGAGTCTGACGCTTCAAGTGATGACAGCTCATCATCGAGTGATAGTTCCGATTCCGATGATAGTTCAGCATCGGAAGGTGAACCATCGGTGGACGTCAAAGCAGATAAGAGTCGCCCGCGAGCCTCTGTTTTGATCTTTACCAAGTCATCCGAATCCGCCTCGCGACTTTCGCGCTTGCTTGCCTTGCTTGATCCATCCTTGGCTAGGGAGATTGGAACGATCATCAAGTCGAATAAGTCATCCGCCTCCCGGAAAACGCTCACTGCTTACCGACAAGGGAAGATCTCGATCATCATTGCCACCGATCGGGCGTCTCGTGGTCTTGACTTGCAATCCTTGACTCATGTGGTCAACTATGATGTCCCCACAAGCATCACTACCTACGTGCACCGTGTCGGTCGTACCGCAAGAGCTAACAGGGAGGGTTCTGCCTGGACCCTTGTTGCTCATCGGGAAGGCCGGTGGTTCACGAAGGAAATCATCCAAACGTCTGACAATAGAATTACCAGGTCTACTAAAGTACAAAAGGTGCCCATGAAGCTTGACAATATGAAGGATGTCAAATCGAGGTACAGGCAAGCGCTGGATGCACTCGAGCAGGAGGTGAAGACAGGGGGAACGGGGAAGGCTTCAAGGACCGAAAAGTGAAACATCGCGCTGTAAAGTGCCATTAGTAAATACGATATCATATGCGCATACCCCTTTTGACTCCAGACATTCTTATCTCCTACGTGATAACAACGTCGACTATTGGAGTAAATTTCGATCTAAGTGTATAAAATCCCGTGCGTAGCGGACTCTCACAGACCAATATAACTATTATATGGATACAGCTACTTTAATGAAGTACTCCATCGGCTCCTTCTGTAGCATACCTACTAGTCGTAGCCCTAGATGGGTCTACAGTACTCCGCGCCCTACTCCGCGCGCCTTAGTACTCTGAGTCTCTGACCGGAAATTCGGGCCTCACTACCGATCCTTCACTTGTGATCGTAGTCTAGGGCCCACTTCTGTGTTGGTATGCGAACGACAAAGGCTTTCCCTGCAAATTATACCCCGTAATTCTCCGCTTTTCCCCACTGGAGTTAAATGTTAGCCAGTTTTCATGCTTAACGTGAGCGTACACCGTCGAAGCTAGGGCAAGTCTTTAACGGGGAGAACTCAAGGCTGACTGCTTGGCACTAGGGCTGGACAACATCGTCGTCGGGTAAAGTTCGGTAAAACTGACTCGGCTGTCTGATGAACCATGAATCATGACATCGGCTCGGTGTTTGTCCCCGCAAGTTACCCCGGGGAGGACAAAACGTGGAGAAGGCTAGTGGTACTAGTGGAATGAATTTTGACCGAATAGAGACCGTTTCAAGTATAGCATCTGGTGCCTCGAGTTGCTGTTTTGGCAAGTGTGAACTGTTCTGTTTGATAGAAGTATTGAGCAGCTACCTGCTGCATTTTCCGGACGTGACTTTTGACACTTTCTACTACTGTATGATACATTGTGCGTATGTTCCATTTCATTATGGCTGAGCCTACGAAACTTCGATTGTGCGAAAGTCGACCCCGAGTGTTCATCATCTCCGATATCTCGAACGAGCCCGACGACGATGAGTCTCTGGTCAGATATCTTCTCTATAGCAATGAATTTGACACCAGAGGAATAGTGGCGTGTACGTCATGCTGGCTGAGACAGAAGGTTTCCCCGGAGAGCATGGAGAAGATCGTACGGGCCTATGCCAAGGTAGTCGACAATCTCAACGCCCATGTTCATCCCAGCAACCCGTATCCCAGCCCCGAATATCTGCTTTCTATCATTAAGAGCGGTCCTCCACTTTACGGCCGTGCTGCCCTTGCACCCGACGTACCGCTCAGCTCCGGCGCGGAGCTTCTAGTGGAACAGCTCAAGGCTTCAGAGGAACCTCTCTGGGTGATTTCTTGGGGAGGCGCGAATGTCCTCGCGCAGGCGCTTCAGCATATACACCAAACGTGTTCCATGACCGAGAGTGCCCTGCTACGGTCGAGGTTGAGAGTATACACCATATCCGACCAAGATGACACAGGGATGTGGATTCGAGTCACATACCCGGACATCTTCTACATCTGCTCAGTACACGCGTGGAAGGAGTACGCCATGGCGGCGTGGATTGGCATATCCGGGGATGCACTTGTGCCATTCGATGAGGGGGGACCGGACGTCACGAAGGTGACGAAAGAGTGGCTTCGAGACCATATCCAGATCGGGCCCTTAGGGGAAGCGTACCCAACGTACTCTTTTATTATGGAGGGCGATACACCGACATTCTTATATCTCATTCAGAACGGGCTCGGTTCCCCAGAATATCCGGAATGGGGAAGCTGGGGTGGCCGTTACGCTCTCGGCGACATTGGAGGCGCCTCCAAGCATTACGCTGATGCCCGCGACACCGTGGTCGGCAAGGATGGAAAATCCCATACCAGCAACCAGGCGACTATCTGGCGCTGGAGGGATCATTTCCAAGATGACTTTGCGGCGCGTATGCAGTGGAGTTTGGGAAGCGATATATCAAAAGCCAATCACGCCCCTATTGCCATCGTGAATGAAAGCACTGCGGGGCCCGAGCCATTGCTTTTAGAGTCTGTTGCCGGCTCCGAAGTGCTTCTCGATGCATCGCAGAGTTACGATCCAGATGGTGATGAGCTGACATTCACCTGGTTCTTTTACAAAGAGGTGACGTCGGCACAACAAGATATCCAGTGGATAGTTCCAGACCTGCAATGGGATGTCCTTGAGGATGCTCAGAAGCCTAAAGGGAGTGTCATTCGCGTGAAGATTCCTTCACCGGCGGAGTGTGCGGTTGATCTCGTCCATGGCAAAGCCCTGGAGAAGGGCCAAGCTTTCCATCTGATTCTACAGCTGGAAGATAATGGAGTCCCCAGAATGACTACTTATAAGAGGGTCATACTGCAAACGACGAACCCTCAGCTGCTTGGCGGAACTGGGAAGGCCTTTTCCACATTCACTGAGGTTGTGGAGTCTCGTGGAGAGATATAACTTCGTGGATAAATCGATTACGGACAAGAGACTGCAAGTCAACGAATAGTAGTCTCGCTAGTTCCTTTGACGAATATGGGCTTCTCGACGATGTTGACTAATTATAATAGATATTTGTTACTTAGACATCAGCTATAGACTATGGATCAATTACACCGCTGTTTCTGCCACTCAAGGGCGATAATTCCCTCATAATGACACGTAGAGGTATGTCTATCACATCTAGAAAGCACATTGCGCATGAAAGACGACGTTGTTTCCATCTTTCTGGGTCCAAACAGCAACCTCGACAGTCAATGAACTCATTGTCCGACAACAGATCTCCAATACTCTAAAGGCTGTCGTAAACCTCGTTCACTAAACCAAAACCAGCGTGGCGAATCGCTTCGCAGAACCACACTCTCTTCTAGATCTCCTTTTTGAGCTTGGTGGCTTAAGGTAGTGGGTCCCTTTCCAACTGAAAGCTTTGAAACGACCCATCGATTCTAGAGACGGCAGTTGTAAGCGTCCGCCTCCCCCAGATTCTCCCCGGGAAATCTCCATAGTCTCACTGTTTTGATATAATACGGGTTGGCCTCTAGTGTTTACAGGGATTATCCTCAATCATCTCTGCTTGTCATCTTTTCAATTGCATAACCACCACCATGTCGGAGAAGGTTGAGGTCGAGAAGGACATTGTCAACCATATCGAAAGTATCCCGGGGAACAATGCAGCCTCCTCGACCAATGAGAATGACACTTGGAAGGAACTATGGCAGAACAGGAGGGTGTTGCTGTGGTGTATGTTTGAACCTCTTTGGCTCTATCCGAGTAGACCCGTCTAGGATGAGATCGAAGAGTCCCTAATATAGTATACAGGCCTTCTCATCTTCCTGCTTCCAGTCAACTTCGGTTACGAAAATGCCATGATCGGAAACCTGTTCGCTTCTAGTGCCTTTCAGCTAAGATTCGGTGTGGAGGTCAATGGCAGTTGGGCTGTTGCAGCTCGGGATCAACAGATCCTTAACGCAGCTCCCACAATCGGTCTCTTTGCTTCGGCGCTGGCCACCGGTTTCCTTTCAGACTTCCTTGGTAGAAAGAAAGTGGTCATCTTGGCCTGTATAATTTGCATCGGTGGTGTCATTCTCCAATACTTCAGTGAGACAGTGATGATGCTTTTCGGTGGGAAACTAGTTGCATGCTTTGGATTTGGTCTGGGACATTCTCTTGGCCCCGTCTGGGTGGCGGAATTGGCGCCCAACTCGATCCGTGGTATCTGTCTTGCTCTGATTGTTCGTACCCATTGATGCTGAATATCCGGTTAGTCGCTAACTTGTGTTAGAACACCATGATCGTGATAGGACAATGGTTGTCCTCTCTTTGCATCTACGCCACCTCATTCAGAGATAACGATTTAGCCTGGCGGATTCCCCTGATCACCCAAATCATCATGCCAGGTCTCCTATTAATCATCGGTCTCCCTCTGCTCCCCGAGTCACCAACATGGCTCTTAATGCGTGGCCGAGATGAAGAAGCCCACAAGGCTCTCAAAAGGTTCAACGGCCCGAGGTTCGACGCCGACAGCGCACTGCAGATTATGCGCAACGCTTTGGAGATGGAGAAGAGTGCAACCGAAGCGCAAAGCTCCGCCAGCTACCTAGACTGCTTCCGGGGGCCCAACCTTCGCCGAACAACTATCATCTGCATGGTATACCTTGCGCAGCAGTTCCTCGGTGTCAACTTTGTCTCTGGCTATCTGACCTACTACTTCGACCTCGCTGGAGTGGGCAACGCTCTGGCTGTCGCTCAAGGCGCCTACGCTATCCAACTTTTTGGTAACATGTGCTCATGGCCCTTGATTGAGCGAATTGGAAGACGTTCCATGCTTGTCTACGGCTCCATAATCATGACCGTTGGTCTCTTGATCATTGGCTGCATCAATATCAAGATCACCGAGGCCTCGCTCAAGGCTACAGTTGCTCTGATGTGTCTCTGGGGATGGTTGGTAAGTTAATCACTCACTCACTGCTAAATGTCCACCTCCAAAATACATAAAAAATAAGATCTGAGAATCAATATAGTACCAAGGGTCCCTCGGAGCCGTCGCCTACGCCGTCGGTGGTGAAACTCCCACGCCCCGTTTACGGCAAAAGACCTACGCTATCAATATTATGAGCGCAACCGCCGTTTCCTGTATGGTGAACCAGGTCCTCCCGTACCTGATTAATCCCGATAAAGCCAACCTGGGTGGCAAGATTGGGTTCATCTTCTTTGGCCCTTCTGTTCTGGTTTGCATTTATCTTTTCTTCTGTGTGCCTGAAATGCAAGGCCGTACTCCTGAGGAGCTGGAGGAGATGTTTACTGTTGGGGTCCCGGCAAGGAAGTTCCAGACTTATATATGTCAGGGTCAGAGGGTGGAGGAGACAAAGGCGGAATTAGCATAGAGATGAATGATGGTCATTTTTTGGTGTTGCCGCTGCTGTGTATAGTACCAATATACCCCGTGTATATGTTAAGATTTTGACAAGAAGACAATCAATTTGCCAGTTAAGGTTTCATTAACTAGCTGGAGTCAAACTACTGAACACCTATGTAGTGATATGAATTGAACAGTTGTTCCCAGTGTAGACTCCATCAACACAGGTAGAGTGTTAGGATTGAAATCGGTGAGAGAATGACTGGTATCTATGAATCCGTTGTTGTTTTACTACGCAGCGTCCTGAGAGGCCGACAACATCAGTAAATTAGACCTGTAGACTTCGTGTCTAAATCTGGATTGGCCATATTCCTCGGCGTCTCGGTATAATCCTTACCAAGCAGGATCTTGCGCGTCTTTAAGAGTGTTGGATGGAACGTGTTACACAATAATAGAGCACTATTGTACCGGAAGGTTCCTTGTTATATTGCATAAAGGATGAGACGTGATATACATCAGTCTAGCTATACATAGACCTAAACGCAGGGAAGGCCCAGCTTCAACCATTTCTTTCTCCCAGAGCCCATGGCATAAGAGGGCTACCAGTCGACTCTTTCTCTCCGACAGGGCCAGCAAGATAAATGGTGAGATCATTATCTTCCTTTTCTCTTATAGACGAAGAGTCAGCGTCCAAAGGGCCCTGGGCATTCTGCCTCCCAAGAAGAAACTGTGAACCCGCAAAGAACTTACGCCCACGAGACGTATCATTTGGATCTTCCCCTAATTGGCACCAGTCCAAGATATTTGAGTCTGCCAGCAGACTCGCGACCGCTGCAATGCTGGATGAACTTTTGGGTAGAATATGGTCCGTATTGACGAGGACAGAGCCTAAAATTCCCAAAATAAGTATAGATGCAAGTAGAGCATCTAGGATTCTTGTCGAGGTGGCGTCTTGCATCAGTCGGAGACGGTTGTTTGTAAGTGTGATATTTCCCGGAAATGAGACACCCAGAGAATCATTCAACAGACGAGCCATTCTATTGGGCTCTTGCGCCTTCATGATACTGTCTTGGAATTTGATAGCTTTGATAACATTCTCAACCTTGTCTATATCGCCCAGATATTCCCGGGGGATAGCCCACCTCCTGACACTAGTGTTTGAAAGAAAGAATCCAGATTATCTGCTGTTGAAGAGGTACCACTCAACGGTGAGTACGGTATGTACTGGCTTTTTACTTTGCTGGCCGAAGACACGTCCGGCACTGGGGGATGTTCGCCGGAGATATCAAAATCTGGAAGCTGAAAGCGAGTCCAGGTATTGACCATCTCAGCTGTCGGGGCGCATGTCATGGCCACTACGTTCGTGACTGAGCCGTTTCTAACCTCGCCCCAGAAGTAACTCACTGGCAGATTGGCACCGCTCCTATTGGCGTTATAACACGGACTTAAGATGGCTAGTCCATAGTATCCTTCAGTTTCGAGTTGGAGCAGATCACGGCTATCCTGGAGCCATCCTTGACCATTGCTCCACGGTGCGCAACCTATGCGAGGGGGGTCAATGTAGAGTACTTGAGATGTCTTGGGATTAACGGCGGTTTGTTCATCCGTAGCTTGTTGGAGGGTGTAGTTGACCTCAGAGCCTTTTTGTACAAGGCAAGTTGGTGCTGTTCTCAGGGCAGGGACCCAGAGATCCACGAAATAGTTTTCGGGGAGATTTGCTTTTATGGAAGAATTGATTGAGAGCTTAGTAAATACAAGAGTCTCGTAGGTCCAAAGAGGAAATGAAGTTCGGTTCCCCTGGATGATATATTGGGCAGTGATAACGTTAGAAGCATCTAGGTCGGGACTAACACTGGCCTTCCATATTGCAAAGCGGTCGAAGGTGTCTTCCCTCGCGAAGTTCGTTATAATAAATTGCGACACGTCTACCACAGAGAACAAACCGCTTGTTACAATCGATAAGAACGAGGTGATGAAGGCAGCCAGCGTCACAGCCAGGACAGCAAAGTGCCTGGTGTGGATGGAACTGAAGATAGTTGTCAGGCTTAAAGAATCTTGGAAGTTTACTGTCATACATTCTTGGAATACTGCACCAGAGGGCCGTTTCAGGGCTAATAGTAACAGCTGTGGCAGCTGAGTCCTCATTGCTCATGCAGGACAGAATCTCACAGGTTGAAAAGTATAGAGAATATTAATATGCTTAACCCAGTGAACTTTACAGGGGGCAGCTGTTGTAACATCAGAATGTGCTGGAGTTCATAAAATGAATTTGAGCAATAGTGTATCAGCTGCGAATCCAAGGGCTCATTCCGTTAGATACTATGGTAGGGCAGGAGTACTATGAGTGTGTCAAAGACCACTCTCAGACATGTTTATTGAATCGGTGGACGAGTGCGAAAACGAACTATATGCCAACATGTGGCCATACCAGTGATTAGGCTTTATATACTCTATTACCCTTATATCTGACTGGTGTTTGCTCAAGAAACCTTAGTTAACTTTCCATAGTTGCTTCCTTAGTTAAGCGGCCTGCCAAGCAGACTATACTTTTAAAGCATAACTTAATCGAGCCAAGCCTATGCATTTATTTGAATCATCAACCTTCTAGATTTATATCGCTACATGGCTTATGCTGAGGAAAGTCTAGATCAAGGAAATGGGATACCGGATTAAAATCATTTGTACATTAGGCGACTACTAGTCTTAAGCACAATAAAAGTTGACATAGCAGTCAGGCGTTCCGTCGCTGTCAATGTCGCATGAGTCGATCATTGGGAAGAAGTCGCTATTAGGACAAAGCGAGATGCAGCTTTTAGCACTTCCGCAAGGAGAATCGTCTATATTTCGGGGAGTCAGCAGCTGATTCTTGTTATAGAAGTTTTATCGGTGTAGTTGGCAACTTGCATTGTGCTGAAACAAGAGCGGTTAGGCCGATGAGAACAAGAGAACACCGAAGAAACATTTTTGGCTGTCGAAGGTTTAGTGGTGAGCATAGCGCCAGTGTTATACCAGGGAAGCTTACATATTAGGCTACTGAGTAAAGCTTCGAAGAAGGTACAGAGGTCGCTATTGAGATGCTTAGAACCCGTAAAGGGAGCGAAAATCGTACTTATATGGGCCAGATCTACAGCTATCGCGGTCTACAAGAGCGCATATATAACACAGTCTGCCAATAGCATGACCCTATGATGAGCAGACACAGGAACCTCTCAAGCGGGCCGGTTCTAGCTCAAGTACAACATTCCGGCGCAACGTTATGACGTCCCGGAGGGTCGGGCTCCAGAACCACGGTTGAATGGAAGACTATTTGATCTTGCCGTGGCGATAAGACTTTGGCAAACCCCCAGATAGGCGAATGGAGTTACGGTCGCCTTGTGGAAGATTTGGCGGTTATCCCATGTAGTCCTAGAGGTAACTTTATTACACTCTATGGTTTCCGCATGCATCCAATGATTTGTTAATGATGCAGTAATATTGGCTCTGTGTAATTGATGTCTTCTAGATTCTATCCGGTAACTCACTGTTCACTTGAACTTTGGTACATGAATTCAACGCTATCGTCAAAAGCAAGACATGAACGAACGTCACCGAGGATACTGATGTATCCTGTTCATGCGTTCCACTGATCTAAGTACTTATCATGACCATGTTTTACTTCGCTGAGTTGTCGAAGCTTGCCGAATATTATGGTTATAGGCTCTGTTAGCCGCTCCAGGGGGTCAAATTAATTAATGAATTCAATCCCATTTTGTAGCGTAACTATGAAAGCATCCTTGGATTTCATTTTCATTGACCCTTTATTATTATAATGGGCGGTGCACCCGTTGTCGTTTTGTCAGGCACTTTTAGGGTAAGTGGTTCTTCTACTCCGTAAACTGTGAGCAATATGCTTGTTATCAATTGTACTTCTCTCAAATAATGCACACAATATACCAGAAAGACCCGAGTGCTGAAAAGTAATATATTGAATAAGATATTATCTAAAATCAAAATTTTCTGAAGGGAGACTCCATAGTACAAATATGATGATAATTCTGCTGCATACGGTTTGGAAGATACATGACGTTCACACAATTATGTATGACGTTTATAATTGTTGCGGACTTTTCTTTTCCACACACATATCGTCCTGCTTCTCTGCCTTTGTCCCAGGGTTTCCAAAGCTTATTTAGAGGGGCTTTTAATCATGATCCAGATCTAAACCCACTGCTGTAAGCACTCTTAATGGCTCGGTGCTGGCCTATCGGTCGAGTATGCTGGCGATATGGCCAAGTTTAACCGCGCCGTTGGGCGATTGTCTATAAGAATGAACGTTAGTTCACTTGTAGACCCCATTCAATCGCTAATTTCTTATTTATTTAATACTCTTAATTATAGGGCATACGTCTTTTCACGGCTTACATCGTGCACCACCAGTTTTGTGACGAACTTTCAACTTTTTCTTCCCACTGGTATATCGGTATATTCCACCATATTGCTACTACACTACTGCTTTGTATAAGCTTTGACAGACTTCACATCTCATATATAGATAGACTGTGCATAGATGTTGGATCAGGAACGGTAGAGCTTCATCTACAGAATTTGGTCTGTATAGAATCAGATTGATTTCAATCAATCGGTCGTCCGTTTTATACATAAGCTTCAAAATTATAACAATATAAGCTGACGACGCTATTGCTCTATCCTGTTCCTCTATTGTCCTTCCTTTTTGATCTATTAGTAGAGCAAGCATGGTTCAGGCAAAGTCCTCAGTAGCCATGTATTAATTCGTGGCTTTGTGCTACTAATTTATCTATTCCAAAACTCTACCTGTAAATGTATTTCCTGAAGCCAGTAGTGTCCCCAGTTATATAATCACATAAAATACGGGTTTTTGAGATTCACAATGGCTATCAATCCATACTAAGCAGCAACCTAACTCTACTAGGTGTTCTTTATTCTGGGGTCAGTAGCTTTGACCCAGCCTTTCCTTGTCTGAGCAACCATGCATGATCAGTGGTTGTGGTCTAAGAAGTGGAAAACATCTACAAATATAATAAATAAGAGGAAAGGGAAATATTCAAAATGAGTTCTATAGCAGTTAGTGTCACGGGTAGGATTCCCGGGCCTTGAACCTTGAGCTCTACTATACATACCGTGCGTGGGGAGGGCCTGACAGTGTGGGTCTTATTGACCTACGTAGTTGCTAGAATGACCACCCAGAGCTCAATCTATTACAGTTAAGGTAGACCATAATATTCTATCTACCCTAACTCTCTTGATATCGGCTCTTAAGCAACTATCCCAAACGTGTAGGGTAATCGGAACGGAACCATGAACCTGGCTCACCCGACATCCGAACACCGAGTGTCCCAGGACCCACTGTCACGAACGCTATATTATTATTAAGCTATGCCGGTTCGGACCTGTGTGCGGATGGCTGGACGACGGAAAGCTTTACGGTGGTCCGAAACAATGTGTGCATACCCCTGACACACGATGATCCTTGAGGGATGCAACGGGATTGAACATAGTTTCGCATGCAGTTTGATTTTAACATGTCGCATTCTACTGCACAACGCCACATTTACCATGACAATGTACTGGTCAACTTTGATTAAACGCTATGAAGCTATTAGAGTCTATGGCTTCAAGGGTAGGCCCGGGATTTGCGCTGTGGAACCTTGACCGCACTGCATATTGCTATAGTTGGTGCCTATAGCTGGATTCTATGTGTACAACAGGACGGTCTGAAAACACGTAGCGCCCTTGTGAGGTAGTAATTTAGATACGTATGATTCGTGGATACTTCAGGGATTAGTGAGCCCTCCTTTGCCATGTACGTTCAAAAGCTCAAGGAAGCGATGCATAAGCCTTCTGAGCTTGGTTTTGGCTCTCGCCTACAGAGCTTCTACGGGTTTCATGAAGTGGGGAATGTCCATCTGCCTGCAGAGGCCTAAAGCGCCGGATGTAGCTCGGGATTCACACATCGGTCCGATGGTCGAGACCCATGGCTGACCTAAAATAAAGTGCCTCCTCAATATGCCGGCCTCATTAATACTAGATGATAGCTGGGACTCCATATATATTAAAGATTATATCTTCCCTCAATTCAATGCATTCAATCCAACACCCATCGGCCTTCCAATACCAGTGGTATCCAAAAGGAACGAATGACCCCACCTCAGGAGAGATTGTTTGTTCGATAACATAGACGTTTTACCGATAACATGTCTACGAGTGATTGCAAGGTTAGTGTCGAGGTTCCCAGTCATCCAGCCAAGATACCTGTGTAGTGCACTTTGGTGGACGTTATTCATTGAATCAACCAGGACGAGACTAGCCCCGTGCCGGAAACCCTACCAATTTACCGCCAGAAAGGACGTGGCCTTGGTGTCGCCTTCAGGAACATAACCGTTCAGGGTCGTTCAGGCAGTCAACGGACAGTTCTCGACCTTCCCCAGATCTTCGTCGAGATTATTAAGGCCCCATATCAGACAGTACGCCATAGGATTGGTAATAAGCCCGTTCCAAAACGCAATCTTATTCAAGATGTCTCCGGCGTTCTGTTTCCCGGGGAAACAATGATTGTCCTCGGACGGCCAGGCTCAGGGTGTACGACACTGTTGAAAGTAATCGCAAACAACCGCGACTCGTTTATGGCTGTCGATGGAGACGTACACTATGCCGGTATCCCAGCTCGGGAAATGACTGGTGCACTAAAGTCTGAGATTGTCTACAGCTCTGAGGAAGACCTGCACTTCCCAACCCTCCCGGTGAAAGATACCTTGGACTTTGCTTTGAAACTGCGACGGCCCAAAAGTTACCCAATGGAAGACGATCAGTTCTCGTCTGACTATACCAAACGATTGTTGGGCTCACTTGGGATGCTCCACACGTCGAATACTATCGTAGGAGACTCGTTCACTCGAGGCGTTTCAGGTGGAGAGCGCCGCCGTGTTTCCTTGGCAGAGTCTATGGCCGTCAATCCCGCTCTGGCATGCTGGGACAACCCGATTCGCGGCCTTGATAGTTCATCAGCGTTGGATTTCCTTGGATTGCTCAAAGAAATGTCCGAGATGACAGGAATGAATAATGTGGTTACTTTATACCAAGCATCAGAAGCCATGTACCAGAACTGTTTTGACAGAGTCATACTTATGTATGATGGTTTGATGATCTTCAGTGGAAAGACTGGAGAGGCAAAGCAGTACTTTCAAGACCTGGGATTCCATTGCCCGGATCGACAAACAACCCCAGACTTTCTAACGTCTATCACTTCCCCCGCCGAACGAACTATTCGAGAGGACTACTCCGGTCCTCTATATCTTGAAGCGAAGCCCCTCGAACAGGCTTTCAGACAAAGTCCGTATTATGCTCGGTTACAAGCGGAACTGACTCAATACCCAAATCAGATACAGTCAAATACAGAAGTCCAACGCCAGTTTCGACAAAGCGCATTGGAGATTCGCTCCAAGATGGCCACAAAGCGCGCTGTAGAGATTTCATCTCTCTGGAAGCAAGTCACAGAGGGGACTCGGAGATACTACAGACTATTCTGGGGTGACCGTAATACCTTTTATACCATCCTGGCTCTATGTATTGTGAACGCTGTCATCACTGGATCGGGATTCTACGCAGCTCCGAAGACTGCTTCAGGATCCTTTGAGAGAAGTGGAGCCCTTTTCTTCGCTCTTGCCTACTTTTGTTTGAACTCTTTGACGGAGGTAGTCAAGACGGTGAATGCACGATCTATTCTACTCAAGCAGCATAACCTGGGCCTAATAAGCCCTACTGCATATGCCATTATCCAGACGGTTGCTGATATCCCTGTCGCTCTTATCCAAACGGCTGTCTTTTCCTGCTGTTATTATTTTATTATTGGATTGAGTGAATCAGCATCTCAGTTCTTTATTTTTCTCTTACTTGTATTTGTGCACTACTGCGCCATTGGAAGTATGTTTCGGATGTTGGGCTCATGGGCCCCCAGCCTGAGTATATCACATCTTTTGGCCGGGTGTGCTCTACCAGTGGCTTGTCTCTACTCCGGATACGCTCCTCCAGTGCCGACAATGCATCGCTGGGGCTCATGGATTCGACGCATCTCACCTACTCCCTATGCCATGGAGGCACTGATGGGAAATGAATTCTATAATATCAATCTCCACTGCACAGACTCTCAATTGATCCCCTCGGGCCCGGGGTATGACGATATCCGCTACCAGGCATGTCCCATGGCAGGCGCACATCAGGGGTCAGCTTTAGTGGACGGTGCAACATACGCACAAGCAATGTATGGATTTTCACGGAAACACCTCTGGAGAAACTTTGGTATTGTTCTGGTGATGTGGTTCCTTTACACAGTCATCGGAGCGGTGGGACTTACCGTCATGACGCGGGATAGCAGCAGCGCTGCAGGCCATGTATACAAGCGGAATGCCCAGAATCCTCGGGATGAACAGTTGACTGTGGATCTGGTGAACGATGTCGAAAAGCAGCCAGTATCACCAACCGCGAGAGTTGATGGCTGGAAGCGGAATGAGGCAAGCACGTCCGAATTAACTATTACTAGTGTCGACGAGGCAGTGCAAGCCGAAAAGAAGGAAGACCTTTCACCTA
Organism: Aspergillus pseudotamarii; assembly: GCF_009193445.1. NCBI lineage: Eukaryota > Fungi > Ascomycota > Eurotiomycetes > Eurotiales > Aspergillaceae > Aspergillus > Aspergillus pseudotamarii. The sequence continues at coordinate 308,646 of NW_022475018.1, forward strand.
GCAGCGTCACCTTCACGTTCAACAAACTTAATTATTACGTGAACGTGGGAGGTAAGGAGAAGCAATTGTTGTGCGAGATTTCCGGCTACGTCAAACCTGGACAGCTTACTGCTTTGATGGGTGCGTCGGGTGCTGGAAAGACCACACTGTTGGACAACCTCTCGCGTAGAAAGACCGACGGACGCGTGGAGGGCGAGATTCTGCTGAATGGTGCTCCCCTAAGTACGGCCTTTTCACGGTCTTGTGGTTTCTGCATGCAGCAGGACATTCATGAGCCCACCGCGACAGTCCGAGAGGCATTACAATTCTCGGCCTACCTACGTCAGCCGGCTCATATCTCCAAAGAAGAGAAGATGCAGTATGTTGAGCACGTTATCTCACTCCTCGAGCTTGAGGGTATTGCGGATGCATTGATTGGGACAGTCGGGGATGGTCATTTGAATGTGGAGGAACGGAAACGGGTCACAATTGGCGTTGAACTTGCAGCAAAGCCATCGGCGCTCTTATTCCTTGATGAGGTATGTTCATTGCTAAAACGATTCAGTTATCATGCTCACATATTGCAAAGCCCACATCTGGTCTCGATAGCCAGGCAGCGTATTCAATCGTTTCTTTCCTTCGGAGAATTGCTGCTGAGGGGATCCCAATCGTTTGTACGATCCACCAGCCTTCCGGTGTCCTTTTCGAGATGTTCGATCACGTTATTTTACTCGCTCCAGGTGGGCGGACAGTGTATTTCGGAGAAACAGGCAAGAATGCATCCGCCGTGGCCGCATACTTTGCGAGGCACGGTGCCGTGATGCGCGCAGAGGAGAATCCAGCAGAGTTCATCATTTCCACCATCGCCGCAAAAGGAGACGACAACATGGACTGGCCTGAGATTTGGAACAAGTCCCCTGAGTGCCATGCCTTGCACCAAGCGGTTCAAGTGTTAAATCAAAGTTCTCCCCTTAGTGATAACGCCATGACAGCCGCTAATGAACGACCATACGCATTGAGTCTTCCAGCGCAGATTGTGGCTCTTACCCAGCGCCACTGGATCGCCATCTGGAGGAATGGACAATATAACTTTAGCCGGCTATTCAAATCCATCTTCTTTGAGATGTTTGTCTCGTTCACCTTCTTCCACGTCAACAAGAGCAGTCCTGGATTGAAAAACCACATGCTGGGTATCTTGCTCTCAACCTGGGTTGTTCCTACAATCTCCGCCGATATGCAGGCCATCTGGTACGAGAAATGGTCGATATTCGAGGCGCGGGAACGCAATGGGATCTATGACTACAAGGCCCTCTTGTCGGCGTTGTTCCTCGTAGAGATTCCCTGGCAAATTATCATCTTCACGTTTATCTTCATTGTCTCCCACTGGACCCTTGGATTCGCCAGTACTCCCAGTATCGCTGGGTTTATCTACTTCATGTATCTCCTATTTGCTTTCTTCGGCCTTGGATTTACCTACCTCATGGCTGCTTTATTCCCGAACCCGACCATGGCCGGTTATGCAATGTCACTATTCTGGGTCATTCTTCTCATGTTCTCTGGAGCCGCTAATCCGCGCAGTGGGCTGAACGATTTCTATCGCCCCTGGCTATTCTGGGCTGACCCTATGACCTACTTCTTTGAACCGACTGTATCCACGGTGCTCCATGGGATCCAGGCCCAATGTGCTCCACAGGATATGGCTGTGTTCGATCCTCCTTCGGGCCAAAGCTGTATGGATTATGTAGCAGCATATTTGGATGGAAATCCAGGATACCTGGCTAACCCCAACGCCACACAGAACTGTAACTTCTGCCCGTATTCGACGGGAGATGACTTAGCCAGATCCCTCCATTTCTTCTACGGGAGTCGATGGCGGGACTGGGCCGTGTTTCTCGGATTTGGCTTGACCAATACTTTGCTCACTTTCCTGACAACCTGGATTATTCGCGTCAAGATTCGGCAGTGGGGAAAGTAAAGATCCACCCGGTGGGTGTTCTCGTGTGTCAAAAGGCTTGATCTTGTCGTCCTCAGCTGGCGAGGAAGACAAGATTCTAGATCTGTGCTTTTACTAGTTCTCGCAAGAATTTGAGTATGTACCTATAGAAGAACCAATTAGTTAGACTTGGAGAGATCAGTTACAGACCAAGATCGTCTTTAAATAGTAATTGTGTGGAGTGTTATTGAGCTAATAATTATACGCAACCTTGCTAGTCGTCTGTACAATTGTATGTACAAGTATGTACAGTTACAGTACAAACATGGACAGGCTCAGGCGGTGACGGACTGACGGACTGACTCTAAATTCAGGCTCGGATCCCTCGGAACGGAGCAGTGATCCGAAGCCGTTGTTTCTTCCGGTAGGCATGAGAAGCTTCTCCCCGCAACCTCACCGAGGCCACCTGATTCTCGAAGGTGTTATTGTTAGAATTAATTCGTTGTTGACACTATATTTCGGCAAGGAATGAGTGCCACTTTGATACCTGGCTCGCCCACGCAGCGAAATCTGCCGATATCCCGGATTTCTCGGGCCTGTGAAGCATGTCGTGCTCGGAAAGTCCGCTGTAACGGTGAAAGCCCCTGTGCCAGATGCCGTGGGACTAATCGCCATTGTGAGTACCGCTCGCCAAGGTCAGAGACACGATCGACCCGCAAACCATTGAGAGCCCATAATACGCCCCGTCCAGGACCATCAGGTGTGCTGCCGTCCACAGCCCCGGTCCGCCATGACCCGGTCCACTTCAAGAGACAACGAGAGTTGCGAGCGGGCATCGGAGTATCAAATGTCGACACTGGATCATTTCAATACTACGGTAAGCAAGATCTAGGTGCCCCCTTGCGTTGTTCATTCCGTTCTTCCTCGTTTCTGCTCTCGGTCATCTACATCCATCAATCAACTCACACCAGCCCAGGTCCTTCGTCCCACTTCTGCTTCATTCAACGCATGTACCAACGTATTCAGCAAAAGACTGATACATCCCTTCTGACCCCAACTAATTCTGTTCCCGATGGCGTCAGGAATTGGAACTTGGAGCGATTCATGTTCTCCGTCGGTGTGGACAGCAACCCTTCTCAATGTCCAGCGGAGTCGTACTTCCCCCGAGACTTAGGTGAATCGTTCATCGATTCCTACTTTCGTATCATTCATCCGCAGGCGCCCGTTCTTTTGTATGTGGATGTAGTAAAGTCGTGGAATAATCTCTGGAGCCCACCGTGGGAACGGCGTGATATCAAGGGAGACGAAATACTTTTTATGGTACTCGCTATTGGAGCACGAGTATGCAGCTTTGAGGGGAAACAAAATACTCGCTCATCGGAAGGCTGGGCACATCACTTTGTAGAAAAGGCAAAACGTCTGAATGACGCATTCGAAGATATTAGCATGGCCTCGACGCACTTCATGCTCCTCAAAGTAAGATTCTTTTCCTTCCCATGCCATTCTTGCTGTCCTTGCTTCCTTGGGACACTCTGCTGAACTGTCGTTGGTTCAGGCGATATACGCCTTCCAGGTCATGAGGCCCAACGAAGCGTATCTGTATCTTGGACATGCTGCTCGGATCGCGATGGCTCTTGGTATTAACCGATTGCAAGTCGTTGATGGAGTCAATGCTAAAGCACATCGCCTAAGGCTAACATTTTGGACTATATACGCCTACGAGCGCTCATGTGCTCTATATACCGGGCGTCCATCCGCATTTCGTGACGAGCTTAACGACATACCGTATGTGGAAGACTTTCCGGTGTCAGACACACTCGAAATGCCCCCCGCGAGCGTGACTCACTTGAAGCCGTCTACGGATTGTGGGTTTATTCGAGCGATAGCTAAACTTGCCGCGATCGCGGATCGAATACTCGTTGAAATTTACTCACCCACCCACATTCCCTCCTTTCCCAGTGCCATAAAAATCCACGATGATATAAGGCAGTACGAACTAGACTTAGAGACAATAACTCACGACCTCCCAGCACATTTACATTTTTTTGACGAGGACCTCCCCCTTGGGAACAGTTGGCAAGAGATCCAGAGGATGGCATTAGGAAATCAGTTTTATTTCACGCGCATGCTGATCTATAGACCCGCTTTGGTCTTTGCAACTTTCCTAAACTCGCAACACAAGGTCCAGGGACATGTCACACAGGATCCACAGTTGTGTGGCTCCATTCATGAGGCAATATCCTCGGCCCAGAGTATCGTTCAGCTCAACCACGATGTATATTTCCAACGCTATCCGGAGGCTAGGTTTGACGGTTCCTCGGCCAGCCTTCTAGTCTCTGCGTGCGTGACCCTCCTCTATGATGTGTTTGACCCAATGACGACGTCGGATAACGCAAGAAAGATATTTGCCAGTGTCGAGCGTGCGATCAAATGTCTCGATCAAATCAACCATATCGGTCCGACCAGTGGGAAGGCCCTTAGCCTAGATGTCATGAAAATCGCCAAGGACACCTTGCAGTCGACTCGAGAAGATAGTGCTTTAAGTGACGACCTATTGAGCTCATTCCCATGGCTACAGTACGTTTGTGAACGTTACCTTTCCCCTTCTCCGTCGGCTTGCTGTTGACATGCTTCTCATGATGATACTAAGTAACTTCACAGATATGGCAACTATGCCCCTCGCGAAAACGGTCTTGACTCGGGGCCCATAGCTGACACTCTTCCGCAAGGAGAGGAACCAGCAGTATCGGCGTATATTCCAAATGAGACTCCTGCGATAGCCACTTCGATTGATGCATATAATTCTGCCCAAGTCCCGGCGCCCGAGGTCCATTACATGTCCCATTGGCTGGAAGCTGGCTTTGATCCGGAAGACATCCCCCATTGCTTGTACTAGCATCTTCTTGAGTGTTTGTTGCCCTTCGTGCCCCCTTCACCTTCTGGCGGAGTATCTCTCTGGCCAATTCGGAAGGGATACGTTACCATCAGGACCCTAGAGCAGGGTACAGACATCATCGTCGACCATGCAGACCACCATTTTGAACGTGACTTTCATCAGATGGCACATAGATAACTTGTTTGATATTTTTATCTACGCCGGCGGATGTTGCACGGTCGATAAATAGACTTTATCATAATTCACCCGGCCATCCTCACCCAATTGGATTTAAAATCCTCATATGTTAGGGATATAAATATTACAATATATCGCAGCACACCTTACCACCCGTAAGCTCGATTTATCATACTTTCCAAAGACTTGATACAGGCAGTGGGAACGGGAAGTTCCTCTCCCATTTCCGAGATTCGGGCTCAAACTGTGGGGGAGGTCGTTAGGCTACTTCGGATGTAGGTGTTCGGACCGAGTGTACGTACAAATCCGAGGATTTCTCGATTACAAAATAGTTTGAGGACCTAGGTCGATTCGCTTACTAAATCACTTTAGAAGCTAAATTGATATTTGGTACTCCTCTTACAAATTTGCCCTCATAAATCTTCTCAGAAAAAAGCTTGTCGCCAGTTTACCGAAAGATCTTAATAATAGTACTAGATCTATCCCACCGGTATCCCACCGGTATCCCACCGGCATCCCACCGGCACAGCTACAACACATTAATGGTTTATCAGCCCTTTTAAACCGGGCAAATATAGCATATATATAATTTAGTTGCTCGTGTAGTACTAGAAATATATATCCCAAAACCGAATCATAAAGTTTTCTGGTTAAATTCACACAGCCATCTATCTATACTGCACGCCTTCACCAGATACTTGTCTCTCTCACTCCTCACATCACACCACATACCCATACCCAGAATCCACGCGAAAGATCATTTACTCACTCAAACATGCCCTTCGCCCCAACCACCGACAACCAGGAAATCTACTACGAGATCCAAGGCCAACCCGGGCCAGGACCTACCCTAGTCTTCGTCTCCGGCTACATGGGCATAACCAACATCTGGCAGCCATTAATCTCCAGCCTTCGCTCTCGCCACCAGTGCATCGCCTACGACAGACGAGGATACGGAAGATCCTCCAAGCCCGAATCACCGGACAGCTACACCATTCCCGGACACGCATCTGATCTGCACGCCGTCCTGCAAGCTGCGAATATTATCCAACCCGTCGTCCTCATCACACACTCAATGGGCGGAAACATCGCATCAGCATACTACCTCGCGCACCAAGATACCGTTGCTGGGATCATCTATACGGGGACCTACTATGACGGCAGGACCATCGATGGGAGGTTTCTGACCTATGATGCGATCACGGATGGCGTCGAGAGTCCGTCTCGGTCGATGGAGTTTTATTCCGCCATGGGATTGAGGGAAGATATCGCCCTTGAGGCGGCGAAGTGGGCCCCGCACGGTCGGAGGAATAATGCTAGGTCGTTGCTCCACTTCGACATGCAAGGTAATTATGCTCGCATAGCTGTCCCTACGCTTATTGTTCAGGGGGAATTTGACCTGCTGCCGTTGGAGCAGTGTGTTATGCCCATGGTAAGGGAGTTGCCGTCTTGTCGGTTGGAGGTTTTGGCCGGTGTGTATCATTTTCCGGCGACTGAGGCGCTAGAGAGGGTGGAAGGGTTGGTTGATGGGTTTGTGGGGAGTTTGTGAGTGTGTTTATAAACGGTCAGTGTACGAGAGGTAGACGCTGTGATTCGGTACATACATGGCAGACTCAACCTGCATACTAGACTTATTATTATGGTTAGTGAATTTCAGAGTGCCCAGTGATGTTTCATCCAGACCGCGAATGGACTCGCAGTTCTACCTCCTACAACTGCCCCTTTCCCAATGGTATTTGAGACTTGATTTGTTGGCCCAGCATGTATAGATCATGTAAATTTGGTATTGCTGAAGTACAAAACTCAGCTATTCAATCGACAACTAGTGGCCGATCACTGTGGCACCTTTGATAACGGCCTGGTAAGCTGCAGCACTTCCAAGGATTCCTAGTCCTGTGACAGTGATATCGAACTGTTCTATTTGCTCTTGAATATAAGCAGTGGCTAAAAATGAGCTAAACAGTCCCATGAGAAATGATCCCGAATTAGGACAGTGTTGTCATAATGATACCAGACAGGAGCGGCGTCCGGCCCGCTCACGTGGTCATCTCCAAAGTTGCAAGGATAAGAGGCCCATCTGGGGTCATAATAAGCAGCAAGGTTCCTGGTTATCATCGGTAGAAGGTCGATATCTCACCGGTAAAGAAACCGACAAACCTGGCAGCATCCCTGGGTAGGGCCGCAGGAACCGTGAACCGTGAACCGGTATTCTTGGACCTGATTGATACTAGGTAACTTCCAAGCCAGTTATGAACAACAGCGCAGTGATTGACACCGATCACAGGATCGTTGATCATACTTGATTTCAAGGGGACTGTCACCGGCAGCGGATAACCATATCCGGTTCCCGGGGGATATATAAACGTATCTAGTACAGGAGGAAGATGAAGTGGAGTATCTTATATACGCAAGTTCCTCTATTATCATAGTTTTGCGTATAAATCGCCCGTCTTCTTCTTATAGCCTTGTGTCCAGAAGCTTTGTCTTATACGGGATGGCCTCCGTATTGAAGAACTTCCTGGGTTTCGAAGCAGCCACAAATGACAGCAACGTATCCCCAGTGTCTCCGGCGAAGAGTCCAGTAAGAGCTCTCCCGGCAAGATGGTACACATCACCAGAGCTCTATGAGCTCGAACGACGGGCAATTTTCTCTAAAAAATGGTTACTCACCACGCACATACTACGATTGCCCAATACTGGTAGTTGGTCTCGATACAATAACGCGGGATACCCTTTCATTCTCGTCCGAGGCCAAGGCCAAGACATACATGCATTCCATGATATCTGGTCGGATGCGTTTAGCGACGAAATCGCGCAGACGCTAGTCTCCGCGGGCACCAAAATCAGATCTTTCCACGTCCACCAGGATGCGAATGGCTTTATCTGGATAAACATGGATGCTGGCAAGCAGCCTGAGATTTCGTGGGAGAAAGATTTCAAAGGCATCGACCAGCAGCCTCGATTCAAGGATTTCAACTTTGAAGACTATGCTTTTGACCATGTCTGGGAGATGGATGGCCCGTATAACTGGAAGATTCTTGCGGATAATTATAATGAGTAAAGTTTCCTGATATACTCTTCGGTGTCTTCTCTAATGGCGGGCCCACTACATTGCTAGCACCCAGGCCTGCTTTCAGCCCTCGAGAATATTTTCGAACTAACTGAGTTGGATAGGTGCTATCACTGTCAGACAGCGCATCCGGATGTGCCATCATTGGCCGATCTCGAAGCCTATGCGGTGGACACAGTGGACGGATCTATCATTCACTTTGCCAACGCCAAGCCAGATCAAGTCGAACGGGGCCTCAAAATTGCCAGTACCTACTATTTCCCCAATGCGTCAATGACAGTAGCGTCAGTGCTCATCAAACAACAACTTACTGAGTCATGTTGTTAACCAAGTGATATCCTAATAGGCCGCATTTCTTCTTCATGCAACGATTTGTTCCTACCTCACCCACCAGCTGCGAGATGCGCTACGAAGTGTACCGGAATAAAAGCTCCAGCGAGGAGGATTTCCAATTGATCAATGGGATGTTCAAGCGAATCATGGCGGAAGATAAATATCTCTGTACCGAGGCACAGAAGAACATCGGCGGGGGTGTCTTTGTCAGTGGTCTGCTGCACCCCAGAATGGAGAAAGGACCATTGTACTTCCAAGGCGTTGTGCGTGACCTTTTGTATGAGCATTTTGATCGTGAGAAGGATGGAGGAAAGCAGATTTGGCCAGCTCAACTCGATAACGTCTTACTCTTGAGCTAAGAGGCCATAAGAGCTCTGCCGGCGATTAGCTCAGGCTTCATGTGACCCATGTCTATCGATATCTATTCCTTTTGTTGAGACCTTTTTAACAGAGTAGTATTTTAAATTATAAGCTAGCAATTAGTATTCTGATAGCACTATACTTCAGACTGTTGTCCAAAAAGGATTTTATTGAGTTATACGCATTACAGTAGCAGAAGTTTGGAAGAGTGATCGGTTAGTGCACTTGGGGAGCCTGGGGAGGGGTGTAGCTACTGAGACAATCTAGGTGAATCACGAAATAGACAGACATCCATGGTCTGCTCCTGTTTCCAAACTCGTGAGGAATATATTCTCCAGATAAGGTAGTCTGACCCCGACCGGTCATGTGGTCGGCATTTCCCACCAAATCGGTTAGACCAGCTGGCCCAATGCGATACCAAGTTCAGGAAAGATTGTCATGACAGGGCTTCGCGACCTGCTCTGGGAAGGTCTAGAATCACTAGGGGCGGGGAATCTGCCAGTTTCAACGGCGATCCTATACCTAGGTTTCTGAAAAGTGATGTTGCTTTCCCTCCACAGCAAGAATGGTCAAATGGCGGATGAACAGCTTGAATGGCTAGTTGTACCATCAGACAATTGATGCGTAGGGAAGTCTACCCAATCTCTCGAAGTTGCGATAAGTCTTCTATTGGCTGCCAGGCACATGAATCAGAATCGCTGTGGCATGAATATATAAAAGTATTTTTAAAAATTGCCAAAATCCCACCAGGTAGAAAACCCCTCACCGACTGTAGGGTCTGGCTCGAAGCCGGCCGCAACGCCCATATCGCCAAATTGGGAAAGATGCGCCCATAGCCACGGAGCATTGAACATGAGACTATCCGCCGGTGGAACCAGAATGTCTCGCATAGGAGTGCCGTCACGAGAATCTTGTGTTGATACAGTGATCATATAGGGCGGTAGGCTGGCATTGTGCCCTACGGCAGGGTCAACCATTACTTGTGGCGGCGATGCTGTAACACTGATCTCAAGGGTCTGGCTTTGCTCCGTTTCCTCGCTACATGGGGTCGAAGCAAGGGAAGAGTGTAGTAAGGCGGCCGATTTGGAAGACACACCGTGAGAGGATGGGACATTAAACTGTAGGATACCCCACATCAGAGGGATGCTGAGATAGATTTTGGATGGTGCCCAGTCGTCGTCCAAGCGATCTGACCCAGATGCGATTTGTGTCATTTTGTCCAGTGATTGAAGCTGAGCTATTAGCATAGATATTGGTCTCTTCCAAAGTTAAGAGAAAACATACCAGGGCTTCACAGGCAGGGGAAAACCATGCAAAACTTTTCAAGAACGATTTACATTTCACAAAGTCTGTTTTGGACTTTTGTTTCAGTCGAGGATCGGCCGCGCAGCAAAAGTAGAGATGCACGGTAGCTGCGATTGCGGCCGAATGCCCATAAAAGGGATCAGCAAGCCGGATCTGCTTCTCCAGAATCATGTCAATCATACGAACAATCCACGTGGCATGTAGGAGGACTAGCTCGGAGGACTTCCTCCAGAAGGTGTTTGGAATTGCCAGATTAGGCTGATGCTGTGACGCCACGATGTAGAGAAATGGGTGATTTAACACAATCAAGCTCGCATGCCAGGTGAACTGTAATTTTATCCACGGTATCCAGTAGTCTCTGTTGAGACTGATCTCCTCGGCTCGACGCTCATAAAACTTTGCTGAATCGTATCGATGGCGCCAGGGGACCTGGTTTTCGATTTCTGTCATATCGGCAAGCACTTTGGCATACATTGAGTCGAGACGCCAGGGTTCTGTCATCTTATTATGAAAGCATTCAGAAACATATTCTCTGACTCTACTCCAAACCCATCCAAAATACGCTGCATAACTCCAGATTCCGATATCTGAGCTGGACGACCCAGCATCGCGGGGAAATGCTGAATCCGCACTCGTTGAAACATAGAATGAACGCCAAACCTCAGGCGCTGTGCCAAGAATACCTTCCGATTCACTGAAAAATTGCTCCAATGATTGAAGGCTCCAAAGAAGTCTCTTTTTGCGCTCGGCGGCAGGAGGGCTTTCGGCTACTGATGTCAACCCGCGATCGATCCTGGCAGACCGACAAAGCTGAAAGCCAAGACCAAGGTAGAATTGGCCCAGACACCAATCGCTATCTTTCTCAACATTAGCATCTGGAAATTGACAGGAGCGAGCAGATCCATACCTATAAAAGCTGAGTAAGAAAGTAAACAGAGACATTCAATGGTTTCGAGCTCTACTGTTCCATTTGCAATTCGAAGCATAATAGAGCATCTAGCACTATCGCCATAACCCGACTGGTCACGTTGTCGTGAAAACCGCGACGTAAGTTCCAGGATGCTATAGGCGACCTCTAAAGAAATTTGAGAGTAGTTCTCAATATCTTCGCGATCGAAGCACCATATAGGCTGTCTATGGAAGAGTTCGAAGTAAAGGTCGATCGCTTTGACGATGGTGGATTGAGGAATTTCCAAATTTGCTGGTTGGAATTCGACTGGGGGCACTTCGGTCCTGACATAGCTTGGACCAGGCTGTGATTGGTAACTGTTTGTTTGGTTAGAGTGACGCGTGGTCTCATTAGGCCTGTCATTTAGCGGCGCCTTAGAGGGGGCCTCGGATGGTTTGACGAAGGTTTTCGGCGCATCTTGATCGAGCTGCTGAGGAGAAACTCGCCGCTCGCCGCCATTTAAGATGAGGTCAATCTTTTTTTCCAAGTGTGCCAATCGGTCCTGCTGGCGAGTCAATGAGAAATTCCTTGCAACATGGGGTTTCTCCTTACAGATTGGTGCGCTGACGCTGCTATATAGGTACATGACTGTTTAAGCCGGACACAGTTTGAGCAGGCCGGCTTTTCACCAGGACATCGGGTCTTCTTCCTTCTGTTAGATGTGAGATTCCAACATCGGAGTGAGGAACAAAGGTTGTAGGTAGAAGGGTAAGACTGACCTACAATTGAGACAGGCATGTCGGGTACGCAGCCTCTCGCGATTGGGATCCGCTGGCATGCCGATCACGGATAGGCCAATAGGAGAAAACTGTAATTCCACGTCGCTTTTCCTAACGGAAGTCAAAATAAATGCACCTAGGACCGAGGGATTTGACTTTGAAGACCGCTGCTGTGGGGTGCTAAGTGGCGGGCTCTTCAAGAACGATGGACGTATCACGAAATACGACGTGAAGCTGCGGGAAACAAGGGCTACCAGAAGCTAGAGCCACTCAAGCACTATAGAGATGAAGCCAAAAGTGCACTGTGGGAGGGCATTGGGGCTTTTCCAGACTTCCCGTGCAAGTGCAGGATGTGGAATTGGGGTTGAGAGTGGGGAAATGAGGGGTAAACAAAATCAGTACGTTTTATCTTTGCTTATAAATATAATTTGGTCCCATATCATAACAAACCAGTATCCAAGTTGATAACAACCATGTCCTTGTCACCTTTTAAGGGCTGGGCCATCTGAACACATGAATTCGGCGACAACTTGAGATCCTCCGAAAAAAAGATGCATTCTATCTAGCCTGTTCGATATATATCAATTCTTACTCCTCTATGAGCAATATCTATACTAAGTGCGCGACAGCTTGATATTCTTACTGTACTTCCACAGCACTGTGATCTCTCAACCATGCATACTGGCCGGCTAGTAGCTGGGAATGTACCTATCAACGTATCCCGGCTGTTATATGTTTATTATAATATTCTATCATTGTTAGATACCAAGTTCTGTTAACTTATATGCGAGGTGATACAGTTCACGCTTTGGGGAAGACGGAGACTATGCTGATGATCCCCGCCAACGCCCGACGGTATGTCTTTTCTTTATACCAGGCACACTGGTATCAATTACCAAAGGAATGAAACGAAATGAATGAGTGCAACTTCAATTGAATGCACTTAAAATTGCAGGTCTATAACAGAGAACTCTTCGGAATCGTAATTTAGGGCCAGTCCTAGCGCACAGTAGATGTTAGATAAAAACATCCCATTAGACTACCTAAATGGCCCGGCCACTCAAAGTGTCTTTATAGTGCGATTCCTTGGTTGGTAGTAGGTATACCCCGTACTGGACAAGGTGCACAATGACAGGATTGGGCAAATATCTTCGACAGCTTGGCAGGGCAAACGGCTGGAAGCCCGTAGCTTTGGAGAACGACCTCGACGACCAAATGAGATATAAGTGCCCCAAACAATCAAGGCAGCCGAACAAAGAAGGTAAAGCTTTGATACCATTGCCCTAAATTTTGAATTTACAGATATGAGTCTGTGCCTCTGGGCTTACAAGTAGTCTTTGGGAATTTTTATTTTATTGAGGTGCCCGGCGCTCAGGTCTCGTTTCACCAACCTTACCATGTTAGAATAACATGGGGTCCTTAATATCCTAGCATTTCTACGCACCTGATCCTTGAGGCCTTGACCTAGATTATTTAGCTGCCTTGTTACGATGTCGCCGGGGAAAAGCTACTAGAATATTCTAGCCTTCTAGTTTAACACCGCAGTGGTTGCCCTCCTTTCGTAGGACACCAAAGTTTTGGTAACGTTCGGTGTAGTGTGGGATTGGGCCAATATTATATCTGGAGAATGACTACATAAACGAGTTAGTATTGTCCAGTGAATTTTAGAATAAACTCTAATGTTTTATTAATGAAACCTACTGCCAACTACTATGTTATATCTGAGATGAAGGCTCAGGACAGGGGTTGTCCCCGGGATAAGATATATTAGCCTCATATCCCCTCTTACAAGATAGTCTGAAGCAACGTTTTCCATTCTATTCAATTATCTCAACCTCTCGAAGTCATGAGAGCCTTAAACTTCCTACGGGCCTGGTTTGCCCAGAACACCTTGCTCAAAGCGACCATCTTTGGACTACTTTTTCAGCTCTGCTTTGCCCATTCATTTAGCGGGGGTGTACCTCCGGACAATTTATCCCCACGGGCCCATTTTGTCAATGGCCCAATGAAGTTCGATAGCTCCCTGGGAGAAGAGGCTGCGCAACATGTGATATGGTCGGAACATGGAAATACACAACGAGCCACTATCCAGGCATATGTGAGCCGAGGATTTCTACAGGCACAGAATACAATGCAAAATCCCACCCCGGAAGACGTTTGCTATACTCTCTCGAACTTGAAGCTTATCGGCGATAAATTCAGTACAACGAGGGTTGATTTTGCACGACACTCGTACACCCAAGTACGGGTCAGTATAGATCTTCCAACAAAACGCAGTGACGGCGAAGTACAGGCGGCAGTGATTATGAAGGCTAACAGCCTGCTGGTTGATATGCAAAATCAGCAAACTCAATGGGGTCAAGATTCTCGAAGGCCTAAAGCGAATTTTGAGAAGAATGGGCTTTATGTTCAAGTTATCAAGCACTATGGCAGTTAGTGAGGTGTGAGATGCCTCCTTGCTTTGGCTGTATTTGATTAAGCGCCCTGAGGTTCTTGGGATTCGGTGTCTATTCAGTGCTAAGGCTATATTTCAGATTTCGGTTCTACTTGTTTCATCCTTCATTTATAGCAACAGATTATTGTTCTCATTGCTATATACTGTACTATCTACTTTTCTGGGTTGCTTTTGTTATATAACTCTGGTTTATTACTCTGTTAGCCTTGATAACTCAGAATACTATGCTAACTCATAGGCAGTGCGCATAAGATATTTCTCCGATTCTTGATACTATAGGAATATAGGTTGAAGAACTTGGCTGTACGTTGCCTAAAGTGTTAAATCCAAACGTTTAACCGCCGCTTTGATTTCCCAGGTTAGCACGTAGATTATTGCAAACTCTTCTCCATTATCGTTATCTGCACACAGGGTCTGAGCTAAAACAAGGCCGATGGTAAAGCGGGATATCAATCTGCATGTTTCAAGTAAGGAGTAAATTTTAGTACATACATCCGAGGATGCCGTAATCTCATATGCTGCGGCTGGCGGCGACAAACCATCAGGATGTTGTATCATATGCCGACATGGTTTGACTCTCCACCAACATAGCCAAGGGAGAATCATGCTTGTCTTCCGAGCAACGCTTGTACTCCCATTAACTTCTAAATCTGGTCTAGTTCCAAAAGCTTTTATCTGATTTAACTAACGTTCAAATCCCGGGCTCGACTTGCCTTGCCCGAGAAAAGATGATGGTTTATTCTAACCACCCGAGCGCTCGGAGACTTTCAGTAGGCCGCATATTTTGTAAACTTGCAGAATAAACAGCCGACGGGCTTTCAGTTCTCCCGGAGGAGATTTTTTTCGGAGACTTTCGAAGGTTCTCTTCGTTGGTTCGGGTGGATAGGGCTCTGCAGAAGTTTGCAGTATCGAGTCTAGTGCGTACCCAGAAGGGCGGCTATATCCACTTTTCCGTGGATCAGAGTCCACGGGCTAACGTTCCTTCATTTCATTGTACTCCGTCTCCACTATGAAGAACAACACAGGTAAATAGTACCTATACTAAAATAGGGCTGCCGGCTTTTGCACTCTGAAGATGTGGAATCCAACGGTTTCCCAAAGTTATGGAACTCGATGAGTGTATATATATAAAGGATTTAGATACCTCGAACTATAGTAGACAGATTTTATACTTGCTTTCGTTTCTATATTAACTTTAACAGATACCCGTTTCTCAAGAAATAACTATTCAATAATTTTAACAATATGAGCGTCACATTTGATGTCTTCCGTGGCTCCCCTGAGGGCAAGATTGTTGCCGATAAGACTACGCGCACTCTGGAATACAACGAAGTGTTTATTGAGACCACACATTCTGGTCTTTGTGGAACAGACGAACACTACCTGAAGTCAGGCCAGGTGCTTGGACACGAGGGTATCGGTATCATCAAGGCTCTCGGACCCGGCGTTACCTCGGTGAAGGTCGGAGATCGTGTTGGATTTGGATACACACATAGCATCTGCACATCTTGTGATAACTGTGAGACTGGTAAGTTGTTCTTCAGTCCCCACCGTCTCAGCCGTCTAATATAACCTAGGCTGGGACCAATTTTGCCGCAATCAGAAGCAATATGGCTTCCATGACTTTGATAACGGTACCTTCAGTTACGGGGCCGTCTGGGACGTCAATTGCGTCTACCCCATCCCAGAGTCGGTCAGCTCAGTCGATGCAGCCCCTCTCATGTGTGCTGGCGCAACTGTCTGGACTGTCCTGACTGAGTTTGGTATTCGCTCAACCGACCGCGTTGCTATCATGGGCATTGGTGGCCTCGGTCACATTGCTATCAAGCTTGCCGTTGCATTGGGCTGTGAGGTGGTCGTTCTTTCTAGCTCTGAGTCCAAGCGAGCGGAGGCTATGGAGTATGGTGCCTCCGAGTATCATGTTTTCCGTTCCGGAGAGCCTATGAAGGATTTCAAGCCTGTGAAGCATCTGTTGCTGTGTGGAAGTGGTTCCGTTAGCTATCATTCGTAAGTTACCTTTCCAAAGCTTAGCTCAGACAGGATCTAGTTGGTTCTTGGAACCGTCTAGATCTGTTTCAAGGTCGTTGCTAACTCAGAGCAGTCTCATGCCTCTCATGGATACCAACGGTAGCATCTACCCCCTGACGGTCGCATTTGAGCCCTCTCCTGTTCCCATGCTGGATGTCCTCTTCAAAGGTGTCCGTATCCAGGGATCTCTGGTTGCTTCTCGGAAGGGTATTCGCACTCTTCTGGAGTTTGTGGCTAGGCATAAGATCGTGCCCACCGTCATGACATTCCCGTTGACCGTGGAGGGTATTGAGGAGGCCATGCAGGCTCTTAGGGATGGCAAGATGAGATATAGAGGGGTGCTTGTAAAGGGAAATTAATTACCGGGATACCTAAGATGTACTATAAACATGATGTGTGGTGGCAGTGTGAAGATGGACGCATATATATATATATACCGCTCGCTTTGATGAAAATATTTAGTAGTTCCGAAGGACCCACCGATGAAACCGGATACCGTAACATAGACGTGGTAGACAAGCCATTCACTCGATATTGCAAGATCAAATCATAGGCTATCATAACCTGGAAACATAATGCAACATCTGGCCTGAGCTAATGCGCCAAAGGGCTTGTTCTTGGCACGCTGAATGAAGAACCCTGATGCCAAGAAGAGATAGACTTCCTCTCGCCTAATTCTTTAAGACAGAGTGATTTTACTTGCGCCAAACAGATGGACTAGCTTGAGTACAAAGAGAATTAAGTGGAAACAATAACAGAAAGAGCGGGGACTATTTCCTAGCATATTATTGTCCCAACTTGGCAGAATGTAGTGCCTTCTTCTGCTCACAATTTGGCGTAGAATATAAGCGATAAACCTAACAGGTTTTTCCACGTCAGGGGCCTCTGGCGCAACGGTAGCGCGTTTGACTCCAGATCAAAAGGTTATCCGTTCAAATCGGGTGGGGCTCATCTGAATTTTTTTGAACCTTTATGCACAAGCCATGTATATAGCTCTATACTTATAGGGCCAGATATCTGCTTAGTCTCTCTGGCTTTCTATATAGGTAGTTTACCGGTAGTATTAAAGCGACTTGTAAAAGTTTGCTTAATATACAGTCCATATATGATACCTCCCCTAGGGAAATACTCTTTTAGACCCATATGGGAGACTATCGGAAAGCCGTTTGGCATCCTTACATTTCTAGGTTACAAGAAGTATTCTACTGGCAGAATGAACAAACACCGATCCCAATTATTTAAAGGGTTAAAAATTCGTATGGCCCGTTGCTGCTTGCCCGCTACTCAGTGCAGTCACTGCCGGTCAAGGGTAGCTATCTGGCCGCCTATGCCTTCTCCACTACACATTTATTTCGGAGTCCGTTTCATTTGAAGGAGATGATTACATGGCTCCATAGCTTATGTATAAGAGCATTGGAAGGCATTATTCCGATTTAATAGATGCGCTGGGCCATCTCTGTGAATGTTAATAAGTACTGGATGAGCAACTCACGTGATCGCAATGCCCTATGCTTACGTAGTCCGTACCCCGTGAGCCGATTAACCTCTTGAGGAGTAAAAATCTTCGGAGCTGATATAAGGTCGAAGAGCAGCTCTGAAACAGACCATGAGTGCATAATTTGGCTTTTACAATTAAAGTAAGCAAAGGACTATTCATTTCCTTGATACAAAAAGGGTCAATGTCTACATGGCCCCTACGATTAGAAGATTATGTTCATTCTGTCACCGACATGACAAGCGGTCGGACTGCCTTCGTGGTGGATTCTTTCGTTACTCATTTTCATTATGATCTTTCTAGATTGATATAACAGGAAGAAGGCCTTTAAACAAGCTATGGGCCTCTGGCGCAACGGTAGCGCGTTTGACTCCAGATCAAAAGGTTATCCGTTCAAATCGGGTGGGGCTCATATCTTTTTGTTTTTTGTTTCCTATATCTTTTTTCACATACCCTCAATACTCTTCATTGACCATCCTCACAGCAGCAATTGGGTTGTTGTTGCTGGGTGCCCATCAATGACTGAAAAGTGAAAAACAGGGAGTACCATACCGTAAGGCATAATCTATGCTGGGATAGCCGTGTATTATATGTACGTTCAATCCATTATGACAGCTTCTGAGGAATAGCTATGGGAGGCAAAGTAATGCAATAGCTGAGTCTATCACCGTTGGGAAAGTTCTCTCCAACCATGTGAGGAATTTTGAGAAAGCCAGGATAGATGCAGCTGTTTGATCTCATCTTTTGTATCCCTAATGATGTCGCAGAAAGTCAAATAGCTTCTATGTGTTCTACCTGGAAACCTATGTTTATTCTTATGATGCAAAGGCATGATTTCTTTTTGCGCTTGAAAATCTTAAAATGCAACACCCGATATAAGGAGGAAGCCTTGCAAAACCTTTCGGGAGGTTTTGTTTTCAGACCTATGGGGGAAAGAAATGACAAAAATATAAAAAGAAAATACAACAGCAGGGAGTCGCTGGCGGTCACCCACCCAAGTACTGACCTGCTGGCGTGTGGGACAGTGTGGTTTAAGTTACTACTGAGCGGACGGGAGGGGGCTATTCTTCACACCCTATGTTTGTGTGCACTGGGGGAGGCATAGAAGGGGAATGTAACCATAGAAGGGGAATGTGGCTATAGAAGGGAAGAGAAACATTGAAATGGGACAGGAATTCCAACTTTGATTTACTCATTTTTATTTCATTTTCATCTTTTTATTTTCATTCACATATGTCAAAGGTGAGCATTGATAGAAGTAGGCATAAACATCTTAAAAAGTCTAATATTGCAGTGCTAAGAATCATAGAGACCAAAAAAAAAATATAAATAAAAAAGAAAGAGAGACTATAAGGTTGTGAAAATACAATGGCGGGAAGCAATATAGGTGTGACCAGGGCAAGCTGAATCATAGATACAGAATTATGTGATCCTTTGGTTTTGTGGAATACTGGGCCCTGGGAATATCTCTTATAGAATAATAATAATAGTAGTATTTATAAAAGGAAGACTGCGCGAGACAGGAGCATAAACTGGGAGTGAATTAGGGTAAGAAAGGGGAATGGAGGAAAGCCTTTCACGTATACGGAAAAAGATAAAACTAACTGAATTCATATGTAAAGCTCAAATTGAATAATGCTTCCTGGCTTGGTTATTTATATACTAGTTATTTGGCAAATGGGAAGCATCGTCATGAAAAGGATTATAGCAGGCTCACCTGTCACAGGACGTCACCGACTCCTGGAACGGCAATAGGAACCACAAAAACGAGAAGTAAAACGAGGGTAATTTAAATGAGGTTGTAGATTAACACACCGAGGCTGAATGCCCATAAATCCCCCTCAGGATGCTAGCGTTCGGCAGTGCGTGTGGTTTCTTGCCCGCCCACTAGGTGCACGCCGGTCCCCTCTCGATCCACAAAACACAGAGTCATCTTTGGACGAACAGAACTAAGCTCAAGGAGCAGGACATAAATGATAGCCGAACAGGTAGGCCGTGTAGGCGGCCAAATAAGTACGCTAATACATGGGAACCACCTGGAACTCCCGGAGCAAAGCGCGATCTATGTACCAGTGAGTTCGCTGGTGAGTTACATTGTAGATAGTATGTCTTCAAATCCTCCCGTCTTTGTCTTGTGAGTTAGGCAATTTAGAATTAGTCACTGGCTCTGTAGAACTTAATCTTGAAGATATTACCAAAAACATACCATAATAAAATAAGTATATTAGGTATAGATACGACATTCCAAGTGACTTGCTGCCTGGGTGAGTCTGGGACATGGGCGAATGATACAGCAGTGATCCTGGTGACCCTTGGGCATTTGAGCCTGGCTTGGTGATCCTAGATACTCTGATCCTGGACGGTCTGATATAATAAAACACCTAAATTTAGGTGTAGGTAGGTGATCCGGGTGACTCAGGTGGCTCCAACGTCAATATTTTGGGCTATCCATCATTATGTCGCATTCCGTTTCAAGTTAGCTTAAATAATAGTAAATGATCTGATCGTACATACTTTCATGATGGTCCTTCCCACTGTAGGTTGTTCAGTACTGCCAACGCCGCTGCTGACAAGGCCCCATTCAGAAGAGGATAAGCGTACGTCCTCAACTTGGGACACAATAGAAAGGAAGCCACTCCTAATATATGAGCACAGCATGATCTGCTTTTCTCGGCGGGCAATTATGAGGGTTTACGTTTTGAATGACCGATGATAGCTGATGTATGTTGAATCTAATTGTTGACATGGTGAATTCGCTCCTGCATGTCCGTATAGTAGGAACAAGCAAGTTACACGCGTTCAATCTCTACGACATCCCCTTCCATTTGATCCTTAAGTTCCAACTTATCGTGATTCTCACCGATAGCCGCCGCCTCCCCATCGAAGATCAATGCCATATGCTCCAGGCTATACCCTTTAGTTTCAGGATAGAAGAAATAGGAAGTGAAGGCGTAGCAGGCGAGGACGGCAACAAAGACGAAATAGTATTTCCATCCGATGGCATCGAGGGCAATGGGGTTGACAAAAGTATTGAAGATCAGGGCACAGGTTGCAGAGATCCAGACGACAGAGAGACCACGCGATCGGAGAGCGAATGGCCAGATTTCACACGGATACGCAGTGAGCAGTGGGGATCTATCGAGCAAAGCAAGGTTAGGGGGTGATCTATAACGTACGTCCAAGCAATGAGAGAGCGAGATAGTGAACTTACAGTGCAATGTCGTAGCCAGCGAAGAAAATAAAGATGAAGGGAATGACTGCCGTTCCTATCGGTACAGAACCAGTCGTTGCAAAGGAACCGGACAGACCAGTAATTGTAATATAACCGACAAGCATTATACCGGCAGAGGTGAGGAAAAGAGCACGGCGACCTGCCCGTTCGACCAACGTTGCACCGATTGCAGCGAAGATCAGGTTCCAGATTTGTAAACAGGCAGATATAAGTAGCTGATCCTTTGTTTTTGAGATCCCAACGGAATCCAACACCAGAGCCAGATAGTAGGACACGACGCCATTTCCAGACCATTGGCTGAAAATACCTAGGGTGACTGTAATAAGAAGACGATGCCGATTCCCCGGTGTCTTGACCATGTCCTTGTAGCTGGAAGACGACGAGGCTTCTTTTTCGGCTGTGATGGCTGCATGGATCTCGGTGACCTCGGATGTTATCAAGGGCGCAGTGATATCGCCAGCGGCGTGCAACAGCGCAAGCTTCTCCCGGGCTTCTTCCACGCGGCCAGTTCCGATTAACCAACGAGGACTCTCGGGGGTCATGATGAATCCTGGAATTGCCGCAACAGGGAGGAGGATCTGCAAGAGCGTGGGCAGTCTCCATGACCACGAACTGCTGTAAGTTCTGGTAGCGAACGTCACCCAAGACGCAACAACAGAGCCGCCATAATACCCTACCATAAACAGAGCACTTGTAACGCTTCGATGAGCAGGGTACGCAATCTCGCCCAACAATAATGGCCCGGGGACGCTGACACAGCCAGAACCAAGACCGATGAAGACGCGTGATACTATAAATACGGTGTCATTAGGAGCAAAGGCCCCAAGGAGTGATCCCACCGCGAGAATCAAAACTCCTATCCATATAGTCGGTTTCCGTCCAAACTGGTTGCACGCCCATCCGGCCGCCATTGAGGAGAAGATTGCTCCTGCTGCGTATATAGCGTTTATGAAGCCGAGCCAGGTACTCGATGGCATTTGCATAAACTCTAGCCAACTATCCAGAGACTGAAGGCCATTCACCAGAGAGCCATCGAAACCGTTGGAGGAGGCTAGATAAATCAATACTTGGTCGATAATTGACGGAAAGCCCCTTACAGAAAAGCGTCATTGATATGAGGCAGAAATTGAGACGGCGTAACTTGGGATCTTTCCACCAGGGAAGCTCTGCAGGAACAGAGGCCACCGGTCCAGGATCGTCGTTCTGACAAGTCTCTACTGTCATTTCGAATGGAGGTCAATTTGCAGGAGTATAGGAAGCAGAACACTCTACGCTGATTGATAATTGAGATCTTATACCCTGCGTCCAGTCTGGACTCGGGGGTTTACCCGAAGTTCTTCCGGGTTGCAGTGCATCAAGCGATATCCCGTAATGCGGAGAAAGTGTGGGGAAGTTCCTCCCCGCGAAGATTTAACTCCACGTTAGCGGCACACCAATGAACCTGCAGGGCCAAGATTTTCTCCCCAATGTGCCGGCTGCCTGGTGTGGAGGACGGCACTTCCTGGTAAGGGGGTACCGAAGCAATGGTACCTTGCATGCCGCCAGGTGATGTATACAATGGAACAAGTATTGTCACCAATCATGCCCCAATGCCTTCCGAAAACCTGCCGCTTTAGCAGCGTGAGACAATTGAGCCAGTGTCAATTGAGGAAATAAAGACGAGCGCCTCAGTGTCCTGTTGCTTACATATACTCACGCAGTTCTGTAGACAATTCCACAGACAGGAAATACGTATGTACAGGAATGTATTTCCGAGGTCGGCTTGGAGGCAACCCTAAAGGCCCGGAAGGACGCTTTATCGGAGCTTGGCGGACAGGAACGAAGCCAGTGTGGCTGTAGCAAAGTCCCGCTGCTTTTCTCCACAGCTGAAAACACATTCTCACCGCATTGATAAGGTTTCATGCTGGTAGTGTGTGCCTTGATATATGACTTCCGGCCGGAATCTGTCCGTGGCTGGGATTAACTTGGATTATTGGACTTGCTGTCTCTCCGAAACACAGGCCAAAGAATGTGAACAGAGTTAGGGATGATATTCTTTCACCGTCAAATTTATTTCTGAACCTACAAGCACTTCTAGAGATTGGGATGAAGAAACACCCGGCTTATTGGGATCATGGCTGCATTTTATCCTGCCGATATTGTCCATCAAGATGACTTATCATGGCTTATAGGCCCGGGATTAAGCAAGTAAGTGGTAAAGCGCAACACTACAACTCCAAGTAGGAGACCTTAGCTCCCTTATATATAGGTCTTAAGGTTGATTAAGATACATTCAAATTCGGTGAACTTCGTTATAATAGCTCACAGCTTTGTACCCACGCGAGCATCCCGAGTCTTCTCTTCCAGCAGTTTGCAAAGCTCAGGTCCAAGTGTAATTATGGCCTGTCCGGTAATATCTGTCACGGACTTACCGGTCGACACCTGATAGTCACCAGCTTGTAATTCCCACTTGCCACTCTGTTCGCTGAAGTGTGCAAGCTGATAAATATCAAAAGCAATACTAGCAGTCTTGGTCTCGCCCGGCTCCAGATGGACCTTTGCAAAACCAACAAGTTCTTTGACCGGATTCTCGGGAACCACCTCCTTGCTGCCAGCGTAGACCTGAACAACATCATCCCCGGCATAAGAGCCAGTGTTTGTCACATCTATGCCCACTTGAACAGTACCGTCACTGGTAACGTCCACCTTATGGTTGGCATGCGCAAAAGTGGTGTAGGATAGACCATAGCCGAATGGGAAAAGAACTTTGCCACGGTTTTCTTCTGATCGGTCGTAGTGTCGATAGCCGACAAAGACACCTTCCGCGTACTGGACCTGGAGTTGGCGGTTGCCATCGTTCTCGGTATACTCACCTGGGAAATTGCCATGTGCGGGAGCATCCTCGACTCTGTGGGGGAAGGACATTGGCAGTCGGCCGGAAGGGTTGGCTGCTCCAACAAGGATATCGGCAATGGTATTGCCCGCTTCCTGGCCCGGGAACCAGGCCTGAACAACGGCCTTGACCTTGTCCAGCCAGGGCATAGCTATTGCGACTCCGGTGCTGTTGACGACAATGGTGTTGGGGTTTGCGGCGCCAACTGCTTCTACCAGCCGATCCTGGGAGCCATTGCTAGGAAGATGGAAGCTCTTTTGATCCTGGCCTTCCGTCTCCCAGTCAGGAGTATGGCCGGTGAAAATGATAGCAATGTCAGAGTTTTTAGCCACCTCGACTGCTTCCGAAAGCAAGTCTCGGTCATGCTCCTGCTCCGTCATGAATCCGAGGCGGAAGCCGATCAAACCGTCGAGCATAGCAAGTCCGCTTTTAGAGCTGGGCTTGACTGTTGTGACTTCAATGGTATAGGTCGTGCCGGCCTCGAAACTAAATTGAACCTCGGGCTCTTCCACGCCCCCCAGGAGGAACGCCATGGAGTCCGGGCAATTGTCCCTCTGATCATAGAGTAACTTCCCATCGATCATAACCTTCGAAGGTCCCAGCCCGGACATGCCGAAGTAGTGGTATCCACTGTGCGAGGGCGTGAAGCGGGCGGTAGCTCGAAGGCTTCCCCACTTCTCCTTAACGAAGATGGGTATATAAGTAGGCAGCGCACTATCGCTTGTCGAAGCCGGCTTGCCAGTGGGTTCCTCCTGGTCGAAGAATTCTAGCGTCCAGCCAGGCTTTCCGTCTAGGCTCACCACACCTTCGCCGAGTAAAGGCAGCTGACGGAAGGTGCTGGCACCTTTAGCAAAGTCAAACTCCACTGTGTCGCCCAATGCAGCCCGTAGACCTTCCTCTGGAGTGACGCGGTAGTGAGCATTAACACTGGCACTTCCACCGCCATGTATAAGACCTTCTCGCGCGAAGCCGAGTAAGGCGATCTTTTTATTGGCCAGCCGCTCCTTTTTCAAAGGCAGCACACCTTCATCGTTCTTGAGAAGGACGACGCCCTGACTACCCACGGAACGGATCAAACGTTGATGCTCTGGCAGATTGATGGCCTGTTCTTCTGGAATGGTCGGATCTTCAAAGCAGTTAAGCTTCGCCAAGAGCTCAAGAATCCTGCGCGCGTGGTCATCGATCGTCTTGTGCGATACGGCTCCAGACTCCACGGCAGTGACCACATCTTCCACCTTACGCCACCGCGGTGGCCCGGGCATCTCCAGATCCAAACCCGCGTTTAAGGAGTCAACGGTTGAATTAGTACCGCCCCAGTCACTCATGACTACGCCGTCCCAGCCCCATTGGCCCCGTAAAACGTCTTGCAGTAGGAATTTGTGTGAATCGGCGTGGGTGCCGTTGACAAGGTTATAAGCTGTCATGACGGCCAGAGGATTGGCCTCCTTGATGGCGATTTCGAATGGCTTCAAATAAATTTCTCGTAGAGCACGTTCTCCGACAATTTCGTTGACGGTAAAACGGCAGGTCTCCTGCTCATTGACTGCATAGTGCTTGATGGTAGCAGCAACCCCATTGTCTTGCAGACCGTGGATGTACTGCGCCGCCATTTTCCCAGCTAGGAACGGGTCCTCAGAAAATGACTCGAAATTGCGGCCTCCAAGGGGGTGGCGATGAGGGCAGACGGTGGGTGCCAACCTGGGTATTATCAGTACATCATGCTTACGCGCCACAACTTGCCGCCGTAGACCTCGCTTACAGAACTCTTGCTCCTTTTGATCGCGTCTCGTCTGCGAGTGCTCTTCCGATTTTTCTGACAGCTTGGCGATCCCATGTTGCAGCGAGCAGGCACGATGCAGGAAAGCATGCTGATGTTGTGCCCCCTTTGAAAGCGGCACCCCGTGCCCCGTTTGGTCCATCCGAGGTCTATATGAATGCACTGGTCAGTCCGGGTGGGGATCATTCATTGATACTGCGACTGAAGTGAGCAAACCTTTACAGAAGGAACACCCTTTTCTGGGAAATCCGCAGTCTGCCAGAAGTCCTTCCCGGCCAACAAAGTAATCTAGCGGCCCATTTGTGATCAGTAAATCCTCCTGTTTAGTCCGTAAGCAATGACAGGTAAATGTACCTTTTCTTCTAGGGTCAATGTCGCGAGAAGCTTCTCTATCTTCCCGGGTTCAATATTTTTGAATGCCATGATGGACGAACTGTTAAACGACCTAGAACAACTTGGGAGTTGATTTCAATCGGAGCTGGAAGTGCCACGAACGAAGCGCCCTTTTATATTCTGCCATCGGGAATGCCGACGTCGCTTCTCCTTGAACTCAGGAGCCAGGCTATTCCCCCACACGACGGATGTCCACGGCAGAACGTGGAGCTCCATGGGGTCAGTAATGATTGCGAGTTGTGATCGTATGCCAAGTCGCTTGGATGCGCCGGCTAATCTTCGGCAGTTGCCTTTCTTACCTTTTTAAGACTAGCCCACAGTCACCTGTGGTCTGTGGTATGCCAATACATGATGTCGCGCGTAATCTTCCTTAATCTGCCCAAACATTGGAATTCATAAACCGCGTCTTCATGATATTGGATTGTCCCGCTTCTCATATTTACATCTAATGGGGCCAGTACTGAACGGCTTCAGGAGGTTTCCCGGTGTCTCCTGGTGCTGCCCGACACAATAGGGCGGATTCAAGTTACCACTCCTTGTGCCTGTGATACTAAATATATAGTAGTCTATATCATATATGTTAGTGGGCTATTTATGACTTAGAGACTCGAGGCTCAATGAGGCTAGAAGGAGGACAATAAGGATAGTCGAATGGATAGCTCAGTACAAGCCCAGGATGAGTTAGGGTTCAGCTCCTCCCCGCGGGTTCCCCCGCCAAGGCGGCACTAAACCTAAAGGTAAGGCACCGCTTAGTATAAAAATCTTCAGAGCTTTTAATATAGTCTCTACTAATTCTCTGAGAGACATGGATTGAAATGGGACGGGAATGAGCAATTGGATCTAATCATCCCGATCTTATTCACACATGTCAAAGGGGAGCGCTTATAGAAATAGGTATAAGCAAACGGAGGAGTCTCGCTGCCTAACAAGAGAGTACTTAAAATCTTATAGACAAAGGGGATCCTTAAGTCTGTGACTCTGTGAGAATGAAATGTGTTAGTCACAAACCTCCTCGCTCCTTTAAAAAAACCTTAGATATATAGTTAATTTATACAGTAGATAGATACGTTACCTACCTTACAATAATAATTTATGAGCCGATACAAGCGTAAATAAACTCATTATGTGGGAATATACTGTAGTATATAGATTTAGCAATCATCACCTGCTAAAGCTGAGTTTGAATTCTCGGAGTCAAAGGGATAATTTTGTCCGTAAGACTAAAGGAATATAGCATGTGTAAGAGTCATATAGCACTAGAAGTGAAACTAGTCAGGGGACTTTGCCCACTTTTATGCCTTCCGCAATCGAGCAAGTCCATGGGCGACGTACTGCGCGAAACGGGTGGATCAAGGGCGAGAAACTGAAGTGGAGGAAGGCTTTTCATGCATTAGGGTATAAAAAGACACCAATACAATTAATACGTAAACAGCAATTTAAACATATGCATGATCTATTTATTCTCCTAAACTAGACTAGTATTGAGCACCAAGGTGCTAGTATCCGTTATTATAGGTGTGATACGTGGTGATTAACCAGCTGCTCAACTGCCCATGAAGCTGCCATCTGCCGCAATTTACGTCGATTGGTCTTACCAGTTGCAGTCACAGGAATCCTATCCAGAGCGATGTATGAAAATGGTATCATAGGCGTGACATTGCAAAGGTGTCGGAGGACCAGCCCCGATGTATCGCGCTGGGAGAACAGGACCTTCCACGACCAACTCACCCACAGCACCAAAATAAAAATACATTATATATACAGAAGACTAATACTAATCTTTAGCTATTTATACGTAGTGCATTAAGCTTCTAATATTTAGGTCAGCCCAGGTGATCGTTGGGGTGTACTTCTCTCAACTACCCATGTCTGATATTCCGGCAGCGGAAAGCCGCAGAGCTAACTGGCGGCAGTTTCATCGCGTGCTGTTATCTTCATTGAATTTCCAGACTCCCAAGTGAATTTGATGGGAATTTTTGCAGTGGGGCTTGGGGAAGTTTCAGTAAAGTAATCATCCCCACGACTACAACCGACAACTTGAAGCTGTTCTGGTAGTCCTAAACAAAGGAATGCATCGACGTGGAAGCGACTACAGCGCATAAACTCTCCTTGCTTGAGATAATTACTGCTATACAAAGGTTGTTCGCTTCAGGTCTTTACTCATGCCCTACAAGACCTGAGCTAAGTCTGGCTTGATAACATCGCCTGTGTCAATGGAGAGGGCGTATATCTCGTCTCTAATAACATGCAGTTGCCGGGATTGGCAAGAATTCCTCAATAAATTGATGGCCGATGCTAGATAACAGTGGCTAAGTGGGTTGTGAGGATTGCGTAACATTATGAAATGGTTGGCACACCTTTAGCTGGTGTGTACGCTGGGTGTTGTCCCGTACAGTTTCCACCTGCTCCGACAATGGCGAGCATTAGAATGCTATATTAGATCTGGGAGATGGATAGCATTACATCGTTGAAAGCATGAATTCCTGCACAACGTCCGAGTAGGCATCGCAAATAAATACTTAACCTGAAGAGTCTCGGGCTTCGGGGGAAAATTGCCCCGAAGCAAACGCAATTTCAGCATCATGAGCCAAAAGAGACGTGTCCGTGCAGTCTTATACGAAGAGGTTATTTAGAAGCCAAAAGCTTAGCAGTAACCCCTATATGGTTTTCGGCGGATAGCCTATCGCTGGAAAGTTAATCAACATCAGCGATCCATCTTCTCATGCACGAGTTGTGCTATTCATTGCGCATGCCGTGGAAGGAATTACATGGAAGTAAATGCAATTAGTCTTAATCCACGGTGAATAGAATGTGAGCCTCATAGAAATTCGCATTAAAAAGACTTTCGCTGAGAGGCCCGCTGACAAAGTGCTTCTAGACTTGAATGGAATACAGACTGACTCTGGGATGGGCTTAAACCCGGCAATATGGAATGATTCTTTTACCCGAGATTGAAATAGCTGGGAAATAAATTCTGGATACACAAGGCGTACTATTACTCCATGAGCTTTTTCATGGATAAGCTATGTCTGTGTAGGTGTTCAGGCTAAAGAAGAAAGACTAAACATCGCCAACTCAGCTGCCTGACCCGAAGATTGTCCGGCAATGGGAATATGTTTTATGTATAACTCCGCTTTCGAATGGCTTATCATGTCGGCATTGCTCAGATTCTCTGGCCCGACTCCGGGCCATGATTCATATCCGTGCAATTTAGCCTGAATGGATTGGGTGGTTATGCAGATATCGGAATATCCCCGCGTCGGACGAGATGATCGGCTGCGGGACTTTCTCGATTCGGGACTTCATCTGTGGGGTTGGAAGTAAAATGCTGGAGATGCTGGGGCAATGCCGACTTTTTACCCAGAGATAGGTGACAGTGACGTACACAGCTCAAGGAAGACAGCTAGCTCCCCTTGCCATTGAGAATGCAATTGCCCAAGGCTATAAATCGCAGCCCACTGCCGGGCTACAGGTGAAAAGTGCAGCTGCAGCATTGTACCGCCGACAATTGCCATCATGCCTGGTGCAGCATCTATCGTCGCAGTCCTGGCGGCCCTCTTGCCGACCGCTCTTGGTCAAGCAAACCAAAGCTACGTCGACTACAACACCGAAGCTAATCCAGACCTGTTCCCCGAATGTCTGGAGACCGGTGGCACATCCTTTCCAGACTGCGAAAGTGGTCCTCTGAGCAAGACTCTGGTCTGCGACACTTCGGCAAAACCCCATGATCGAGCTGCCGCCCTTGTCTCCCTTCTGACCTTCGAGGAGCTCGTAAACAACACCGCCAACACAGGTCATGGTGCCCCTAGAATCGGCCTGCCCGCATATCAGGTGTGGAATGAAGCTCTCCACGGTGTCGCCCACGCCGATTTCAGCGACGCCGGCGACTTCAGCTGGTCCACCTCCTTCCCGCAGCCAATCTCGACCATGGCTGCCCTCAACCGCACCCTAATTCACCAGATTGCCACCATCATCTCCACGCAAGGACGCGCCTTCATGAATGCCGGCCGCTTCGGACTGGACGTCTACTCCCCCAACATCAACACCTTCCGCCACCCCGTCTGGGGCCGCGGCCAGGAAACCCCCGGCGAAGACGCCTACTGCCTCGCCTCCACCTACGCATACGAATACATCACCGGCATCCAAGGCGGCGTCGATGCCAACCCACTCAAACTCATCGCAACCGCCAAACACTACGCCGGCTACGACATCGAGAACTGGGCCAACCACTCCCGGCTCGGCAACGACATGCAAATCACCCAGCAAGACCTGGCCGAATACTACACCCCACAATTCCTCGTCGCCTCCCGCGACGCCAAAGTCCACAGCGTCATGTGCTCCTATAACGCCGTCAACGGCGTCCCCAGCTGCTCCAACTCCTTCTTCCTGCAAACTCTCCTCCGCGACTCCTTCGACTTCGTCGAAGACGGCTACGTCTCCGGCGACTGCGGCGCAGTCTACAACGTCTTCAACCCCCACGGCTACGCTGCCAACGAGTCCACCGCAGCCGCAGACTCCATCCGCGCAGGAACCGACATCGACTGCGGCGTTTCCTACCCACGTCACTTCCAAGAATCCTTCCACGACCAAGAAGTCTCCCGACAAGACCTGGAACGAGGCGTCACCCGTCTCTACACCAACCTCATCCGCGCCGGCTACTTCGACTCCAAAACCAGCCCGTACCGCAACATATCCTGGTCCGACGTCCTATCCACAAACGCCCAGAACCTCACCTACGAAGCCGCCGCCCAAAGTATCGTCCTACTCAAGAACGACGGCATCCTCCCCCTCTCTACCACCACCACCTCATTAAATCGCACCACCACCACCATCGCCCTAATCGGACCCTGGGCCAACGCAACCACCCAAATGCAAGGCAACTACTACGGCCCAGCCCCCTACTTAATCAGCCCGCTGCAAGCCTTCCAACAATCCTCCTCCTCCGAAGGATACAAAGTCACCTACGCAATAGGCACAAATACAACCACCGACCCCACGCCCCACTCGCAATCCGACGCCCTCACCACCGCTCAAGAAGCCGACCTCATCATCTTCGCCGGCGGCATCGACAACACCCTCGAAACCGAAACCCAAGACCGCGCAAACATCACCTGGCCCGCCAACCAACTCTCCCTCATCACAAAACTAGCAGACCTAAACAAACCCCTCATCGTCCTCCAAATGGGCGCCGGCCAAGTCGACTCCTCCGCCCTGAAAGCAAACAAGAACGTCAACGCCCTCATCTGGGGCGGATACCCGGGTCAGTCGGGTGGGCTAGCCCTCAGGGATATTATCACGGGCGAACGCGCCCCGGCAGCTAGGCTCGTTACGACTCAGTACCCGGCTGACTATGCCGAGGTGTTCCCGGCTATTGATATGGGTCTGAGACCGAATGGGTCGAATCCGGGTCAGACGTATATGTGGTATACTGGGACGCCGGTTTATGAGTTCGGGCATGGGCTCTTTTATACTAGCTTTCGTGTTTCTGCTGCTGCGGGTGGGAATAAGAATCGCACGTCGTTCAATATTGAGGATGTTCTGGCCCGCCCGCATCCCGGGTATAAGTTGGTGGAGCAGATGCCGTTGTTTAATTTCACGGTGGATGTTACCAATACTGGAGACCGAGTGTCGGATTATACTGCTATGGCGTTTGTCAATACGACGACGGCTGGCCCGGCGCCGTATCCCAATGAGTGGCTGGTTGGGTTTGATCGGTTGAGTGCTGTGGAGCCTGGGTCGTCCAAGACGATGGTCATTCCGGTGACGGTGGATAGTCTGGCTCGTACTGATGAGTTGGGTAATCGTGTGTTGTATCCTGGTCGGTATGAGGTGGCGTTGAATAATGAGAGAGATGTGGTCTTGGGCTTTACGCTCACGGGGGAGAAGGCTGTGTTGTTCAAGTGGCCTAAGGAGGAGCAGTTGATTGCGCCGCAGTAGATCGGAGGGAAGAATTATTCGGATGTAATGATGTGACTTGCTAGAAGGTTACGAAGATAGAATACTGCTTTTATGATACTATGTTCATTCTATATGCAATTTCATGGTGATCTAAACGTGGCTGGCTCCAAATTTTGAAACACTCTTAAGACGTTATAACTGTGGTTTCCTCCGTTAAAGATTTTATAATGCATCATTGTTCTGTTTTTGTGGTAATTGTGCTTCTTCACGAAGTAGAAGGCTTTGTCTCAATCATTTGAACGAGCTCATCATACTCGCCTGTGTTGCGTAACATATCCCAGAAGACACCTTCCTTCTTGACGAGGTTGGCGGGCGTGTCATTCCTATGATTATCCGTTAGTATCAATCCAATTCTACAAGCCACTGGAAATTAGATGAACACAATGAGGAACAAAAACATACTCAACAATCTCCCCGTCAACCATAACAAGTACCCGATCATAATCCATAATAGTCCTCAGTCGATGCGCAATAGCGATGATGGTACAATCGGGGAACATCTCCCTCAGAACACGCTGCATATGCATGTCCGTTTCATGATCGACAGACGCCGTCGCCTCGTCCAACAGCACGACCTTGGATCGTCGACACATGGCCCGTGCAAGACTGAGCACTTGACGCTGGCCTTGGCTGAAGTTCTCGCCGTTAGCCGCCACAGGCGTATCCAGAGTGAGAGGGCGGGTCGTTTTGGCGGGATGGGCGTGGTCCGTCTGGTCGCTGCCGTCAGGGACGTGGATGGAGGTGCAAGCTCCCAGGGCAGAGGCAAGTTCTGTTTCGCTGGATTCGCCGAATGGGTCGAGATTCGAGTGAACATCCCCGGAGAAGAGGACTGGTTCTTGCGGGATCAAGGTTACGCTAGCGCGAAGCCGGTTCAGGAAGATCTTGGTGATGTCGACTCCGTCGATGGTTATCTGGCCCGACGCGATGTTCACGAATCGCAGTAAGGATAGTCCAAGGGTGCTCTTGCCACTTCCTGTGCGGCCGACGAGGCCAATACGCTCCCCTGGATTCGCGACGAAAGACACATTGCGTAGGACGTCTGGCCCTTCTTCCTGGTATCGCGCGGTGACGTTGTGAAACTCGACACGGCCGGATGTAGGCCAGCTGGCTGGGACGACTGAGGATTTTGCTTGGTCTTCACTCAGGTGCTCCTCTGGCTCGATATCCGCGTATTCACGCACCCGCTGGAAACAGTTCAGCTCGACCTCCAGCTCGTTCATTGTTCGTACTAAGTTCAGGATATTCTGGCTGAGGCCAATGGCGTTGGTCAATGAGAAGCCCACCAGCCCTGCTGGTCCGGACCAAAAATAGGCCACACAGCCCGCCGCGGCTGCAACGGACGCGGCACATAAATCTGAGCGGACGGATATCCAACGGTTGCAATTATATTGCGTTTCTGCGGAGCGGGCATGGACAGCCAGCTTCTCGGCGAGTAGCCGCTGGAATACCAGATCCATATCCTTGCGGGCACGAATCACGCACAGGCCGGACAGAGAATCAGTAAAATGTGAAAACACAGGAGAGTAGTTGATGGATGTCAGCCGCTTGATGGAGACTTGAGTGCGCGTGTACATCTCTCCGATGACGAACCCAATAGTGCATATAACAGCCGCCGGAAGAGCAAAGATAGGCATGATCGAGGCAACACTGGCAATGCGAAGCAAGAAACGCAACCCGTTCTCGATTGACATCCGCAGCCAATCTATCAAAACTGTGTCTAGAGACCGGGTATCGTTTCCAAACCGGTTAATCAGCCGTCCGATTGGATTCTGGTCGAACCAGGAAATGGGGGCGGATAGGACCGCGGTCACTAGCCGCCTGTGCATCTTCTTTGCAGCTATCCAACTTCCGTACTGATAGAGGAGATTGCCACTGAGCTGCAGCAACAGGAAGAGGATGATCGCTGCGGCGTAGACCCCTAAATAGTAGAGGGAATTTGGGTTCTCGTACTTTTCGTATGCACCCATCCAAATAGAGAGCCAGTAGGTGATCGCAAAGTAAGCAAATTGCACTGCGATTGTTACAGCCATTGCGAGCGGTGCGTAGCAAGGTCCACCGAATAAGAGAATGTATTGTAGGGCTTGAGAAAATGGTCAGGTGTGTTTTGGGAATATTGCGGGGAGTAACATACCTAAGGTGCGCGGCACACGCCCAGTCGCTGAGGTTTCCTTTGCTATGCGTCCTACCTGTGGACTTTGCTGCTCGTGTGCAGGGGCAATGGTGGTTGTAGGCTCTGAAGGAGCATCAAGGGATTCTTCTACTATTGGCGGGTTACCTAAGGACATGGAATCTGTATCGGTTGCGGGTGTACTGCAGCGCGTACGCTGCAGAAGGGCTTGGGGAAGGCTCCAAGGTGTTTCTACAGTAGATGCCTTGCCATGATCGAGCCGTACAAGCAGTTCGGCATCCTGCAGAGCGGCTGAGTAATGTGTGATAAGAACAACCGTTCTATCTGAGAGCAGGCCACTACGGAAGCACTTGTCGTAAACCAGCGTAGTGGTATGAGTGTCAAGTGCAGAGAAGATATCATCCAGTAGGAGTGTGGAGGATTGCGAATATAAAGCCCTCGCCAAGGATACTCGTTGTTTTTGGCCACCGGAAAGTGACGTACCCTTTTCGCCCACGATAGTAGCATCTCCAGCCGGCAGCTGTTGGAGGTCTTGAATCAAACCGCTCGCTTCGACAACTGCGTTGTAGCGGGCTTTGTCAAATGGGCTGAAGAAGGTGATGTTTTCCCGAATCGTGTCATTCTGGAGCCAGGGAGCTTGTGGTACATAAGCCACATCTCGTGGACAGGAGGCCGTTCCCGATTCGAGTACAGTTTCTCCCAGCAAAGAAAGTAATAAAGAAGTCTTTCCACTTCCAGTGGGGCCTGTCACTACGTTCAGGGCACGCGGCCTGAAGCGAACCGAAACATCATGTAATCTAAAAGC
This sequence comes from Aspergillus pseudotamarii, assembly GCF_009193445.1. Taxonomy (NCBI): domain Eukaryota; kingdom Fungi; phylum Ascomycota; class Eurotiomycetes; order Eurotiales; family Aspergillaceae; genus Aspergillus; species Aspergillus pseudotamarii. The sequence goes on from NW_022475018.1 coordinate 343,510, forward strand.
AGCAATAGGGGTTCGGCGAAATGTTGCATTCTTAAGCTCCAATGGCCCTTCGGGGTGTTGTTTGATTTCCCTTGCAGTATCGAAGAAGCGGTCGACTCGCCGCAGCGATTCTGCTCCTTGGGCAGAAGCTCTGCTGATGTTTGACAGCCAGACGAATTGGGAGCGCAAGGTCTCCATGATCGACAGGGATGTAAAGGCCGTTGCGGCTCGCAAGGTGTCATTTGTGAATAGCACAAAGACAGAAAACATGACTAGCAAGCTCACCATCGGTAACAGGTCGCCCGCCATTGAAATGGCAGCAGCATACACACTCCGCTTCCAGAGGCGGCGTTGTTCCACGCCTCGAGCTTCGTTGATAGATTTCATTGCAGCATGCTCCCACCCAAAGTATTTCAGAGTTCGTATGGAGTTCAAGTACTCGGATATTTTAGAGAGTCGAACATCTGTAGCTTGCATCACAGATCTCTGGATGCGTGAAACCCTACGGGAGGCTAAGGCAGGGAGAGGAGACAGACACAGAAGTGCAGAGACCCCAAACAGTGATGGCCACCCCAGCATTCGATAGAGGAAGATCACAGCAACTGTGGTGGCTATTGGGGCTGCAGTGGCCACGAAAAAGATGTCTCGCGAGTTGTATATGGCGTCCACATCATACGACATCAAACTGGTTATGTTAGCTTGGCTAGACTTTGGTGCTCCTTTCGCGGAATCTCTCATCTTTCGAGAGGACTTCGGGCGATCTTCTGTACTAGTTTCGACGATGGAATCATCGTACAGGTACGACCGCATTGCGGTCTGATAGATCTCCTGTACCAGCGACACATTGACTCGAACAAGAAGTCGAGTAGCCGTGAAGATGTATTGCTGATAACAGAGTGACCGCAACATTGGTCCGATAAATAACAGGGCCACCCACAGGGCTGGATGAAGGATGGCATCGTCTGGGTTTTCCAGGTACGCAAGCAGTCGCAGCATTGAATACGGTGCGACAAAGTCCAGAACTGCAGTGATTGACGACCAGCACATCATGCTCTTGATTTCAGTCTTAAGCAACCTACACAGGGTTCGAAATGTCTTTCCACCTTTGAGACGCTGCCTCTTTATTTTTTTTAGCCACTTGGAAGGTTCATCATACGAGGGTAAAGGAGGGAGGTCATCCATCGTTAGGTCCCTCCGGCAGCCCCGCAAGATCACATATGTCAGCCATTCGTATGAGCAATAGTATGAGAACAAAGAACAGGTCTCTTCAGGCGACACCTCTTCGACCGGGTACGTTTCTTCGTTTTCTGTATCAGGGACAAACCAACGACGTGGTCGGGGGGTTGCAGCTGCGACTATCAACACAGCCGTGAGACAGGCTATGACGCCACCCCTGATCCCACTTAGGCCAGACGTCGCCCCGACAATCAACAATGGAAGTAGGTCCTGGGTGCATGCTAACAGTAATATTGCAAGAGTAACTGCATTAACATGGCGATATAGGTGAGTCCGAGTCCGCTCATTCCTGAAGCAGAACTGCATCAGTGCCAATACTACCGCATAGCTCACCGCGGTCGGTTGTTTCCAGTTCTCTGCATGTTGAGCATCGATCCAGCCGAGACAACAAGCAGCTATTGCAGCAGCCAAATGCAAGAATGCAAAGGGTAACGAAACAATAATTGGCAGATCTTCATTTAGACGGTCTGCAGAAATCTGAGATTTTGATCTACCGGAACGAGTTGCATAACGCAGTCCCAACGCCAGAAGTAGTCCTACACATGATAACAAGACAGCTGCAAGATGCAAGTTACCTGTGGCCATGAAAGCTGAGATCCTCTGCGTTCGGTATTGCCAGAGGCGCCTGGAAATCAGTTAGCAATTTCCCAATAGAGATTAATTAATATGAACCGACCTCTTCACTAGACCGTCATCTGAATCATAGACACCACCCTCTTCCCTTCCGAGCTGCGATAGCGAGGGGCCGATGACCTGCTGAAAACCCATGAAGAAGTCCGACATCATGCGCGTTCGTAACGAGATGAGGACGACACAATCATGTAAGTGGCACACATTAACTCGCCTTGGCCTACAGTTGCAATTGACCCAGGTCGCGTCTTCGCGTTCTCAATCTCCCACCATTTAATTAGCGGTCCGGGGGACTTGTGGGGCCTGTCCTATCGGTCTTGAAGAATGATAAGAGGGGTGTCCATCCTACGCTAACTCCACACACAATAAAATGTGGTGTTTGAGCTGAATTATGAACAATCTGACTGGCCCATTAAAGATTCGACGGGGTGAGTCAGAAGCGAAGAACTTTTTGGAATCGGATCGCCGTCGGAGTTTCGGCCAACCTGCCCACATTCCGTGGTTCCGTTCCTTTGCTTATCCCTGGTTCAAGTGGAGTCAAAAAGTCCCATGGATATATTCAGGTAATACATTTTTCATATTGTATTATGATATGGAATGTTCTCCTCTCTATAGAAATGCCTAGGGTAAAATAGGGGGAAATCAAAATACTTAACAAGAAGCAAGGTGGAGCCAAACCCTTCCTATCTATACACCGTTATATCACCCATCCACAGGCGAACCACCATTGCGATACTGCCATAACCGGCTGAGATCTTTGACCTTCACCGGCCTTTCCTCGTGTTGACTTCCAAGTCCAAGTGGGATCGCAGGGGTTGTTCTGTTGGGATCCGACGGGCGCTTGTTGGTGACGAGCACCTCATTCCTCTCGTGTCTGACGTGTTTCGGTAGGATTTTCTCATACTCGACCGTTCTCGCCCCCATTTCCATAAACTCATTGGTGTCAAGGACCCTCCTGTCTGGTCCTAACGTGAACATCATGTCTAGATAGTGCTGGTTTAGCTGGTGACCCGAACCCGACCGTACAAAGATTCGACCCATATAGCGGTTTGGAACTCTGGCAAATTGCAGTACCCCCCAAACACATACAAAATCGAAAGCATTGACATAGTGCTCAATATGGAGAACACTCTTCCCCACTTGCACCGAGGCATCCTGATCTGATGTCGTTGAGCCTCTACCGGGCAGCTCCCGGGAGCCCGAAAGCGATTTGTACGGGTTATTGAAGTGGTTGGCAGCGTTGCCAAACGTATATACTTCGAGTTTGCGAAGGACGCTTTCAGGTAGTTCGTCCAGGAGCCAGTCGATGATGAGACTTCCCTCAATGCCACCTTGGCTGTGCAAGATCAGGACCACTTTCTCATATTTCGGATTCAACAGTGTCGCTTTGGTGATGGCATAACCATCTCTTGTATCCGGAGTTGCGAATGTAAAGTTCCTTTGGATCAAGCACTCGATTACATCGAATACGATGCCGTCCCTATAATGGCGTTATCATGTGCACGTTGCTCAGATCACTGCCATGAGGGGAGAGCGTACGTTGGATTATGTACGCCAATGACTTTCCTGCCAAAAGTATAGGCAAGCCGGTCGATGTTATTTTGCAACCAATGATGTCTATATTCCCACAGGTAAGAGACATAGACATCGATAGATCTGAATCGGAAAACAGTCTTAACTTACCCGACCGCGACTCCATTGATAAATATCCAACGTTCCCGTTCATGTTCCGGTCGCTCCTCGATCGGGACTGTTGATTCTATTACCTCGTCCGAATAATTGAATATAAGTGCGCAGATGACTCGGTTTATCCATACAAAGGCCACCACATATATGGAGATCCACAGTGCCGGCACCATCAACAAGAAACATCCCAGCACCGACAGTAAGAAAGCCACCTGGCATAACGCCAGACAAACATGGGCAATAAGATTGACAATATTCTCTTTCGACGGGTATAATTCATCGAGCTCACCCGAGGGGGTCATCGGGAGTAATATTCCCGGCAGACTCCATAGACTCTTGAGGACGAGGAGAATGTCGGCCCACAGCAACTCCAACGGCGACGCTGTATAGGGTAACGGCGGTTTTCGTCCATTTTTCCTCTTCATGAGGAACGTCATGATCATATCAGCTTTGTTTGGGGATCGCGGCGTGAGCTTACCGCAGTATAAACGAATCACCGAATTCTCCAAATTATTCCTATATTCATATTGTGAGCGAAACGGCAGAGGCACAAACAATCAGGAAAGAGCGACGAACTGTGTTTCTCTATTCTATAAGAATTAGTGTGCGAATGCCGATACTGCTGGCCATGACTTCCTTTCGCTTTAGTAGGTCTGTTCGTCCAGTAAAGTGGGTTGGACGTGCCCCATGATGGGGTACTACCTTCCTCGGCAAGATCCACATGATGCTACCTGTTCGTTACTTGGACTGGAATTGAGAATGTGCCCAGGCTGACCTGCATTTCGTGGCGGCTACAGCTGAGCTCTCATTGCCGCGGCAAACCGACACGACCTCGAATCGGATCAATCAGGAATTGTCCAAGTGATCGACATCCACTCATGTGATGCTACATGGTGCCCTAACTAGCAACTTAAATACTACTACTACTTCTACTACTAGGCATCTACATATTTCTTGTTGAGTCATCTATCTATATATATGTCACTAACATGCCCTATCCTAGTCTTTTTCACGGGCATTCAGACGGAACCATTTAATCACGACTACAGTACTCAGGTAAGACTAGGCCCGTGCACGGCATACCAGCAGGGAATAAGGACATGTCTGCCATAGTCACCTTGGTCTTTGAATATGATCTAGTTATCTTAAAATATGCCAGCTGAATCCTGATTGAGTTATAGCAATACAACTACAATACGTAATTCAAACAGAAACGTCACATTCTACGTCTGTCGTTGATACATTGGTAAGCAGAATAATATAGCCCTCCATCGAGGACCAGCGGTTAGAAAGTCGAGAAAAAAAGTGAAGAGACTTGATACTTTTATATTCTTAGATATAATATAAGAAGCTTGGGTACACTAAGTTGAGGGGGAGTACCAAAATTCGAATTAGGGCTACAGCCAGCCTGAAACGGGGGTAGTACAACAATCGAAACTCAGAAGCGCTGTTGGCTTCTTCTGCTTCTTTGTTAGAAACACGTCTAGGGATGCGTGATTCTAAGAAGTCTAAAAAGACTAAGCTATGCTCGATCACCGATCACAAGTGATCGAGCACCCTATATAGGCGCGCACTAATAGATTAGGTAGACAGGGTCTAACATCCTTTTCCTTTTTATCTGTCATAAAACTTACTCTGGCTTTGTTGCTCCATGTTTCTTGCTTAGGCGCGCGTGTATCCAATTGTTAACCACGCTGGCGATACTCAGCGACACCAAAAAGCCAATTGCCAGACCAAGATAGACTAGGCCAAGTCTCCCCTGTCGAAATAATATTGGTCATCGAAAACAACAGAGAAGGTCGAGAAGAGAAGATATGAGAAACCATATACGACAGCGTTGTACACAGCTGTGCCGGTGACAACCGGGCAGAATAAGAACATCGTGACAGGTCGAGTGATTGCTCGTTTAAGAACGGTGCGGACTGGTAGTTGACGTTGGCCTTATGCGTATAAAGCCTGGTTCCCTTTTTTATACGGAGTTTCTTCACCTTCCGTTCGAGGATGAGTGCATATGTCTGTGTGTATGTCAGGGCGCACATCACCCCCATAGTGCCGTTCTGTAATGATGTGTCAACCATCCAAGACTCATACGCCAGACGAGTACGTGATCAGTATCACCCACCACAATAAGCAGCAACCAGGATACCCATCGCCATCCCTTCACAGCAGCCAGGAAGCTACCAGCAACAGGGCCCACGGCTGGACCAAGAAGTAAGCCCACCGAATACATCGGCATGGCGAAACCTCTTCTATGGGTTAGCACAAGGTCTGAGATCGTTCCGCCGGCGTTGTTGACAGAACAAGCGGCAGTACACCCCTGAAGGAAGCGCAATACTACCAGTCCACCTCATTCGGATCGTGTTCATGTTCACTCTTCATGGCAGGTGAAGGGTTATTTTGTTCGACATCGTGTGTTTGAACGTCTTCATTCTCCTCGGCAGTCTTATAGTTTCCCGAAGAGAGTCCCGAATAACCTTGTGCCGATAGCTTCGTTAGCAGTCCGTTCCTGCAACTTATGGTAGGCAATTATGTACTTCATGTTCTATATTTCTCTTTTCATCAGTCATAGTGCCTCCCCGGTGATCAAGGAGATCCAAAATACTGGAACTTAGGCTTCCAACCATGTTTAAATACTCCCACTGCCTCTAAGGGTTGGTCAGCTATTCATCGGATATTCGACCTAGGGTATTTCCCTTTTAGGCAATGGATTTCCCAAAAGGAAATCTTACTTAAGCGTTTCTCACTTGTTTCTGATTTATTGAACAGATGCAAGTACCCTGCCCTAGTCATTGGTAGAATGCATACCCTAGTGCCATGTATGCCCATCTAGCGTTCTATAAAAGCACGGGGTAATAGACTAGAAGGACTAGATAGAGCCATAGTATATACCAAACCTTGAAAGGTCTCAATCAATCTTCAGTTGCTTAGCGCTCTTTCTATGCAAAGCACGTGCACTTGTCACCCTAACCTGAACTATGTAAATGGCTATATTTCTAGATATTTTAACTTGTTCTTCTTGGTTCTTTTTATAGATATATTAGCTTAACACACTGACAAAGGAAATACTAGTTAAAAATCTAGAGAACAAAACAAAATTACTTTAGAACTATTCGCTCATACAGCCGTCTTCTAGGTCGCCTGTAACCATATATAGATAGGTCACATAAAACCTCCCTTTCAGTAGCACAGAGCAGGCATTGCATGAAGTAAGCATTCCTCAGCTGATCCCAATTCTTTGCTTTTTCTACTTGATCCCTTACATAAATAGTCCCTCGCCCAGTACTCACTGTTCTCTTTCCACAACCCTTAAACTTAATTACTTCTACTGTAGAAGTTCTCTATAATCCGTCCTATATTTGTACTAACAGTAGTCAAGATGATATCAACCGTCTTTGGTTTCCTAGGTCAAGTAAGTGATCCATGACACCCCATTTTGATCACAATAGCGATTAACAACACAACCCACTCCAGAGGTATGTCCATTCCATCCAGGTCACATTTCGAACACGATAAACTCCTTACCCTAGCCATGAAACAGACCATCCAGACAGACTACTACCGATGACGCCCGCGCAACATGGCTCACCAACCTGATCAAAGAAGCCGACCAATGCACCAACGAACTGCACCCAGTGCTAAAAGAATTCCAACATCTCATCGAATCCAACCAACGCATCTACATGCTCTTCCAATCCATGTGGGGCCAAGCCCAGGAACAGGCTCCCAATCTGAACCGCAGCCATGAAGTCCAAGACTCTCAACAAATGCTCCAAGTCCTCAACTACATCATCACGCACGCGCCTCCCTACAATGACAACGACAATCTAACCGGATGCCCCATGGTCGGGCTATTCCAATACGCTATGCCGACTATTAGCGGCTACGCTGTGTTCATTGATCCGGAGGTCAACGCCATGCTCAAAAAGGTGCTGGATGTGTGGGGGCAGTTCCTCTCATCGTCTGAATCGGTCTCGGTGCTTGATACGTCATCCTCCGGCTGGTTCAGTGACGGCGCTATGCGCAAACTAGTCACCACGGCCAATGTCGGTGGCACAAGCTATGCGTTCGATGAGCTTTACATCGGCGACCGCAATGCCCCATACTACGGCTTCCCGTCTTGGGATGCGTTCTTTACGCGCCTGTTTCGGGAGAATATCCGGCCCGTTGACTCCCCGGATGACGATACTGTTATTGCCAATGCATGCGAATCCCAACCCTTTGCTATTGCCCGGAATGTGAAAGCTCGGGATAACTTTTGGATTAAAGGGCAGACATATTCCTTGGTTGATATGTTGGGGGCGGGGTTTCCGGATGCCTTTGTCGGTGGGACTATTTATCAAGGATACCTAGATACGTTTAGTTATCATCGGTGGCATGCTCCTGTTTCTGGGAAGGTTGTCAAGACGTATATGCTTGACGGGACTTATTTCTCGACTCCAAGGGCTATAGATAGGGATACTGTCGGTGTCAATAAAGGGGGGGAGATTGATTATCAAGTATATATATCGGCAATGGCAACGCGAGCGGTGGTCTTCATTCAGTCGGAAGATCCGGATATCGGCCTGGTGGGCTTTCTGGGGGTTGGTATGGTTGAGGTATCAACGTGTGAGATTACTGTGAAGGAGGGGGAATATGTCCAAAAGGGGGATCAGATTGGGTTGTTCCATTATGGGGGATCGTCTCATTGTGTCATCTTCCAGAGGGGGGTGAATGTTACGGGCTTTCCAGAAGTTGGAAGGAGGGAGAACGTGCCTGTTCGGGGGAAATTGGCCATTGTGAAGCGATAGAGGCATGATGCTGGTAGACTGTGCTTAACGATAATGGATATATGTGGTTTCTGTTTCTTGTACCGGGGGAAGTCAATATAGGACTAAGTCGGTCCAAAGGAAGAGAATATTGCTCGACGGATTAAACGGGGGCAGCACCTATTGCCTGATGAACGCAAGTCGCACAACAATATAAGTAGAAGAATACATGTATGTCTACATGAAAGCCCACCAACGGCGGACAATAATTGGATATTGCCAACACGACCACACAGTCAGTCGGGCGGGCACTATGAGCAAGAAGCACCTGTGCTAGTTCCCAACTAGGATCGAATAATGACCGGTAAGTCTAGGCTATTTTCTGCCATCGAGATAGGTCCATGAACAAGAATTCCTCATCCTCACCAGCCTTCAACTCCACATAGGGAGCAATGGGATCAGTCATGATAACAGAAGCATATTGTGCCACGACAAGCAATATTAGACACAGATGAGAGGTCCCTATGTCTAATATCCCGGGCAAGACTTATTGCCTTCATTTTGAATACATACAGGACATTTAAGCCTTCCTGATACGAAATACTAGTAAGTATGCCTCTTGTTTTGCCGGACGGGGTTTTGGATTACCCTTTTGGGACAACCTCAGGATATTCATTACCCAAACGGGCATGACTATCAAATCATCAACAGCTCTGGGTATAGACGAACTATTACCCGCTGTTGACGACTGCGTCTTGCCCCACAGGGCCCATTTCTCTCAATATGGAGATAGGTCTTCTGGCCATATCAAACTGGACCATTTAATACTCGATGAAGGCCATTTAAGCTCATCAAGGAAGACTTGTTGGCAGCATATTACGCAGCCAGCGCAACAGTTCTTGCTGTATCTTCACAGTTCAAGTCAGTCGTCAATACCCATCAGTCATCCCGCGTCAATGGAGACAGAAACTATTGGGACCTATTCTCCGTGACCTAAGGCAATCTTTACTTTCACCTCCAGCTTCAAAGGGTTCCGAGCACCCACCCAGCCTGACTAAGACAATAAACCAGCCGACGCTGGATATAGCAGCGCTGTCCATATTCAGTACCAAACACAGCATCATACCCGCTAGTATTTTCGACGCCCCATGGGCGCAGACCCTCAGCATCTACTACACCGGTTCAACCGACATAGCGTTCGAGTTTATCATTTCGGGCCGTGACCAAGAAGTTTCCAGCATTTTCGAGATTGTCAGCTCAGTCATGAATATCCCAGCCTACCACCTGCATGACGCTTCCACCAAGGACAGCGCGGAAGCACTTGCAACTCTAGCTCACCAAAATGTACGACCAGAGATTGCAGGATGGGTCGCGTAACGCGTGCAATCTTCGAGCAGTGCTCAAGAGTGATCTGAAGGCCAATTTACCGTTCACCACTGCATTAAATTTCCAACGCCGACCGTCAGACATGCAGACGGATATCGTGAGGGTTGATGACCGCTTAGAGCTTTCGAGGGATCCTTGGCACGTAAATCTGGCTCTTTCCTTACTCCCCTGTTAACATCGTTCTAAACTGGATTAGTTCGACCTCTTGGTGCGGGTCATACATATCATGGACGATAATATGGTTAGGCCTCCCGTCGAGTTCGATGCTCGGCTTTTTGATGGGAAGTCGGATGAAATGGGTGCAGATGTTTTCCGGAGAAAGGTCCAGGTTGCTGTTTCGTAGAGTGACACCGGAGCTTGCTGGATAGAAACTAAGAGTTCGAAGATAGAGCCCTGTACACAATAGAATATCTGACCCTAATTGCCTCCTTTATACCTGCTGCCAGATCCACAGAGCATACACTAAAAAGATTTGAGGCGACAGACACTTCAGGATAGAGTCAAGACAAGTTGGATGATATATCATTCAATCCATAACGGGAGATGATAGAAGCTTGTAAAGACCACCAGAATTTATAAATCAATCTCTTTGTCTATATCTCCGTCAGAACAAAGGATATATGAGAGACAATAAAACAGTTGAGCCATTCCCAGTCAGCATCGTTGAAAGAAACCATACACCCAATTTTAGACCAACAAAAGGCCTACAAGCATGCCATGGCATGGATCACAAAGCCTTTGTTTCTGGAATAAGACAAAACATAGCCTCAGTTTATAAAACAGTCATTGAGCCCCTACTTGTTTCATTTATCAGAACATGTTTTCTCGTCCTGTTTCAGCCACCCAGTCTGGTCCCCACATCCAAAAGTTGGTTCCCAAAAGTTGGTCCAAACAGATCCACACGGAAGCCTGCTGCAGATAACAGACATAACAGTTCCGGTTAGCGCTGGATAAACGCCATTTGTAATCTTTACGGTCGGTAATATGATACCTGAGTCCTCACTGGATAGTGCGTCTAGTCGCCGACAGGACGCGACGAAAGAAGCCAGAATATCGACCTTTCGGACCCTCCCAAGAACGTCCCGACAATCGAGGTAGAGATGAAATGCCTCCGGTCAGTGGCTGGTCTCAGCAAGGAGGAAATGAGACGGCTAACCCAGGTCCTGAGCATAGGATTTATCGACCCAGACGGTAACGAACCTAGAGACAAAGGGGAGATAATCAAGGCGATCAAGAAACTTCCCTCGGTCCTGCAGAGGCCCTGGCTGGATCACTGGATGGACCTCATAGGTCGAGCACCTGCCGTGGCCATGTGTGATTTGCACACGAAACTGAACCCCTATATTATCCAATACATGTTTGAGCTGCTGCGATGCGAGGTTATCACACATTTGGAGTGTCTCTATTGGTACCATAGTGTGCTCCATGATGCTCGCCTTGACGTCGTCGATATCAAAGTGCGCGATATTGTGTACAGCCTGGGAGATATACGCTATATGTGGACCCCCTCTCGACGGGCTATCCAAGGAAGCCCTGTCACGTACCAGCAGAATAAGTGCGCAGCGTGCATCCTAGCTCGGATTGTCAACGGGCGGAAATTCCTGCAGCATCTGCGTACCGCCCTCCTGAGTCGGACAGCAACCAGAAGGAATCACCGGGTACCAACATTCCTCCCGTTCGTGGAAGAAAGCATAGCCTGCCATGAAGGCTTCATTGATAAGATACACTGGCGCAGCAGCACACTGGCGACAACCATGAAGCGCCAGCGGAAACATGCCCACCGGGCTCGGATGACGTCTGACCCGATGGCTAGTCTCAAAGAAGACCTCTCAAGAACCGCAGAGGGGGCCGTAGTTCCCATCGGGATAGACCCGGAAGTTCTCGAGTCGTTTCAAAAGAGCCGACAAGAGGGCGGAAACCATGGCGAACGACGCACAATATCTGAGCAGATGCCCAAAAAGCAAGACAGTGACACCGACACCCTTGCAGGAATAGTCGGGTTGTACCACGAGCCTCACCCTCTGAACTGGATATCCACTCCCACATCCTGTGCAATGGAGAGTCAGTCCGATCTCTCTTCCGTCACTTACACCGACGAATCACCCACTCATGTGTCACCAACCTCCCTAACTTCCACACCAGATCCGTTGCAGGTTCTTTCACCGTCAACCCGCAAGCAAAAAGCACCGATGAAAGAACGTGTTGATGATAGCAATAACGGATATACGAGTAGGTACATCCCTCCTCGGAAAATGTCCAATTGGGAGCATGTGCTAGGTAAACCCAGTTCCTTGGACCTATTTTCCCACGGAGGTCAAAACCTTGGGTGGGAAGGATCGCAAGAGTATGGCGGATGTGAGCAGATAGCGGCCCAATACCGCAATCTACTCAGCCCAGCTCAGCCATACTACGAATCGGATCATGGTGAACTGTTCTCTGAGTCAGAACATGAAGACAACCCAATAGGAAACCGGGCGAGTCAAGATACCAACTGGAGCTTTTTTGTTTAGGTTCTAGGAATTCTTCCAAAGAAGTGCGGATATGATCACATCGGTCTGCACGCCGCCCAGATTTCAACTTTGCCTCGCTCTAAAGATATACAAACGGTGTTGATCAAGCATCTGTTGTGCATTCAAAACATAACCTAGTATATAATTCATAATACAATCGAAAGAAGAAAGAAGACGTTCTTAGAGAAGAGAAGCAAAGGGCTCAGGAGAAAGGCAAAAAGAAAAATAAAAATTGAAAAAAAAAAAAGGTAGCGATGGACATTGTTGTCCAAACCCATTGCGGTGTAAATCGTCCTGATTAAAATGAGTTTACCACTAATGAGAAGTCATTGTACAAGCCAACATATACTCATGATCCCGATATTAATACGAACAGTGATCCTGAAAGGTTCGGAGGCGTCCTGCCCCTCCGAAGCCCTTCATATGCAACAAAAAAGAGTCGAGAAAAAGATATTAAGATTAGAAAAAATATTCACCGAGAAGAGAATGCCTGCGACGAGCAAGGAAAGTAAACAAGGACACAGAAGAAGTCAAAGGTGAGAATTAGAGGACGCTGCTGGCTACCCCGTGCTTCGACCCCTTGAGGCCGTCAAAGGTCGCCGTCCTTTTGCGCAATCGTGACCGTGCCGTTGTATCTGCTGGCTCATCCGATGAGACTGTAGCGGAAGACGTTACGCCCTCCCCTTTAGCTCCAAGATCAAGAGCGTTGTCGTCGTCCAGCTTTCTCTGTGCGGCCTCACGACCTCGTTCGTAACGAAGTTTAACGTCACCCTTCCATTGAGTTTCGAGAAGCCGATCCCAGATGGTGAAGAACGGCTGGGAGAAATTCGTCTTGATACCCCAACTCTGGTGGTGAATGTCATGGTAGGCGGCATTGTTGGAAGTGAAATGCTGCAAGGGGTCCCAAGGGAACGCATAACCGCAGTGATCGTCCACCGTCTTAATAGTCGAACAGGTGAAAAACCACATGGCCTGGCGGTTAGTCATTCCAGCCGTCAAGAACGCAACACCGGTGCCGGCCGTGTCGAGGAGGAATCCCTCCACGGGATGGTTATACAAAGCACCGAACGCATATGGGACGTATAGGCGGTGATGACGCGAGTGAAAGGTGACTACCAAAACCGTTAGATTCAACATCGTCACCCATCGAGCGAGCGGTGGAGAAGATAGCTCTAGTACTTACCATAAAGCCAACGGTTCAAGTGCATTGCACGGTGGAGGAAATACTGCCAGGTGTCGACGACGCATACCCCCCAGACAAACTGCATCGTAGGAATGAAGTACCAATAGATGAAGCTCGCCATGGACAATTCCCAACCGGCGAACGCAGGAGCGATGGCTTCGACGCCATTTTCCAAAACCAACGTTTGGGTGAGTCCTGGATAGCGTCCACCGGCGAGAACGGCCCCCAGTATCGCATAGCCATTCGTCGACAAGGATTGCGCCCATCCCATCGAGTCAATACCGAACACCGCCAAGAAACGCGGGAGTGTCCTTTGCAGGAGACGGATACGCTGAGCCCAGACTGCCACATCGTATTCCTCTTTGCCGATGCATTCCACGGGATCGAAGTGCGACACAGCCATGCCGGCCATGGTTTGAATTATCTGTTGGAGAATGACATCCCTCACGACTTCCCAACGCGATACATGGTTCCGTTTGAGGACCTCTGCCGGGGTATGCAAACGATACTGGGGAAACAAGTCGTAGACATCGATAGAGTGATAGACCATAGACAAGGCCCAGTACGCGATAATCGGGAGAATCAGCGCCACGACGTTATCAGGAATCGGAGATAAAAGAGGTGGACGTGGTGTCAAGGTATACGCCGGAAGAGGCGGAAGGTCATAGACCACCGAAGCATTGACGGCCATGGTCAAGACGACAGCCACCCGATGTTCAAAAGGTATTTTTGCAGATATACAAGGGAAGGTGTCAACGATCAACACATGAGTTGATTTGAGGGGCTGACGGGTTACGCAATCTAAAAAGGACGAAGCCCAAAAAGAAAAAAGAAAGAAAGAAAGAAAGAAAGAAAGAAAGAAAAGAACTGGTAGTATACAAGAAGGGCCGCGGTTCCTGGATCCGGATCTTTCGCGATCCACAATTAGGGGAGGCGAACGGAGAATGCACGAACCGAGGGGCCGGAGATGCGTTCGGACGTTGGAGGTCCGACGATGGGATGAATCGCAGAATTGACTGGGATCAATTCGGAGCTGATCAAGACAGTCGGCGCAGGTAGAGAGAGCGTCACCGGTAGGCACGAGAGCGAGTCGGTCGATAGATATAAAAGGCAGTGAATGCGCGATGGGGAGACAAAAAGTTGAAGTGGCACCACGGGAAGTGCCAGGCGACCGATAATCTGATCAATAATACACGTCGGTTTTGTATCGGTCATATGCTTCTGGGATTCCGTTTGTATATGGGTCATTGTGGTATTACGGCGGTAATCCCATGGACGGAGGGTGGTCTGCATGGTTGGCCGATCACCCCTGATGGATTGCATTGGGCAGCCTGGCCACTCAGGCAGAAGGTCCAAACTTATGTAAGATTGGACGTTTCCGGGTATGAAAATAGTGAAAAATAATACTAAGAAGAAGAATAGAACCAGCAAACAGGACTCCATTGAGATCGTTTACCCCTCCATGGACCTCTAATATTACTGTGTTTGTTGTCTAGAAAATTTCCAATTTCCTCTTTCCTCTTAAATTGAATAGAACTTTTCCTTCAATTATTTTTATTTTACTCACTGTCAGGTTCAGCAAACTTGATCGGGCCAGACAAGTCGACCAGTCCCAATCTGGTATTAGCGTCTGCTTGCCCCTCGAAACCAACCAGCAAAAGGATTTAAAAAAAAAAAAAAAAAAAAAAAAAAAAAAAAATATTAACCCCACCAAAAAGGTTGGTCAAGAAAAACGGGTGGCACTAAAACTTCACATATAATTCCCCTCTTTCTTCCTTCTCTCTTCTTTCCTCTTGTCTAGCCGTGTGCCATCTCCTAATCTTCTCTTCATTTTCTTCCTTTCCTTGTTACTTAGGTTGATTCCTATACATCTGTCAAAATGATTATCTACAAGGTACGATCTTTTCTTCCCAGATGGTCGGAAGTACCCCCACTTTTCCATAATTTTCCAATGTCAACGCAGATGACAACAATGCATGAAGACATGTAACCCACTGCGTTAAGCCCACATCAGGTTCTACATAAAAAAAGATACTAACGAGCTATGCTTTCGATAGGACGTCTTCTCTGACGACGAGCTCGTCTCCGACAACTTCAAGCTCCAGGTGGTCGACAAGGTCCTCTGGGAGTGCGACATCAAGAAGGTCACGAAAGCGAGCGACGACATCAAGCTCGAGGGTGCCAACCCCTCCGCTGAGGATGCTGAGGATAACGGCGATGACGAGTCCGCCGCGGAGCAAATTTACGACATTGTGGACCAGTTCCGTCTCCAAGCGTGCGCGGGGTTTGATAAGAAGTCCTACATGGGCGCTTTGAAGGGTAAGCCTACAATATCATCCTTGGACATGTTGGAGCATGAACGTTAATATCCTCTCTAGGTTACATGAAGAAGGTCAAAGCCCATCTCAAGGAGAAGGGTGCCTCCGAGGACGAGATTGCACAGTTCGAGGAAGATGCCAAAGTCGCCGCCAAGAGAATTCTTGGCAACTACAAGAACTACGAGGTCTTCATCGGTGAATCCTTTGATAGTGACGCTATGTATGTTCAACCCTCTCTTGTTTAGGATCTTCTCATTGAGCACCCGCTAACATACCCACAGGCTAGTCCTCATTGACTACCGCGAGGACGGCATGACCCCCTACGCCACTTTCTGGAAGGACGGCCTTAAGGAGTACAAGGTCTAGATTTATTCTACAACTTGCTGTGAATAATGTCCTGAATGAAAGGTATTGGAGAACGTCGATATCCTCATTTTAACAGAACAAGTGGGAGTGTTACAACCATTCGCGGAACCCCTGGGGCTCACACCCTAGCCTTCTACTATAGCTCCCTCTATATCGCTTATTCGGTATCCTGCTTGATATCAGTCACGCCTCATGAATCCCAAAGCTGTTATGTCTCTTTCTACATTATCATGCGCCCTATACTAGGATATCAAACCCTATATATCACCCGCTTTTGTCCGCCATTGCATCCAGAATCTGGACGGATAAACAAAATATCAGTCTCACGGCCTGTTCTTCAGGACTACTGGTTTCCAACTCCCTTCTACCTTGAGTATACGTTCTACTCTGAGTATGCGTAGTATGTCGTAAACAAGAGTGTGGTTTCGTTCATGAAAACTATGTACAAAAAGGACTAGGCATATGTACCGTAGAATACAGCCAATTGAAGAAAGAGAAAACGCCTCTAAATTCCCAAAGCAGGCTTGGTCTAAACAAACGGATCATCAACAGTATCCAACCCAATCGGGCCCAGGAATACTCCCGAAGCCTGTTTCACTTCCCCCCAAACTAGCAGACCGATTATCGCCACCAACTCTACCACCGCCAAGATCCCCAAACTCGAATCCCGCCACGGGGTCCAGTTCCATGAGCTCGTCAGCGACGGGGAGGTGCTGGCCGAAGACGGCGTCCCATTGGTCCCAGTCGAAGTTCAGGTTCGGGTCCATCAACGAGGGAGGCGTTGGGCCGGCGGCCATGGACTGTGCGCTAGGCGAAGCCAGGTCCATGAAGGACAAGGGAGGGGGTGGAGTTGAGGCAAAAGGCAGGGCGGTGCTGAGAGGTGGGATGCGGTCAGGAGAAGGCATGACGGAAGCAGGGGGAGGAGGCGTTTCGACCGCCGGATTGGCTTTGGCTGCTGGTGATTGGGGGATCTGGGGAGTCGGTAAATTTGGGGGAGTGTCTGGGACGGAGGTTGGGGCAGAGGTTTGGGGTAACTGGTATCGAAGGGGACTGGGTCGTATAGTGGAGACGGGGTTGGGGAGCATATGCGAGCGTGTCATGTTGTAGAACATCTTCGAGAAGTCGGCGAGTTGCTGTCGCGATGTCATTGTGGAAATCGATGGAGTCGGGGCTGTAGAGCCGCTGTTGGCATAATAGGGATTGGAGGCACAGGGATATTCGTCAGGTCCTGATGCTGCACCGGCTTGGATCTGTGCTTGCTCGGTCCATAGCTTATGTGGATCCAGACCAGCTTTCTGCCACGCTTTCTGCCGTAGTCTGCGAATCATATCCCATGCTTCGCGGCCGCCATCTTTCAGCGGCCGTTGGGCTGAGATGCCGTCCTCGCCGCCGACAACACCTCCATCTGGTCCGGTAAGTGAAAAGATCTTGTCGATGAATGCCCTCGACTTAGGGGCCTCGGGGCTATAAGGTCGTTCGTAAAGATCGATGAGCATGATCATAGCGGCATGCATTGGCTGATGGTTACCCGGCCAGCTCCATTGGAAAGGTTGAAAGTCAGGGTCGGTGGCAAGGGATATGAATTTCTCCATGAAACCGTGACAGTGGCGGAGAGCACTGTTTCGGAGTCAGAACAGAATAGCCCTATTTCTCAAAAGCCTCATTTCATCATACCTGTGTCTTGCCGCTGGCCAAATACGGCTCTTAGCGTTCTTAAGGAACGGCTGGTAGGCAACACAGAATGCCTTGCAATAAATTAAAAACAGTTCCTTAAGTGTCAGTGTTAGGGACACTCACCTTATCAATAAATAGAGAGAGCAATATCCTGGCCCATTTGTGAAAAGACACCAGAACAGGAGAGTGATATTGTTCCGTACAACGGCCGGGTCCTTCTCCAGGAAGTTCCATGTCGCTAGTTCTCATCTCTACCGGAGAGACTGAAAACGAAAGCGATGCGTTATTAGCACCAGAAGACAGCTGATAGTTTTCAATTTCTGGTATTCGGTTGATTATGGAATTGAGTTTGAGTTGCAGATCGAGGAGGATTGACCTGAGCTCCTCCATATCCCTTCGCGTGACGGGTTTCGTGCCCAGTTGAATCTTCAATATCCGACGGACGGCGCCTATGATTGTCCACATTAATGCTACCCATTATAACGCCATAGGTAGGGTGACTTACGAGCCATGACATATTTCCCTCGAGCTGATAAGTAATACACGTTGACCATAGATGGTCCACCGCATAGAGTTGGATCATCAGGATTATCAGGTGACCGCATACCAGATGCCACCAGTTCCTCGTATTTTTCGGCCTCGGGTGTCCCTAGGAGTGTGTCTTTGACTTCGCTGGCGTCACGGACATCCCAGTAGTTCTCATCGCTGACCAAGGGGGGCAGCCCACTAGACATAGCAACAACGCCATCCATATGCACGATATGCCACCATATTCGCCGCCGATACTCGGCTTCATATGGTTTAATCCCAAATTTAGCAGGATCTCGATGCAGGCCCATCGTCTGGGCTACTCTCATGGCCAGACTAATGAACAAACTGCTGGTCAATGGCTCTTCTTCCTTTGAAAGAATCGTTTGCACCAGGAGGTACGCCGCCAAACCCTGCAGCGAAGGGCTGCGCGGAAACGATATCTTCGTCAACCACCGCGTGACCTCCTCGTTGAAAGTTTTGGAGAGTGCAGATCGCGAAGCGACATTGAATTCGGCCTTGATGGTCCGGATCGAGATTGTAACCGAGCCACCGTACCAAATAGCGTAGAGAAGAGGAATAAACGAAGGGTCCGGGCAAGGATCTCCCGAATAGCTGCTGTAATCGTACCAGTCCCAGAAGGAGTTGTATAGCTTTAAGATTGTTGGGGGGTGAATCACTGGACTGATAGCATGAATACCGGACATAAATCCTTTGTACAGTATATGACTCTGTCGTTTCGTCGGCACATGATCAAGCATCTCTGGTTCAACATGCTTCTCTTTCACTGATGGAGAATCACCCGTAGGGAAAAGCACCGACCTCTGGAATTCTTCACCACCAGATACTCGATCCCGTGCGACTCCACCAGGGCTATCATTCGAGGCTTTCCACGGACTACCTGCTGCTTTCGCCATAGTATCCGTCATATTATCATCAGCAGAGCTTTCGTTAGCCGTAGCATCCTGATGTGAGCGATTTTGATACTTGAGCAACTGATTGAGCTCATTGATCTGCGACTGTCAGCTTGTATAATACGTATTACTAAGTTATAGCTTGAACCATACCTCATGTGATATGTAAGCCCAGTAGGTTGTCCCAACATATCTAACAATCAATCAGCTCCACCTGTTCGCAAGTGAGGCGCGTGTGACGTACCTCGACCTACCCCCATCCTCCAAGCTCAGATGACCCAGATTCAAACTACCAACCGGATCCACCAAGTCAGTAGCAAGGCCAGCGGGAATTGGAAACTCATCACTCGAATCCGTACGACGGGGACTATCTGAACGAGACGCGCCCGCGCTCTTCACAGGCGCGCCATTCCCTGGTCGAGCTTCACCCTTCCCAACTTCAAGGTTGACATTTTGAGCCAGCAAAAGCCGTTGTTCCGCATCCAAAGGTCCATTGGACTTGCTGAGCCGCTCAATCATCGACGTGAGTTTATCCAACCGCGCTTCGATCGCCTGCGACCCGTACTTCTGCTCGGGAGACCCAGCCTGCCTCAGATGCCCGTAAAGCGAACCAATATCGTCGATATCCTCATCCAGCGGTCGTGAAGATTCCCTCCGTCGCTTGATACCGTGTCCACCTGTTGTTTGACCGTTGCGCCACCCGGTGTCTTTCTGCGGCGCAGCATCGAAAATGCATTGGGTTCCGTTCTTCACACAATTTCCGCACACAGGATGCACCTAATAGCCGTTCAGCACATTTTGTCTCGCTATAAATCCTATCAAGAAGGGCAGCGTACCTTGTCGCATTTCACCTTCCGTCTCCGACAAGTATGGCAGCTGTAGCTGGCGCGATTTCGGGTAATTTGACGAGCTCCGGCCTTTGCCGTCGAAGACCGCGACGCAGTCGACCGTGGGGTAGATACTAGCGCGGAGGTATTATTTAACTGGGACTGGGCTGTCGCACCCGCATTCGAAAGCCCATGGCCGGGCGAAGTGCTCGTTGGGCTCGTGTCCATAATCCCTTAATTGCAGTGGCGGGGTTCTTCAAGCGTCAACGGGACCGCACAGTGGATTCATCGGGAACGGCGCAAGCGTGACGACGAGTCAAATCATAGGCGCCACGGAGTAGACAGGGTCGAAGTCAATACTGTAGCATTAAACTGTCTAAAATCGAGTGTTTTGTAAGGATGATGGTGGCCGAGGCTGGTTTTATGTCTGGGGTAAAGTCCGCGTTATCGGCGACGATCGTTTTGGATTCCGATGGCCAATCAAATGAGGCTTATACGGAATTCGGCGATGGCCAGACCATGACTTTAAATGTTGACTGACTCAAAGCACGACATTGAGGGGTCTTTAGGTAATTCAATTCTATAAGAGTCTATTTGTTTACAGCGACATCCCACGGTAGAACCTAAATAGCGTCGCTTATTGCCTGCATGGCATGAGCCACATATCTGGCATATCAAACGGGTATGTATGAAGAGTGTTTCAGCATCTCACACTGCAACTGTTGACTCTGTACCGCGTTAATATCAGACAGACGGTGGTCGGCTGAAAGCGCTTCACAATACCACTTTTGATTTCAACTTGGTATCAGAGAAGAGCATTGAAGTCCTCTATAGGTGTAAACAAACGCCTTACGCCCGTACAATGCAGCCAAAAAACGTGTACACAATATGGACAGGTAGACAATCGTAATAACTCCATATGACAGGCAACCTTAGGCCTTTCCCTTCTTCTTGTCCTTCTTTTTCTTCTCCTTCTCGCCACTACCTCCGGAGGGTTCTCCTCCCATCATCCCAGCCAGCCCGGGCATTCCAGGGATCTGAGGCATTCCCGGCATACCCTGCATGTTCTGCATCTCGGCCATAGCATCCTTCAGCGGGTTATCGCTGACTCCGCCACCGCTGTAGGCAGGCGAGTGGATCGGAAGAATTGTGCCGATCTTCCATCCGCGGGGAGCAGAAGGAGCAGGGGGAAGCTTTTCTGGCATTGGAAGTCCGCTGATTCTCAGACGGTAAGGCGATTTCTCGGTTGTTGGATGAGCTTTAAGATACTGGGCCACAAGGATATAAAGATGATGCTCTGGAGACAAGTTAGCGATATATCCTAGGCTAGCATCGGACGACCCTCAAATATAAGCAGATAAAAATAGTACAAAAGCAAGAAAAAGGAGGAAAGCGAAAGGAAAACGCACTATTCTTAATCTTTGGGTTTGCCAGTTTCCCATCCTCGTCCTTCAACAACACCCGCACTCGGCCTGGGTTCGCCCAATCCTTCGGGTGCAATTTTTCAGGCTCGAATCCAACCTGCAATCCCAGCATCTGCGCAGCATCAACAATATCTCGAGCCAATGGGTTCTCCACAGCCAGCTCTGCGCCGACCTTTCGGCCCTCTGAGCGGGTTCGCGATTTGTCGAAGTACACGGGATACAGGCACTGGTAGTGTTTCGGGATTTCGCGACGAGGTTCAGGGGCTTGTCTCATTGGTATCGATGAGGCACCCTGAGGAGAGATACCGGCAGCGGAGAGGAGGGATTCATTGGCGAAGTTGGAGGGCGTGGAGTCGGAGGGGGCAACCTCATCTGGATCAGAGTCATATACCTCCTCTACCTGTGCGTGTCGTGACATGGCGATCTCAATCGATTAAGAATATACGAAAGCGAAGGGTTAGGGGGACAAATGCACTGAATTTGGCGAGTCAAAGGTGGGTTGGGGTAACTGTCAGCCTATGTTGGCCTTTCTGTGCGGAATGGAGTTTTAGTGGCTCCAGTGCGGAGCGGAGAGTTTCCACCGCCCGCACTCGCGATAAGAGCTGTTCAGGTACATCAACCTGGCTTTGATAGTCCTTCCTTGGAACAATAGGAAAGAGATATGATTAAACTCTTTACTTGCTGTAATATCTCTTCAATTAAATTTCACTTCCACTGGTGAGCACTACATAAAACATTATATCAATATGATAATGCCCTCGCAGTCGTCATGATATATAAATCAGTGTACAATCGAGCATACAACATGACTCGCAGAACCAGTAATATTCTAAACAGATAATACGTTATAATATCAGAAACGTACTTCACTTGGTTCAGGGGACCCATTGCTCCTGTGTCAACAAATTTGATTCCCAATAGAGAAGTAGGAGAAAAAAAAAAAAAAAAAAGATGCTACACTCGAAGTATAAGGGTAATGAGAAGTCTATCTACCACTAATACTTGAGATGTAATACTATTAACTGAAGTTGATATAGTTTAATGAATCTAGCCTCATAACATGGCGCTTATTGGCTGCTCAGAACATCAAACGATGTTTGCCCTAAGCACTTAGTAAAGCTACCCCCAATCATCAAAGTGCGCGCCCATACCCCAATCAGCCTAACATACTTGTTGCCGAGAGTTCTCCTTGTACCAAATTGGGCAGCCTGCATAATCAGCTGTGACTCAATGATTGCGAAATTGCCACGATATCAGACGAGTATCTTCATATAGTAGCACCGAACAGTCGGGCCGTCGGTGGGTGCGGCCAACCATCCACTCGGGATCTCGATCGGCATGCCGACCCCCCGCTCTACCCCACAAACTAACAAGTTCTAGATAAGGCCTAAAGAGGAGTATACTAAGGATATATAGGTTGATGTATGCCTCTGTAGGAGTGAAAGTTAGATTTTGCCTCGCATTAGTGTCTCTTTTGACCGTTTATCCTAATAGTTCTCAACACTAGACCAATTCCTTTTGTTGAAGTTAACTTGCCCTAGTCCTCAACCAGTGAATTCAGTCATGAGTAAAGGAACGAAGAATAGCGCCGTCCTTCACCGCGATACGCGCTTCCTTCCTAGGAAAGCAATTGACGGCAAGGGCGTCTACATTTTTCTTGAAGATGGTACTAAGTTCCTCGACTCGACCGGTGGCGCAGCCGTATCTTGCCTGGGCCACGGTCATGAAAAGGTCAAGCAAGCCATCATCAATCAAACCAATACGATATCGTATTGTCATACGGCGTTCTTTGGTACCGAAGTGGCTGAAGAACTAGCTCAATTCCTTGTCGATTCAACAGGCGGCAAGCTGACAAAGGTGTATATGGTTAGTTCTGGTATGTCACGATCTCCAATGCTCAGAATATAGAACTAACATACCTCTACCAGGCTCCGAAGCAGTTGAAGCGGCATTGAAATTAGCTCGACAGTATTTCCTCGAGCTCCCCACACCCCAACCTCAACGCACGCGGTTCATCGCCAGAAAGCCCTCTTATCATGGTATCACCCTGGGCGCACTAGCTACGGGAGGACACGTCCTTCGACGACAACCCTTCGAGCCCTTGCTTCCCCAAAACACCTCCCATGTATCCCCTTGTTACCCTTACCGGGGCAAAGAGGATGGCGAAACAGATGCGGACTATGTTGCTCGACTTGCTGCAGAGCTAGACGCCGAATTTCAACGTGTTGGGCCGGAGAACGTCTGTGCTTTTGTTGCGGAGCCGGTTGTTGGAGCTGTGAGTAACCATATCCCTACTCTGGACCGATACTTTTCCAAAGAGCAATGGGCCTAATCCTTGAATCCTCACAGGCTTTGGGAGCCGTGTCCGCTGTACCCGGCTACTTCAAAGCCATGAAAGCAGTGTGCGAGAGATACGGTGCACTTCTCATCCTCGACGAAATAATGAGCGGGATGGGCCGCTGTGGAACGCTACACGCATGGGAACAGGAAGATGTGGTTCCTGACCTCCAGACTATTGGCAAAGGTCTTGGAGGTGGATATGCTCCCGTCTCTGGTCTTCTGATCGGAGAGAAGATCGTGCAGACATTAGATAAAGGGACAGGCGTGTTCCGTCACGGGCAGACATACCAGGGCCATCCGATATCGTGTGCTGCTGCGCTAGCTGTGCAGAAGGTCATCCAAGAAGAGAACTTACTAGAAAATATACGGAATATGGGGGTTTACTTGGAAATCCAGCTCCAAACTCGGTTGGGAGATCACCCGTATGTGGGGGACATTCGTGGGAAGGGGCTATTTTGGGGGGTAAGTTCAAGATAGTTCTTTGAGAACTGTGCCGGTCCTCTTATTCAGAAAGTCTAACAGATGAGCACTGCAGATTGAGTTCGTTAAGGACAAAGTCACCAAGGAGCCTTTTAGTCCCGAAATGGGAGTAGCAGCTCATATCCAGGAAACTGGTTTGGATCCAGCCTACGGGATCTCCTTGTACGCGGCTGCAGGGTGTGTGGATGGAACGCGAGGAGACCATGTTCTCCTTGCACCACCATATAATGTAACGAAGGACGAGATTAATCTTATTGTGGAAACTACTGCTAGAGTCCTGGATCATGTTTTCACTAAGGTGGTGAAGGTTTGAGCGGCTGGCATGGATATTTAAGGCGTGAATGAATGCAGTGAGGTCAAAGTATACAAGGATAGTTCCGGTAATATGAGTTTGTGTCGATGTAAAACTATATGTAATGAATGTACGGCACCTCCTCAGTCAAACCAACCTAAAGCCTTAGCCGGGTATTCACTTTATTGAGTTGTGAAACATCCAAGAAATCTATAATACACAACATACAATGGTCACATTAGGCAATTGAATCAATTTCACCACCATTGGAAGCAAGTACTTCTTTCAGCTTCTCCTTGGTGTCACCATTTGTTACAGTAGCAGGTGGAGGGCCCTCAGCCCACATGCTAGCAACTGTTTCCACCGCACGTTCGATAACCACTCGAACCCTGTCTCTCATCACCGCATTGGCACATTCAACTTCAAGATCCTCAAGCCATACCCGCGCAACGTGCTTGTCGACTCGGATCTCAATTCCAGGGACTGGGATTCCCAAAGCGTGAAGTCGCGCAAGTTCAGCGGCTTCCAGTTCAGCCAATCTTTCGTCGTCATCGTCGTCGTCGTTGTCATCATCTTCTTCCTCTTCTTCTTTAGGAGTCTGCTCCGTAGCACTCATTTGCGCCGACGCTTCGTTCTTCGCTGCCCCGTTGGTAAGTTGAGTAGTGGGTAGTCGCGGACGCTCAATGGGTGATATGTCCGACCCGAACTGTGCCTCAAGCATCATGAGAAGGCGTGCAAAACGTTCTTCAGGGCCTAGCTGTGAATGTGGGTTAGGAAGTTCAAGTGTGTCGTGATGATGGTGATGATGGTGTTTTTGCTTGGCGGATTCTGTAAAGATGGTGTCAGTAACTGAAAGCAGTGGCCCATATGATGTAGAATGTGTGACATACGCTTCACAGACGCAGGGCTGCTTTCAACAGTGAGCAGAACTGCCATGACAGCATCGGCAACCCCATCATTCATCATATTTCCTTCCCACTCGAGCTCGACCTCGCGAGTACGAGGGAAATAGCGAATGACTACACAGCCCATGACAAGATAGGCCTGTTCGTTTTCGATAGGAATTTCTTCATCGGCAGCTTCCTCTTTCAGTTTGGATACTTCTTTAGAGCCCTTCTCGCCCTCCACATTCTCTTCCTTGACGTCGGTCTTCGGACCAATCTCCTCGATAGCACCGAAAGTGCCCTCGAGTGCCCATTTGATCAGGTCCATACTCGCCGAGCTGAGGGTTATATGTTGCTTGCAAGTGATAGTTGTCGTAGTTAGACCGGCATATTCGCGCAGATCGTCGGGTGCCATCAAAGATAAGTTGAATCCGTTTTGAACAAGAACACCGGCCATGAGGTGGCCGTCGTCTTGCTCCGAAGGAGGCGCAATTTGGGCCAGCTTCCCGACGACTTTCGCGATTTTGTCCTTCTTGAAAGGGATGCGGACTTCTTCACAGTTTGCTGGTGTATATACTTTGACCTTTACAATTTTCTCCGCGTTAAGACTAAGAAGCTTGGATTTCAGTCGCATCATCTGATGCTTTTCGCCGTGAACAAGGATCTGGGATACGGTCAGGGATCCAATTCAAGGGAATAATGAACAAGGAACATACCACAACAGGAGCAGAAACTTCTTCAATGAAATTGCGATTTTCAACGCCATCAACATGAGCTGCGAAACTGATTTCATCCACAGTGCATCTCCTTGGAATCATAACCTTTTGTTCTTCATCATTGCCGCCTCTTCTCGCCAGCCCAGTCGCTGCTCTTGACATAACGGCTGGAATTTGCTCGGGTTCATTAAGGAGCTGCTTAGCCATTGTACCTTCAACGCTGTAACCGGTCATGACAACACCGTTGCGCTCATTTGGGGCCCAACGCTCAAGGAGTTCCCTGCTTGTACCCGTCTGTAGCATACCCGGGGAAGCTAGCATCACACACCCCCCTACATCATCGAAACGCTCCAGGCTTCGCAAGCTCCTAACGAACCTAAAGTCCCAGGGCCCAGCGCTGACACTCTTATCGCCACTCGCTTCCGCCTCCGCCATACGCTGTCGAAAGAGACGCTTGATATTATCATTCATTGCGCCGATATATGTCTGATATACAACCATGCATCTTCGGGCTGTATTTCCAATGTAGTAAATAGGCACTTTCTGCAGTTCAGGATGTTTCTCCCAGTACTCATCAAGAATAAGTAGCAACTCTTGGGCACGGCCGAGAGCAAAAACAGGCATTAGGACCCTACCACCGCGATTCAAGACCCCGGTGATTGACTTCATAAGTGCAGCTTCACGTTCCAAACGAGGTGGGTTGGATGAGATTCCAAAGGTCGACTCTGTAATAAGTACATCAATCTTTATTCCTTTTGGGACTTCGGCCGGAATCAAGTGCCGGTCTTCTTCACGAGAGTAGTCGCCCGTAAAGAGAATATTCAAGCCAGCTATGGAAATCAAGAACATAGCGGCACCAAGGACATGGCCGGCAGGGAAAGGAGTGATACGGATGCTGTTGATTGTGTGTGTTGTATTGAAATCGATAGTTTCAATCAGAGGAAGTGTAGAGAGATGGTCATGTTCGGTATAAAGAGTGGTACGTTGATCCGACGAAGACGCGGTGTTGCTGACCCGTACATTGTCCTGAATGAGCCACTTGTAGATAGCCTTGGTCGCATGTGTCATAAACACGCGGCCCTTGAAGTTCGTTTTGCTGAGGACATAAGGGAGAGCGGAAGAGTGATCAACGTGAAAACTAAGTAGGAATCTATCAGCCACCTGCTTGACCTAGGGTATCCAGAAGGGACTATGGACGCCGAGCCAAGAACGCCAAAGCGATGCACAGATACAGAGATACATTCGGAGCACAGGATAAATAGCTAGTATAAATTGTATTGTGTTTCTCGTATACATGGGAAGAAATAAGCTCTGCATCGAAGAGAACCAGACTTCCACTGATGACAGATTTATCCAGAATCAAGCTCCCGAGGACCGAAGGAGCCTTATGGCAAGCGGGAATGGCTATGGACCACGATGGACTTTGCAAATACAAAGGAGAGGAGTATATTACATACTGGCTAATCAAAAGGATGTCCACTGTGCTCAAGTCGAATTCGTCGAAGAACGGAAGAGCAGAGAATCCCTCTTTCGCAGGATGCATACCGGCGTCAAGCTGTCAGAAAGGGATCAGTCAGCCTTAACTACCCATAAAAGATGCCCAAGTAGCTACACACCATCACTGTTTTCCCCTTATATTGAATAATATGACATGATCGGCCAACCTCATTTCCTCCACCTAGACAGTAGAACCCCAGCTCGTCTGACGGGTCGACAGGCTCATCGTCGACCGAGGCATTCAAAGCCGATGCCTTTCGTTTTGTCGCCATGATGCACTGTGTTTAGTAAGTTCTGTTAAAACAATTCATCTATCTTTGGCGTCACAGTGGCCCTTCCGAGGATAAAGCGCAATGTTAGCGCAACGACGGACTAAGGAGCTATCCCTCTCATGTAACAATTAATATGTTGGGACTAGATCAGCCATGGCAGACATGTAATATAATAGAGCAAAGGCCTATGATCTGAATGGCAGCGGTGAATGAGAATTCCCCGACTGATGCCTGGCGCAACTCTGCCAATCCGTGTTGATCTCAAAGAGCATAGGCGTAACAGTTAGAACAAAAAGAAACGCGCTTCCGCCGCCCGACTTACCTAATTGACACGTGACCCCAGCGGGATCCGCAAATCTTGTCAAGGAAAAGCTCCCTTTCCATCTGCGAACAACACGGTTAGACCCGGTCTATTCACCACGCACGCATCTATTCTTCTGTGAGGGTACATTTGTTGGATTTGTTTGGCGACTCTATGTTGGACGCTATTTCCTGAGATGGTTACAGTTGGTGGTGGTGGCGGTTCGAGCAATCCGCTCAGTTTCGACTTTCGCGCGGGCGTGGTCTTTGCATCTCGATAGACGTGACCGAAACTACAAGCGATATCCTGTACGAGTTTATCACCTAAAAACCGAGAAACACAAGCCACCATGGCGCAAACACAACCGCAGCAGTTCTCCCAGTCTTTCTCCCCTCCGGGGTCCTCCCCCTCTCCGGGGGCAGCTTCCCCGGTGAATGGTGGCGTCCCTCCACCGGTCAAACGACAACACCTCTCACCTCTCCCACAATCACCTTATGCCTCACCGAGCTTTGGAACGCTACAACTCCCCCAAAACCAACCGATGCCTGTAAATGGAGCGAATCTGAACGGTACAGGTCAACAAACACCACAAACACCCGCTCCCCCACCTGCAGGCACCATGGGACCACCTTCTCGACCAGTAGAGAAAGCGACAGATGCCGCAGAGCTTACAGATGTCCTGGCTTCATCCGGTATCGATGTTAGGGAGGAGGAGGCGTTTCTTACCAGTAGTTACTCAGCTCCGGGGACCCAGGCACAGCAGCCACCAAGACCCCAACAACCTCTCACGCAACAGCAGCCACAACCTCCGCTGAATACATCCTTTACATCACAAGCTTCAACAGTATCAACACAACCTAGCTTCACAGAACCTTCACCATACAAACCGCCAGCAACTCAGGAATCATTCTATTCTGAGCCACCACCAGCAGCCCCCGCTCCGTTTAAAGACCCCAATGAACCAACACGAGAGGATACCGAAGCCGCCAGACGTGCTCAGTACCACCTGCAAGAACCATTCTTATTGACGAAAGTTTTGGAGCAAAAATTGCAACGACGTGGCTTTGAGCTTGGGGTTCGTATACCAGCCGAAGGCTTGTTTCATCCGGTACCAGGCCGTCCGCAACCGATCGAAGTTACTGGGCCCGACGGATCATCTGTTGTACGTACTGGGCAGACCATCTTAAATCAAGAAGGGGCACCGTTGGTGGACATACTGAACTTGATGTCAATCTCTTGCGAAGAGCGATTGCGGGGCGTCATCGACTACTCTTCTACGCTCGCACGAAGCCGACGTGCCCACTCACATGGAGTTGTACCTGTTGAATTCAAGGACATGGCTGTCTCGGCTGGTGCCCCCAACGGGACGGGGGCAGTTGACAAAACGCCACTCAAACGTGTGTTGAACTCTTGGTAGATGAACTTTTCTGACGTTGGCTAACAGCAAAACATAGGACCTCATTCAGCGACCGAGCAACCTGCAGCCAAATCACTAGCTGAGAAATATCGTGCGCTTATGGAAAGGGACAATTCTAGCGAAGAAAGCCGAGCTGCCAAACGCGCCAAGCGCAGTACCAACGCGATCCTAGGCGAAGGCGGCCCCGTGAGGGCCGAATCCGTAGATATACCTGGCTCCGGTGCCTCTACACCGATCCCCGACAAAGCGCCGAGCATCGATAAGAAGGGAATATCTAAGAAAGAGGCTAAGAAGCTCATGGATGCGAAGGCAAGCGAGGCCCAGCAACACCAGCAGTCTGTGGAAACCGCACGACTCGCCACCAATAGCATGCTCTCTGGTCGTATGTTTGGAACCAAGAAGTCCTACTCGTGGTTAAATCGGGGGCCAGCAGCCACCAGCAGTGGTTTTTCTACACCGTCACGTGTCAGTACCGCAACCCCAAGCGGGACGAGTTCCGAGAAGCCTGGCCGTGAACAAGCCATCGTGCCCGCGAAGCGACTGGGAATGTGGCGGGAGGACAAAGACAAGGGCTCGGGGGTTCAGGTCCGAGACATCTTATTCATGCTCGAATTGGATGGCAGAGGCTCCCGACACGTGCAGAAAGCGTATTCGAAGGATTTGAAGGAAGACCGAATAGACTGAATGGGCCTTCTTCATGTCCTATATGAAATGAACCGTTGATGCTAGTTTCGCTGCATTCTCGACTTAGCATTTGATCTTTCTTGTCTTTCGAGGTCCGCACAGTTACTGCGCAGGACCGTGGTCTCTGGCGTTGCGGTCGGTATATTCTTATTTTGCTCAACACGTCCGCCTCGGGTGTCCCACGCTTGTTCTTGTATTTTTCTCCGCGTGCATTCTTCCTCGAGCCCGGAATGGAGTCACTGCATATGTGTGCCGTTTCTTTTCTTTGGCCCTCTACTACTTACTACTACTACTACTATTATTATTATCACGAGTACTCGATTTAATTGGGGTGGGATCTTTTTTTGCAGAGGTCGCTGCAGGATACATTCACCTTGCTTGTTATACCCTTTTGTGACGGTAAGGGGGAAAACAAATTATAAAATCAGATAACCTGATGAATGTAAACTTTGTCTGATGGTTTTTTTTTTTTTTTTCTCAACCCGACCGACCCGGTGCTTGTAGAGGATAATATTTGCAAGGTAGAGATTGAACTGCGTACGGTGGACAGAAAGTATACCTACTCGGGTCACGTTCCAGATTTCCAGAGTATGTATTCAGTCTCGACTGTACTGGGGTCAGGGCCAAACGTTGGAACTTATTGCGGGAACCTCTACGCACCAGACACGCAAGCAGAAGATCTCATGCGTAGATCGTATCGTCATCACATTAGCACCCACATTATCATTCACTGCCACGGGAGACACATCAATTCACATCACAAGAGCAAATACCGAGGGATCCCCGAGGAACTTTTCTTCGATTAAACCTTGACATGGTGGCAGTCCCAGATTCAAGTGTCAAAAGACTGACATTGAGGTTGAGTCGATGAACAAGATGACATCAGTTCGCAGCGAGCCAAGGGAACCTGACCGCAAAAAAGCGGAGAGGCTCCATCCAATCCCATCCAATCCCATCCAATCAATCGCCCCAGCGGCGCCATCACTCGGATGGGACTAGCGTTGTATGTATGTATGTATGTAAGTAAGTACTGAATGTATGTAAGTGCCGGGGGAAAAAAAAAAAGAGAGAAAAAGGAAAAGGTCAGAAACTTCCTCCTAGTATGTATGGGGCATGTATGTACCTACTTCAGGAGAATTAAATTACTTCTGCGAGGTAATTAATCAAGTAAAACTGTGTTTCAGTACAAGCAGTGGTTGCTCCGGTCGACAGGAAACGCCTTCGACACACATGGGCTTTCCCCATCGTCGCCACACCGTTTGTCAACCAACCTCAGATCGACATTGCATTTTCGCTAGGATAGGAGAAGGGGGGAAAGAAAAGCTTCGTGTTACCCCTAATTATGATATATATTGGCATTTGGAAGAATTTGATTCATTTTAAATTATTTCGAGAATGTTTCTGTATCCGGGGAGGAAAAAGAGGAGCCCTTGTGCTGCTCTGGGGACGGCGGTATTTAGTATTTTTTACCTATAAATGGGGGAGTGGATGGGACGAGTAAGGCTAGACTCCCGGCGCTATTCATGACTGGGTTGCCCCGGGCGCTGCAGTGCACTTTGATGAGCCTTGCGATCTGCGAGTCCCATGGCTGTGTGTGCGATGGTTAAACGTCGGCTGTTGCGTCGTTTCCATAGGGGATTTCCATTCGGGGCCATATCTGGCTCATTCTCCTCACAGATATACTCTTTCTATGTATGCCTGTCCTTGTATAGATCGATCATGTATGGAAGGATGTACCTTTAGTACGAGTAGTACTATAACCGAATGAGACAACAACCCTAAGACACGTTGAAGAGATCACCTTGCCTGCGTCTTGCACGATCTGAATCTGCTTGACGACAGAAATAGATTAATTAATTAGATTAACCACCAGAAGAGAGACGGGCGGTCCACCCCAGGAGTTGCTGTCGGTTGGAAAACCGCTGGTGCGTGTCATGACCGAAACCAATGCCTGCTCAACCTCCACGAGTTGGCCATTAATTCGTTCAATTGGCATTTGCCAAAACATCTTCGCCGTGTGTCGTTAGTTCGGGGGATTTTTCTCGAGGCACTGAATATCGGTCTTTTGATATTTTTCACCAGAATTATTCTTTTCCTTCCATACAATATGTTTATTTTTCCATTCTTACAATAATTATTATGATGATTCGGTGCATAATCCCTTTTACTTGATCGATCTCCTTTTGTTGTATTGTTTGTATTCTCTCCTTGATTTATTATTATTTCTTTTGTATCCTATTGATCCGTTTCGCCTCAGCAGCAGCCTCACATTCTCTCTCTCGATTCCCCTTCCGACTCCGTCCAGGTAATAAATCAATCACCTGTTCTCTTCTCCCCTGCCTGGTTTTTACGTACCGAAACCGATGTCAATGGTACAGCCCATTGTCCAAGCGAAGCAAATCAGACAAACGTGAATCCTACCGTTCCCTCCATCCAATTTATTCCCATGCAATGTTCCCCATTTTCCTCCTCCTACTAGTATTTACCTTCTGAAGGCTTCGCTGCTCCGACCGCCTCTCAGTCATCATCCCCCACGCCTTTCAACTGACTCTCGCTCCCATCTGCTCTCTTCTTCTCTCGTCCACATCGCCTCTCTGTCTATATTTCCCCAGGACGACTTTTGCTTCATTGCCAATTTTTGTTGTTTTCTTTTTTTTTACCTCTTTCATTCTTTGCGTGGTCAATCGGATTTGCCGTCTATCAAATCGACTGGGAGCATTACGAGAAACTCCGGGTTTCCGACCTGGTGTTTCGAGTCCCCTGTCTTTTCACCACAAAACCCCCCCCCAAAAAAGTAGATTACGACGGTCTACTGCGATCCGACGGGGTTAGACCTCCTCTACCCTTCATAATTCTTCTCTCGTGCTTCGCCAGCATCCGCCGCTCCGACGACCGGCTGGATTTCTCTCCTCACCATGTCGACTCCCTCCACCGCCACTGCGACACACCCTACGCATCATCAGCAGCACTACGGATATCCTCACCACCCGCCCTACCAACCGAACCCTCCCTATCCGACCACGTCCGCCGCGGCCACCTCTCGCCTTGCCACCACCTATCCCTACGCCGTCAACCCGGCAACTGCCACCCTACCCTTTACACAATCTCCAAAGATCGTCTCGGCGGCTCTCACGCCGGCAACGACCACGGCAGCCATGCCCCCAACCCACAATGGAGTCAGCGCTAGCGCGGCCCCAACCCAGACCGGAAGGAGGAAAAAGCCAGATTGGGGCGAGTTCTATAAGAATGGTATCCCGAAGGAAGTTATTGTCATCGATGATAGTCCACCGCCGGAGCAGCCCAAGGGCTCCGCTCGCAGCCTCGCGACGACGTCCACCGTGACGGCTGCCTCCAACGGAAACCTACCCCAGCCCGCGGGAAAGAAACGGCGCACCGGGGTCGAGTCAGCGTATGATGTGACATATTATGATCGTCCGTCGTTCTCGATCAATCCTCAGCATTATGGAGAGGATTCTTCTGCTGCTTCGATTTCAACGGATCGCACAACGTCTCTGCATACTACTGCACCCACTTCTCTTTCCCAGGGAAGCTCTGGTGCGAGCAACGGTGTTTACTACGAGGATGCTAATATCGGACAAAAGCGGAAACGGGTTACCACCCGCAAATCTGCTCGAGACGAGCAGAAACGGCGAGAGCTAGAGAATGCCGGTGATGCGTTTTTGAACTATATTCCACCTCCCAAGCCGATCATCAAGGCAAAGGATGTTCCAGTGCCCGTGGTTCGGGATGTAAGTGGCTCATACCCTTTTTCCTTTTTTTTTGCATTATGGTTAGGGTCGGAGAATTTAACATACTGCAGTACGCAAACCGAGGAGAAAAGTTCGATGACGATGATGGTCATTATATTGTAACACCAGATACCCCATTAACAGACCGATGTGAGTAACACCCTGGTGACTGTATATACGTGCTTGACTGACACCTCATAGATTCGATCATCAAACTCCTTGGCCAGGGAACGTTTGGAAAGGTGGTGGAAGCGTATGATAAGCATCGCAAGACCCGTGTTGCGGTCAAGATCATTCGTTCCATTCAAAAGTACCGGGACGCGTCGCGGATTGAGCTTCGAGTGCTGTCGACGTTGGCTTCAAACGACCGGCAAAATCGAAACAAATGCATCCATTTACGCGATTGCTTCGATTATCGCAACCATATTTGCATTGTCACGGACTTGCTGGGGCAAAGTGTTTTTGATTTTCTGAAGGGCAACGGCTTCGTCCCCTTTCCCAGTAGTCAAATTCAGAACTTTGCTCGGCAGTTGTTCACCAGTGTGGCATGTAAGTGCTTCTACCACCCCAAGCATCGGTAATTCAATACTGATATCACATAAGTCTTGCACGATCTCAACCTTATTCACACCGACCTCAAGCCCGAAAATATCCTCCTTGTCAGTAATGCCTATCAAACCTTCACCTACAACCGCACGATCCCATCATCGTCACACGCAATCTCCCGCAGCGCACGTCAAAGACGAGTTTTGTTGGACAGCGAGATTCGTCTGATTGATTTTGGATCCGCGACCTTCGATGACGAATATCACTCGTCCGTTGTTTCCACCAGGCATTACCGGGCGCCAGAGATCATCTTGAACCTCGGCTGGAGTTTCCCTTGTGATATTTGGAGTATCGGCTGTATACTTGTCGAGTTCTTCACCGGGGACGCTCTTTTCCAAACCCATGACAATTTGGAACATCTTGCCATGATGGAGGCTGTAATAGGCGACCGGATTGACACTCGTCTTGTAAGACAAGTGATGCAAGGTGGACGGAGTGGGAGCCAGAACCAGTCAGCCAAGTATGTTACGT
The DNA here is from genome assembly GCF_009193445.1 of Aspergillus pseudotamarii. Classification (NCBI taxonomy): domain Eukaryota; kingdom Fungi; phylum Ascomycota; class Eurotiomycetes; order Eurotiales; family Aspergillaceae; genus Aspergillus; species Aspergillus pseudotamarii. The sequence goes on from NW_022475018.1 coordinate 378,625, forward strand.
CGCCGCCTTAGGTGTTGAAGAAGCGCTAATCAGTGTTAGGTACTTCATCCGCAACAAGCTTGATTATCCTAACGATGAAACCACTCGTGCCTCGCGGAAGTATGTGAGGGCTATGAAACAATTGACAGTATGTAATCGGTTCCACCCGTTCAACTTCGGAGGTCGTTGCTAAATGTAGCAGGATTTTATTCCCACCACCACCAAGTTCCACCGTTTATTCCTGGATCTTCTACAACGCATTTTCGTTTATGACCCCAAAAACCGAATCACAGCCAAGGATGCTCTCAAGCACCCCTGGTTTAAAGAGTCCATCGTGGATGATGGCACTGAAGCTCTGCGGATTGGGGAGCAGTTGCAGCGCAACACCCAACGCCGCTAGACCGACACGTACCTCTGATGAGTACCTTTTCGGCGAGTCATCGTCGTGTTGATCTCAAGTGGCTATAAGACACTGGTGCCTCGATGGCCAGCCAGTCTGTAATTTGCATGAGTACGGGTTTATAAGTTACGATAGATGGTTTATTCTTTTGGTTATATGCATCATCGGGATGATAGCCATGTCCACGATGATCGATAATGCAGCGGAGACTGCCGACAGGTTGTCTCTGGGGCTAAAATGGGATGCCCACGGGAGAAATGGCCCAGCTTTCTAGCGGTTCTTCGAAGAAGCCATCGACATCTGAAGGAATGCAGCGACCGGAAGGAATGGACAAAAGTGTAACGACGCCAGTATGGGTTCTTATTTATTTATTTATTACGGAGGACATGCTTGTTTTTACTTTTTATTTTTTTCTCACTTCTATTCGCACAACTGGGGGTCAGGATCTGGGGCTTGTGGGATATGGTCTTGTTTTTTTCTTCGTTTGATATCTTCTCCGCATCGTCGATGTGCTTCATTTTTATCGGATTTTATTCATCGTCTTCTGGGGCGCTCTGGTGATATGATACAGGATTATATCTTGCATAGTTGTCTGGTATATTGTTCCTTTTCTTCGTTCTCGCGGTAGTGCGTTTGACGGTCACTACGATCAGTGCCATCGGGTCTTCGTCGGTGGCCAGAATAGCCGAATGATGCCTGTGCATGTTCTTCCTCGCCTGTTAGAGGAACTCTGATGGTTGCCTTTGTACTTATAGGACTATACGACCCCTATACGTTAACGACTGTTGAAATTGTGCCTTTTTCGTTTTCCCTTGTTAGGTTGACGCGATGGCGGCTGATATCGGACTTGATGCGATGATGATCAGCAAATCACGATATATCTCAGGAGACACTACGAGACGATCTAAGCACGATAGTCACGCTAGTGGCATAGACTACGGCCAAATACCCCTCTTTAACGAACCCCTCATGTTATATACTCAGAATATTCCCATTGGCAGCCAAACCCACCTCTCTTTCAACACATCATGGGCAGTATTGAGACCAACCCGGACGTGCCTTGCGCATTTCATGAGCTCACGATATCTCAATACCACTCGGCACTCATCCATGGACGAACGACATGCGTCGCAGCAATCACAGCGTATATCACCCGGATAAACCAGTACAACAGCACCCTGAAAGCGATTCTAGCCATCAACCCTAACGCCCTGCATGAAGCACACCAGAAAGACCAGGAACTCGCGTCTTGCGTTGACAATACCGACAGGGACAACCCTCAACTCACTCTCCGACCTCTGCACGGCGTCCCAGTAATTCTAAAAGACACTTATACGACTGCCTTTCTTCCCACTACATCTGGCGTTCAAGCTCTTCGCACCCTAACGACCGACACCTCATGCACAGTCGTGCAGAACCTCCTAAACAATGGCGCCATTATCTTGGCCAAATCCAACCTGCACGAGTTCTCGCTGGAGGGAATTACACTCTCTTCACTCGGCGGTCAAACCCTAAACCCCTATGACCTCACCCGCACCCCTGGCGGCTCCTCCGGTGGCACAGCCGTCGCCCTGGCGACTAACATGGGACTGGTAGGCTGTGGCGGCGACACAATGAACTCACTGCGGTCCCCAGCGTCTGCCTGCGCAGTGGTTGGTTTCCGGCCGACTCGGGGACAGGTCTCCCGGAGAGGCATTGTTCCAGTTACAGAAACACAGGATGTTGCCGGGCCGATGGGTCGAACGGTGGGGGACGTGCGGATTCTCTTCGAGGCAATGAGAGGAGAAGATCTGGGAGATCCCGCGACCTCGAACCCGCTACGATATCAATCACTCAGCCATATACGTGCGTCCAAAATAAAACTAGGCATCGTAAAAGACTACTTCAGCGACGGGACCACGACCGAAGGTTTAACGATCAACAAAACCATCTATGACGCATTAGCTAGGCTTAGAATCAACTCACCATCCATTGACCTCGTTGAGATTCCTCATATGCCCGACTGGGACGTCTTACGCCTCCGCACTAAAGCAGACACCCAGGCTTACGAACTCCGCACCGTACTTGACGCATTCCTCAACTCACAAACCGTAACCACGCCGCAAAAATCCTTGGCCGCCATCGCAGCAAGTGGCCAATACAACTCCCAAGCCATGACAGCCGTGTTCGACCAGACACTCCAAGGCGGTGAATTCACTCCCACAAGCCCCGAGTACTACTCCCGACTTGAGAGGATAGAATCTCTCAAGGAGTCAGTGGAACGGTGCTTCCAGGAGTATGAACTCACGGCCTTAGTGTATCCGCATCAGAGACAGCTTGTTGCAAGTGTGGGGTGCACAGTTCAGCCAGGTAGAAACGGGATTCTGGCGGCGTTGACAGGAAGACCGGCTATTTGCTTCCCTGGTATGTTGATCCATATCCAAATGCGCCTTTGTGGTGGATGCCTGGATAGATACTAGACTGTCAAGTGCTCATATCCTTCCAGCAGGGTTCAGTCCCGAGACGCCCTCCGCACCACTGGGCATCCCCATCGGCATCGAACTAATGGGCCAACCCTGGAAAGACCAGGAGCTGTTAGACATCGCGCAGGAATTCGAATCCGTCCTCACGGCAAGAAAACCGCCCATTTTGCACCTAAACTAACCATATACATAACTTCTAGACAGGTACAGTATACACGTATATAACCTTCGCAGACCTTGCCTCGATATGTACATCTACCAACCATGAAACATACTATCAAACCAATACCTGAAAATCCAAATTCTTCCTCCCAAGCTCATCTACAAACTCCCCAACAAACCCAAACCCACACTTCCTCAACACAGCCTGACTCCCTAAATTCTCCTCCGCAGTAGCAGCCCACAATCCATCCGCAACAACCACAGCATCATCCCCCTGCCCCTGCCCCTCTAAAACCCGCTTAATCTCGCCAAAATGGCCCAATACCCCCCTCGCAGCCTCCGTCGCATACCCTTTCCCCCAAGCACCAACACGAAACCCGTACCCCAACTCCCACCGCACCCGATTCGACCCCGCCGGCCCCAAAGGCGTCGCCAACCGCTTGATGCCAATCGTCCCGATTACCTTCGGTTCGGGATATAGAGTACTTGGCTGTAGTTCCCGAATAGCGAATATGATATTCGGATAAGGTTTTTTCGGTGATATTGTAGTATCATTGGTATCAGACACTGCTGGACCGCAAGATGATAGCATCCAGTCTATCGTCTGGGAAATAGTCGTATCCGGTGTTCCGCGTGACCTATTCTACCAGTTAGCATTGAACAAGCACTATACTAATCAATAACAGATAACAGAATAAAACATTCATAAAACAAAATCAACACAACCAAAAAAGAAAAAAAAAATTAGAAACGAACCCCCATTTCGCAACTTCCGGATCCCGACGCATCTCAAAGACATCCTCTGCATCGGAGAGGACGAGGGGTCGAATATCAAGGCGGGTAGTTTGGAAGGATATCATTGCGAAAAGCTTAGAAATATCAAGTATGTGGATTGGTGTTCTGTTCAAAGCGTCAAGGAGATATTGGGGTGGGTTTTATGGGGCTGGGAATTTATTCGGTGAGTGCGTGAGTGCGTGAGTCATTTTTCGGGGGTTTGAGTTAGGGTAGGGTGTCTCTCTCTCTCTCTCCTGGGATTTGGGACTAATTTATTTGAGACTTGGGGTTTGTCGGATTATATTATTCTGTTTTGGGGGGTCAATGTATAGTTGTATGGTTTGTATTGGTGTTCTTGGGTTTGGGATTAGGGATGTGATGTGATGTGTTTGTTATATTGGAGATATATGTACTGACCCTTTAGGTCGAATTGTGGTTGGTATTTGTAAACTGTCTGAACTACTGGTATGTATAAACTATGCTTGGAACTCCTTGTAGAGTATCAAATGAAATATGGAGTGAAAATGAATATACCAAAACCGACGTCCTTTAGTGCAGGGTCGGGGTTGAATCCATGAGGGTTGGCTACTCAAGTCACGCACGTCCTTAGGATTCTGTTCCTGATTTGCTTCCATAAGAGGGTGATCAACTGTGACTTGTTTTTTTGGTAATATACTCTACATCATGCATATTCTTAGGTTCTGAGTGGGAATTATAAGATGATTAAATACAGTAATATGTGTGGTAGAGGAGATTTGGTCTGAGGATTAAGGGTTGTGTTTGCGGATGGGATGTAAGCTCTCTCTTCATTGTCTAGATTGCCAATACAATTCGCGTACTGTAATCTGGTTACGATGGGGCAGCTCATTCTGGAGCGCTTTAGTGGGAAGAAGTATGCTATACATCTTGAGTTGCGTTTGGATTGGGACTACCGTATTGGGCACATCTAGGGCTGCCTTTGCGTTGGAGAAACGAAGGGTGTATGAATGAGTTTGCGCAGTGGGCATACAGAGTAGCTGTAACTCTATAAACCGTTCAATAAGAGAGTAAGATATCTATGTAATCTATCCATAGCCTGTATATACGGACTGAACCTTTCCTGTCCATGATGCGCCAACATCAAAAGGGTAATAGAAACGGAAGAAATGAAATTAAACAAAGCTGTGTCCCAAACGTCAACCATGCAAACTAAATCGGGGGAGCTTTACATCCCCCGGTTGAACTCAACCATCCCGTCCTTGCCACCCTTCTGCCAGAACTCCTCCTCTAAAGACTGCGCACTGATAGCCTGGCGCTGCGGGAAGGCTCCCAACGCCAACGGCAGGGCAAACAGGGATGTAGCAAAGATCAATCCCAGGTTTAGAGGAAGCACCATACGGGGCCGAGCCTTGAGCCACGCCGTCTTCTCCAACCGGAGCAGAACCAACGGTGGCAAGACCATGATCGGGGTCGCGTTCAGCACACGACTGACCGCAGTCTCACCCACGGCGATGGTGGCCGCCTTCTTGCTCTTACCCAAGCTCTGGATCGGCTCGCCGGTCTCCTCCCGCTTCTTCTTCTCAGCCTCCGACAAAACCGGGTAGACGTCGATACCCTGGCGGATCTCCTCACCACGCATGAGGAACACGTTCAGGGCGCTGGCGCTGGACACGGCAGCGAAGGGTACCAGTCGGCCGAGCATGAGTTTAGTGCTGGGCGACAAACCCTTCAGACGGGGCACGAGAGCGTTCAGACCCAGTGCCACCGAGCACGATGCCGACACGGCCATCAGGTATGACTTGGCCATCTGGGAGTAGGACAAAGGGGTGGACTTGTTCGCATTTGCGTTGTTGACGGCAACGTTCAGCGACTGGTTTGCAATCTGCCAAAGAAGTGTACCAGTGGTCTGACAAGCTCGTATTAGCCGATGACCTGGCTGTGTGTCACACAAGGGTTCCTCCTACCTGCAGCCCGGGGGTAAGCATGCCGGCTGTCACCACGAGGTTGGTCATAACGTAGCAGGACATGCGGAAGGGAAGGAAAACCGGTTCGCCGGTGTCTAAGGGGGTTAGTTAGACCTATTCAAGATATATCGCTTTGGCAACGGACCTGGGTGCAGTGTGGAATCGACGACCTTCTTCGCACGCCACAACTCGGGTGTCATAGCGGGAATGTGGCTCTGCTTATACGAGGAAATGAGCTGCTTCGCACTGTCCAGCCCCGACGAGGAAATGAATAACATCCTAATGAATCTTAGTCCAGGCACAGTAAACCAGACGCATGGACAATATCATGCTGGCAGGGCTCTCAGTCATGAGGAGTCGGAGGGAGCATACCTCGGATCGGCGATGTCAGCCGAGTGTCGCACACGGCCCCAGTATGTACTCAGGTCATACTGAGAGGGAGGGAGATCCCGATTGCCAGGAATGGAGCTGGACATGGCCGGAGAGGGAGCGTCACAGATGGCAAAGGCAGCACCTCTCGAGAAGGGTTCCTGGAGTGAGCGACTGGGGGGGCAGGACGGAGGAGGGGGTGGAAAAAAGAGTCACGGAAGAAGAAAATCATTTACAGGAACCACACGCGCTATCGGAGGCGGTGAGCCCGATAAGGTGCCAGGTCCACCAATGACAGAGCGCCAATTCCAGAGGGTCGGCAAGGGTCCCGTCACCGCCTTTGCAGCGGATTTAAGGAACCGGATATCAGTCCGAGAATAGCCGCCCAGGTACCCTTTTTCCTATTTATTTATTTTAAGGAATGAATGGACGTTCACGATGGAATCGTTGATTAAGTACAGTTCATTCAGAATACTCGGTCCTATCCAGTTGATGGGCCACGGGCTCCATCCTGATTTTGTCCAAAGTCACTAGTTACAGTAGTACATAGGTATCACGTAGGCCGCTCGCCTTGGCAATTAATACAAAAATTAGGAAAGAAATAATAAACGGCAGTATCTCACCAGGGATGCATAATAACATAGCCACCAATGTACAATGGTGAGCCAAAACATGTTTCAAGGAAATATGGGGGGGTATGTCTAAGGTTATCGCACAACGAACAAAGGAGACCCGTTAAGAAAAAAAAAAAAAATAAAGAAAATAAAGAAAACAAGAACGAGTGTGGTCGTCAGTCAAGGGACCTCATCATGAGGGCCGAGGGGAAAGGCTGACGCGAATCGTGTCATGATCTATCCATGACAGGCGCGCAAATTGCTTGCTTGCTTGCCTGCGGATGTGGGGGGTTCGTCGTCATAATTTCTTTTACCGGAATCGATAGGATTTGTGGGCTAATGGCGACGTTGGTGCATGGCCAACGTTACCGACAGGGACCCGGATACGATTTCTCCGGGATGGAGTATGGGCACAGAACACACAGACATAGACCGATGGCAAGTTAGCTCGCTCCAGACCGACACACTTGGTATGTAGCCAGTGGCTGCACGATTCACTATATCAAATCAGTTTCCTGGTCTGGTTGCAAGGTTTCGTGGAGAGGGTAAATACCATTGAATCATCAAGTGGCCACCATTGTCCATGGAATTACAGATACATCTGGTTCCATTGCTTGGATTGCTGTATCGGTCGGTGCTTGGGGTTGCCAGATCAGGATCCGTCATGGTCGTGGGGGACGTGTTCGGGGCCTTGAGATTGAGATCCAATTCGGCGCCAAATCGGGGTGGTGAGGAACGGAGGTGCGCCAAGGAGCGTGACGATCGGTTGACCCGTGAGCCGAAGTTGACCGTGTGGGACCGAGGAATGCGGCCTCTCTCCTGAAGTACCTTTCGGAGTGCATGCTGGGCATCGCCAGATTCCTCTTCCGAGTCAGCTAAGGGTGCTGGAATCGAGCTGGCGCTGCGGTAGGCCATGTCGGACGGGATGATCATGGATTGCCGCTTTGGCGTACGCTTCCAATCATCCAGACCCTGTCTATAAGTTGGCCTCCTGGCTAGACCCCGAGAAGAACCGTTCCAAGGTGATGCCCGGCCCGATTGGGATGAAGCCGCAGTAGAGGTGTAGGAGCCCTTGGAATGTGGCCGGGAGCCCGAATCAGAAAAAGTTATCGAGGGATTCCGGCTGGAAACGGTGGGATACTCCGAAAACTCTGTCGAGTCATATTCGCTTTCGGTCGTCGAACCATCCAAGTCCATCCCAGTGAGAGGGTCCGACAGCCCAGTAGCGGCTTCAGTGACGGGTTGCATCTCTGCCTTCGCTCTACCGTCCTTGCCAATCCGTAGGACAACGGACTGGGAGCGCCTGGGAAGGCCAGCAGCGACTGAATTGGAGCGCTGCAGTGGCTGCCGCTGGGGTTTTGTGGGTGAGGATCTCTTGGAAGGGCTCTTCCGGATACCACACGAAGACGACATCATTCCACCGAACCCGGGACGCTGTGCGGATATAGCACTCTGGGTGAGACTCCGAGTCAGCGTCGGTCGTGCCTGTCGAGGAGTGAAATCGTCGTCGTCATCGTCGATGTACGTGGGCAGCTTCTGGTGCACACTCTGCGTGCGTCGAAGTTGCTCCCTTTTAGATTCTTCGGTCTGGTGATGGTAGGGCTGACGTCCTGGTCTCGAGAAAAGTCTCTTGTCCGGACTAGGCTGGGGTCCTCCGAAGCGACGGGCCGGAGAGCTCAGAAACATGGCTGGGTCTTCCGCCTTGTGGATGGGAATACGGGGGGAGGTCGAGAAAGGAGCGGGAAATAGGGCAGCATCGGTGGGAGCCGCAGAGGTGAGACCATATGCATTGCTGTTGAACTCCGGCAGATCTAGGGTTCCCTCAATCGACGGCAATTGCGGGATGTGAGGGGCCTGGGAGAAGGACGGGTGGTTCATGTGAAATGAATCAGTCGTATGGTTATCAAAGAAGTCAATGTTACTTCCGGACAAGCCCAAGTCCCCGCCCTGCGGCTCGAGGTCATGATCCCAGAACAACCTCTGCTGAGGAAAGAAAGGAGACGCGGATGGATCAATGCCGGCCAGCTGGAAGGGGTCCGGAGACGTTTGCAGATCGCCAAACAGCCTAGGGGACGCTCCCATTAAACGGCTTGGAGTCTCCAGATGCCCACCGATGGCACTCGAGGCCGACGGCCGTCGTCCCGTCCCACTGACATTCTCCAGCCCAGTCACCTTTCTCCTGGAAGCACTGCTGGGCGGCGGGGTCTGCATCGAGGCAGCCGATTTGGTTGATTCCACCGTCCGGGGACCTTCTTCTTCAATGTGTCCATTGGGTTTGGTCGCCCGGATGCGCTTGGCTGTATCCGTCTCCTGTTCCGGTTCCTTCAGGTTCCGTCCATTGACTGACTCTGCGCCCGTGTTTGGCAGTCGGAGGGGGTTATTCAAAGGTGTACTCAGTCCGAACTTCTGGGGGGTTCGGAGGAACTCTGGGCTCGAAGCATATGGATCCGAGGTGTCCCAGGTGACTCTGGGGTCGAAGAAGCTCGATTCGAGCTTGGGGGTTTGAAAGGCCGAATCGTCAAAGATCGTGGTCGGAGGAGTCCTCGTAGGTGTCTGAGGTTCGCCGTTGGGATAGCTGAAGCTGAACATGATCGCAGGCTCGGTCAGCTTCATCTTTCGGGGTAATGAGACGGAGCTCGTTTGGAGCTCCGCGGACCACAAAACCAATATCCCAACCACCTCAATTGGGTGTACGCCACAACAAAATGTAGAAACAATGTGAGTCGAGACAATTTAGGCAAGACGATAGAATCTGTCACAGTATTTCGATACAGAACTAGTGGGTGTAGAAACAAGCCCCGCCTGGGGGCCAAAGGAATTAGGTCCGGCGTAGATAGATTGACCAACATACCTGTGGACGGGGTGATCCCAACTCATGTCAGCAACGCTGTGATCCTAGCAACCATTCAACACAAGCTGCCAGGCAACCCTCTGGGGCGATGTCCAGATATTTGGGAGCCGTCCGGAATGTTAGAGTGGAGGGGTTCGGTAGGGATCGATTGGCGGATAAAGGTACGCCTCCACAAGCTCATTTGAAGCCGAAGCTAGAAGGCCACCTAGCTCAGAGAGAAGAAATTTATGAATGAACCCCGTCGGAAAGAAAATAAAATGAGATAAAATAAAGAAACTGAAAATTAGAGCATAATCCTCTATCTTTGTAATTGACGACCACAGGAGCAAGACAAAGAGGCGAGGAGGTTTGAACGAAGATAGGGCGAGTGGGAAGGTGGTCGAAGGTTGGTAGGAAGGTTCTGATGGGAGCTCCTCCTAGACAAAGGGAGAGAGTGGAGGAATGCGTACAGTGTGACCTGCCTCGAAAGCCCTTTATGATCAACAGTTCTTTGACCTGAGACACCGAGACGAGTTGACAGTCAAGCGGAAGAAGAAGAAGAAGAGCGTTGTGAAAGAAGGAGAAGAATATCAAGTTCGACCGAAGAATTGGTTGCAAAGAGAGGGGATTTTTTCTTATGTTTTTCTTTTTCTCTGTTGGTAATTTAGTAATGATTTGACAGGTTTTTTTTTATTACTGTCTTTTTTTTTTTTTTAATGTATCCGCAGATCCACTGAATGGGGACCTCTTTTTTTTCCACTACAAAATTTTTATTTAATGAATTATGAAAATACCCAGTATCAAACGAGATCCGGATCTGCTGGGAAAAATAACAGTTAGTTTAGTACAGGTACTTTTAATCCGTTCCGGGTAATAATTCGATCAGGCTGCGACCAACCAAAAAAGAGCCATGCGATTTAATCAAATCAAAAAGCCTCACAGTCCGATCGCCCTCCACTTTTCGAGTACTAATGTCTCGTTCGGGTGGAGACGACGCCGGTTGGTGAAGGAAACGAGATGAGGCAGACATGGATAGCTGTGCAAGGCTACTACCATCCTAGGAAAGGAGTTGACTATCCTCGGTTTCTCTTTATACTCCTACGATATAGGGTTGTCAGTGTGAGTGTATGGGTGGATTAACGAAGGAGCTCGGAATTCTGGAGCTGTGTAGGGTAGGGTATGGTAACTGGGGTGATTTTTTGCAGTTGCCATGGTTGTCAAGAGAAGTATATATATACAATAATTACAGAACTCCCAGAAAAAAAAAATTGACGTACGATGGATATACATCCGATACTACAAATCAACCCGGTACCTCTCCCGCGGGTGGGACAAGGATCCAATTATGACCGGGAATGGAACGAAATTTTGAAAACGGAAAGAGTATACAAAAGAACAATGGAACTGCAAAAGACGGGTGTGAGTTGTACCTGACTCGAATACGACCACATCTACAACGGAAAAGCGTAACCCTACTTAACTACCCCAGGGAAACATGCAAAGTGCAAGTGATATTCCCCAAAGATGATTGATCATTGATCTCAATGTTTGACGAATTAAGCCCGCGTTGGAGCGTCATTGGTTCCAAAGACAAGGAACGGCCGCCTGCCTTTCCGTGGATCGTCTGGCTCCATCATTTAATTTAAGCACGATCTATTTGCTGGCGGGTTTTGGTTGGTTCTGACTTGGAGCCCGTCTCCTCTTTTTCCTTTTTGACCTATAGTAGTACTCCATAAAAGGTTCCTTGTTCGCCCAGAGAGGAAGTATCATACTATGTCCTCCCAGCATGAAAGGAACCCATCACTCTCCGTGACCAAAGGGTTTGCTATTTCCTTTCGGGACAGAGAGGATTGAGAGAAATCGAAAGGAACAAACAACGAGAGCATAAGGTTTGAATAAAATCGAAACTCCTTACGAGGTCCGACGCCGATCCAAACCGCATTTGGTGACGACAAGACTGACCCTGGTTACTACCCGAGTTAAGAATTTATACTCCTACGAGACTACGTAGACAGTTAGTTAGACTACCTAACTTACTCACTACTAACGGACTGACCCTCGGACTCCCTTTCAACTGGGGTCGCTCTCGATTCCTGTCGTCCATCCAACCAGTGACCTCTCGCCCCAAACTCAGGCCGGTTTTTTAGTGTTTGATTTTTGGACATTTTTTATTTTACTTTAATTGTTTTTTTTTTTTCAGCTCCAGCCTCCTCTTTCTCCTCCTCTTCGATCGGCTCTGCCCCCACGGGCTGACGGACTGGAGAACGATGGAACCGAATGACGACATCCTAGGTGGTACTTTTTAACTACTGTATAAACCTCGTACGCGTTCGGCGTTTTCCTTGAAATCGACACCCAGGGCACCATCTTCCCCGGAAGAGCCGTCCCCCACTGTTTTCCTCTTCTTCATATTATTTTTCTTTTTAGTTCCGTATTCGATTGAATATGATCCATTCTATTCGTATTGACAGAAAACGGACAAATGATGACGTTAACGATTACAGTTCCAACCGTTAGTTTCGGAATATTTAATGGTGGACGGAGGGAAGTGAAAAGACTATTTATTCTATCTAGACCGCTAGGGCATTCAATTTCCATCACCCTTCCTTCCCCCCGTGACCGACTCCAGCTAATATTACCCGTTTAGGCATAACCACATTCAGGCGATCGGACATGAGGCGACATTCTAGACTCTCAACTTGCACTCTCCAAGTTGCCCCTGTCTTGCCAGCGTTGATCCGTCCAATGAGACTCTTACGGTGCTCAGCCCGATGGGGCCTGAAACTCCGGTCAGCAATACTATTACTATTCACTCACTTTCAGGGCGTCAGCATGCTCCAGGGAAATTTGATATGGTTGGGGGGCCCTTTCCGAGGTTGCTCCTGGTGTGACGTTTAATTATGAAGCTACTAAACCGGTTATTCCATTCCATCAGGCGATTTCCTTCCCCACAGCGATTCTCTTTACGGTCGGCATGATTCCTAAGTCCTGATTCCTGAGTCCTGACAGTAACAGCAAACAGTGCGAACCAGAGATGGCTAGTGCTGCACGCGAGCATTGGGACCTGCAGCGAACTAGTAGCGGCCTGCGGTGTAATCCCGCAGGAATAGCTGTACATCGTGCATACACTCGAAGAATAATGGCCATCCCCCCTGACATGGCGGCGCTGCAGCCTAGGTGATTGCCTAACTACCTTTATTATTATCATTATTCTTTTCTCTTTTTTTTTTTTTTTTTTTTTTTATCAACATGCTACTCCCCGAATTCGATTGGCCTCGCGGTTAAAGTTGAGAACATCGGTAAGGAGTTCGATCTGCCAAGATCAATATTGTTGGTCTTCTTTCAGGATCAACATTTTGCATACCACTTTGGTCAAGTTGCCAGCTGTACGGGGTACCGATAACCCTACTTATATTCCCGTTCCTGCCACCACAGTTTGATGGGAATAATGAACAGTACCGAGAGGATGTTTTGGCACGACCCTCAATCTATATATATTGATCCTACAATTTGCAAGATTCTTTAGAACAATTTAATATGTTAACCATTTACTGTGTACCTCTCGCTTCGATTGACCATTCCAGTCACACCCGGCTGGGCTCGGGTCGGACAAGTCCGGCTGAGGAGTATCTCCTCTCAACCCTTAATGGCTTATCGTTAAAAGTTATATATAGTGGCCCTTGATAAGCGACATGGATTAACTTCCAACATGCACGATTCGGGCCAATCCAAGTAAAGTCTATGGACGATTTTCAAGAAACTCAACCACAATTTAGAATCTTAAAAGTATGGTCAAGAACCAACAGACTTTAGATCTCATGCTCGAAGATCGATAACTGTGTTTTGGCAGGTGCTCACCTCACCTTACATCGACATGTCTCTCCCTCGTGCCGGGTAGATCCTTGTGATCTGATATCTGTGCATCGTACATCGTACATACCCCCTATTGCCCCTGTGGGCTAAGGTTCCTGGGGATAAGATTGTCTCTTATTTTGCCCTACTGCCCCTCTAGGGCTGTACCCCTAGACTGCGTTGCTTTGGGATACCATGGGCTGGATAGCAACGCTTGACAAATCCCATGGTACTATCGCACTATGTGCTTGTTTTTGGCCAATATCTATCATTGAGAATTTAAATAGATACAGGCGGATGCAAGATTCGATTCATATTAGTCCCTTTCTGTATATTATTATCCTTGTCTTCACCGTTTACATTCACATTGTAATTGTTTAGGTTATGGCGTCAACTATGATATAGATATGCCTGATGATCTTTTACTGGTTACTGCTTCATGGTCTCCATGTAGGACAACTGATCATTTTTTCCTGTTTGAATCATTGTATCTCGTCTTAATTCTGGGGTTCATTGGTTGTTCGCACCAGCAGACCTTGGCTTGCCTATCACGCTAGTAATTCCCTCTTTTGTCCTTTGCTTTTTCGGGACTATTCGGAGCCGAGCGATATGATGTCTAGTTTCGTTCATTGTGAAATGAATGATAGTATCGCAGTCAACTCGTCTTTCTAGCAGTATATGGCATACTTTTTCATACAAATAATAGCTTACGAATGTCTCGAAACCGCTATAAATCGTATATAAATATATGCTTTGTATACGAAAGATAACAGTGTATCTCCAGTTGCATGAACCAAAGGCCTACAAGCACTCAGACTATATAGAGACTTTATGTACAGCATTTTTCCCGGTACCTGGGCGGCAACTTGCTTTTGCCAATAGGAGCGCTACCATCGATTGTTCGAGTTTTGTCATTCGAGTATAGAATGTTAATAATCCAGTCTGCACGGAACGCCATCTTTAGTAGCTTCAAAAGAGATCATCGAATAACAGCATCTTCGTGCCAATGGTCTTAACATTGTGTCCAACTAGTGCCCCAGGTTCAATGCAAGGTCGAGGGGAACATTGAAAACTCGCCGTTTACAAATACCTGCTGCCCTTGTGGAACAGGTGGCCAGATCAAAACATAGCCAATCAACAAGACTGAAAGCAGCAGCTATAGCATGAGAATTCCGTAGTTAGGCATATATGAAATAACTACTAGGTACGTCGTTTTGTGCTGGAGTTGCATAAGCTTCGCACTGAAGCCAGAAAGAAAAGAGTCTGTTTATGGAGGGACTTTGCAATCTCTATACCACCTTCCATCCCGGTGGACGGGAACGACTTCTTTTGGCCCTCGGATTAATATTCTAATTTGGATATTACTGCCATCTTAACAACTGTGTTCAGTAACCTGCGGTCAGAAGGCGATAACGTCTCATTGAAGGTGAATTGTCCTTGCATTGCGCGAGACCCTTTTGAGTACGAAGTAGAAATCTTTGATTGCCATAACTGTACCTGACGGATTGCAATACGCTGACAATCACGGAAAAACTTGACGATACCACTCATAACACTGTTATTCAGACAGTCATTGATTAGCCATTTCGTCGACAGCACTCGGGCCCTCAGGGTAAATACTCTCTACTAATCAGCAGAAGTAGCAGTTGAAATTTCAAGCACTGCGGGTTCCTAACTGAGTACCTCAGTAGACCAGATAATGCCACCTTGTTCTAGAAATTGGTCTCGAGAGTTTGGAGTTATTTGAGTTGTCCATACCAGATAACCCCCAACCATCGTGACGTTCTCAGAGACCTATCCATTCCCACCAGACGTTGCTGACACCTCAGGCATACACATGCACTCTAGACACCAGCCACAGTCCTCAGCCACTAGTTCCCCGCGGAATCGGTGACCGCTCGGAATTGATACGCGAGGGTTTTGGGCAGAAAAGTGAAGATCATCGCCCTCATCTGGCATACGTATTTATGCATGATCCATACTCTCTGGTTGAATGCCGCGAGGCTTAACTCCCCAAAATGGATTTTTAAACAGGCTACATCAAGCTACATGTCCACGTCATGGCGACACCTTCTAGTTTCACCGTTTGTGTCAGACATCGCTCTTTCTCTTCCTTATCAATCCCTTGATGTTGGTAGTCGGTGATATCTATTAGCAGCCGAATTCGGGGGCCAGGCTACAGCAAGCACTTCAGAACCATCTATTATTACGAATCTCGTATCATCGCCACTCTTTAAACTAGGCTGGATCTCGCAATCTATCTTCCCCATAAATTTATCTAGACTCATTTGCCAAATAACATGACATCGGCGAACAGAATCTCCCGGAGACGTGCTCCGAGGAGGTCGGGAGGCCGCCGAAGGAATCTCCCGAAAACCTTTACTCCTCCGAAATCGCCTCAGTCCATCCTAGCTCAGGCTCGCAGAAATAGTCTCACGAGCAGACGTGGTCGTGGAGGGCTTTTCGGTACCGGCAGTAACAATAGAATAGCCCGCGCAGAGCGCAAAGGTGGGGGACGGACTTCGAAGTATTCCAAGTTCGGTTTGATCCCGCGGTCAACAGAACCGTTCGAAAAGGTATGTGTGTGGGCGTGTGTTTTCTTACGCTATTAAATGCTGGGTTACGTTTGGGGACCCTCTCCCCCTGACCCTTACCTGCAGCTGCTAGCGCATGCAAGAATGTCTCGCTAACGGGAGTCCACGAACAGAACTGTTTTGAAAAGGAACCATTTGCCACAGGTTATGTGTTTGTCCCCAAGGGCGATGTCTATGTTACTCGTAACTGTCGAACGAACACGAAGGAATCTGAGCGCACAGTCTATACCGTGTTTGTAAGGGATGATGTTGCCCCGTTAACGATTAAGGTTCTAACCGGCTGCAGGACAAGACAGGGAAGAGGACCCTCGGCATCCGTGTGCCATCTGACATCTACGCCGCTGTTCTCGAGTCTGCCGCTGCGACCGCTGAGACGCGCGCAAATGCTGTCAAAGTTCGCGACGAGAAAGACCTGGCTCACTCTCGACAAATTCTCCGCACTCAATTCCCATTAATGCCTGCGGAATCTTTGGAGGCGATTCTGAATCACGCATTTCTCAAAGGTTCCGGTCGAGTCGGACGCACGGGGACCAAATCGGACGAACGCAAGGCTGATTTGGCGGTGGAGGCTCATATTCGACACATGCATACTCCGTATGAATCCATGCTCCATGCTGGGGCGGGCCGCGAAGAAGCCCGAAACGCGGTTTGGCAATTGGTTAAAGCCATTAAGACTGCATGGGAAGGTGGTGATTCTCAGCCTATGGATGTGCTAGCTCTGCGCAACCGGATGGTGGAATCGAATTGATGCCAATTCAAGTTGGATACGTCCCATGCATCCCAACGACGGACGCCGAAAAGATCACTATTAATTCTAAATTTTTCTTACAGCACGATTCTGGGCGTCAACACGACGCTCAAAGTAACGATATCATGGCTCAACCCGAACTAAGAGAACGAAGAAGACAGGGAAATGACTTGTTACGAGGAGACGAAAGATACCCTATGTGCTTGGACATGCATAGACTACATTTCCATAACAATGTTATGTTAGATTCAACGATAGAGTATGTGGTCTCACCGTCGCTGGTGACTTAGACACACTCGTTAATGGTTTTGCTATTACTACTAGTTTTATGAATTGAATCTTGCAATATTGAATCTGAGATGCTTTGAACCACACAAAAACAATGATCATACAGTCCCACCACTACACTAAAACCCAACATAAGTTCCAGGATTATCTTTATCCGGAAAAGCAGGCTTAACCTTCGACAGAAAGTCCTCCCAAGAAAAATACCCAACATTCGTAACAGAAACATCATTTACCTTCCTATCGCGATCAGGAACAAGGATATCAACCATACAACACCCATCCAACAACACCGGAAATCCAAACTCCTTCCGCTTCTCAAGTATATCCTCAAACGCCATATTGTATATCCACGCCTCCTTGAACACCTCTTCAGCCGTCTGCGCCCCAGACGGGAACCTCCAATACACCCTGATACGATGGTTCCGGGGCTTGCCCCGTGGATTGGCATAACGCGCCTCCTCCTCTGTCATTCGACGCTCTAGTTCCCGTCTAGAAGCTAAGATGACATCCTCTGGGTCCTGGGGGCTTGTCCGGGGGTCGATGTCGAGGTAGATCCCGACGATGTTGGTGTGCTCTTCGGCGCGGAGGCCGGCTTCTCTGAGGGTTCTTTTGCGCGAGGCGTCGAAGGCACTGGTGGTTGTGCGTTTTCGAGGCTTGAGGGGGGTAGCTAGTGTGTCCATTTTGGGGGGCTGGTGTTGTTATTTGGTATGGGGTAGGGTTGTGGAGGGTCGGTCATGGGAGGTTAGTGAGAGGTGGAATGTGTGAGTATTTATGTCTGAAGTTCCTGGCGCTTTGGGGGGTGGGATTGTTGGCCTTGAAGGGATGTAGTAGTTGAGATCAATGGCGTTGGTGTCGAGTGTTCATTGTTACTTTTATAGAATTGGCTGTGCAAAATAAGAGTTAGGCTTGGATTATTGCTGTTCCTGGGTATGCTTTATCACTCTATATAGAGAATCATAAAGGTATTATAGTAGCTTTAAAGAAGATTAGTGTATCTACGATGCTAAAATGAGCGCAAAGACGTTTATAGTGGATACCAATGACATTCAATTCAACAATAACGATAGACTCAAAGCCAAAAACATGCGCATGTCCTTTTTTCTCTCATCTTCCAACAACTATCAACGAACTCAACAATGGAGACAAAACTAGCTCAACTCAACTAGTCATCTAAATCTATTGTTTCAGAGCATTCTGCCCGCTCCAACCATTCTAGTGCTTCGCATGGCGCCCAATCCTCATAGGGCTTTGCAATAGCATATTGTCTGTCATATTCCTCAGCGGCCCATTTAGGATCAGCCTTAGTCATGGTATAGCCTTTAAAGACCTCGATCGGCAATTGTTCTTCTTCGAGTTTCGACATGTGCTCATTTGCTTCATTGGCATGCTGGATGAAGCTATCTAGAGCCTCGAGAATAACGCTGGACGTTCTGGCAGTAGGTTCCATCTCGAACATGAAGAAAATTCTTTCCTTCCATTCCGCGAGATCGTCGTCCGGGAGTCCTGCATAGCCATTGTCCTCCTCTGACTCATCGCTTCTGCTCTCGCTACCAATCACCCTCCTAGTCACTTCATTTATAGCATCGAGAAGGGCCTGGCCAGTACTGATTGGGTTCTTAGGTATGTCGACAAAAACAGCGGCAAGGTTACTCTGAGTCGCGTCGAGCATCATACATTGAGAGAAGAGGCTCCCTCTACGTCCAAGTTCCTTCTCTGTGGGTTGGTAATGACGTCGCATCTCATGTTTGAAAAGGTCTTCTTGGGGGTCATACGGGTCTGGCATGACCCAACGTGGTTGTTGTCGGTTGGGCTGGGGTGCTGATCTGTCATTGTGCTGGCCATTCATCTTGCCTCGTAGTCAATGCGCTTGGGGCTAGAGATTTCGTTGCTTCTTAGAGGTGTAGATATTGACAAAGAACTAGGGATACTTGAGATGGTGAGCGAACAAAGAAGTCAAGGAATCAGAGAGGAGTGAGTCCCTATTTATGCCTGTAGACTGAAGGGAAGCTTCTGTCTTTCCTGGGAAATACTAATTTCGGAGGATAAAAGGATGGTAAATCCAGCAAGATATACTGCCATTCTGCTTGTGTTAGGATAACTTCAGACAGTAGACGCTGCCTTTCGCGGTAATTTTAGTAACTTCCCAGCATATGTAAAGGGTTCTGCCACTGGAGATCACCAACGTGGTCAATCTTTTGACAAGCTATTTGATTTCTCCGTGTCATAAAAATGCTTTTGAGGAACTTAACGAGGTTGTTCTCCTACTTTCACACTTGAGGTTTCTGCCACTTTGGATGTAGGATATCAGGTGGTAAAGACATTAATTCCGTTGTTACAGAATATTTGCGTATAACAAATGCACTCTCCGACATTGAATGTAGTTTTTCATCGTCATAAATACCGGCGGAGCCTTTATATCACTCAGGCTCCCTACGCTTCGGATCATGGTACAGCTCATGCTCAAGGCTTAGGCATTTGTCAGACAAATAGGTATACTGATTGATTACTGATGTGCACTTGAGTACAAATTATCCGTCGCTACTGATCAAGCATGCGTTCATAGATCAAAATTCAAAAAAACATTTCATTGTAGATAGCAACTGTATACACGTTATCTCCTTCAAAGAAAGCTCCTAATTAAGAACTGCATTGGAAACAGTACAAAAGAAAAGGCATACAGTCCACCAGTTACCGAGGTCCGTCAACTTGGAGAAGAAGAAGGTGAGCTCTCAAGAGGTATAGCTCCGATGTTGCTTGGCGATTTATCCCAGTTTGCTATATTCTGGATCTTTTCAACCATAAACACGTAACAACGTTTCCATTCAATCGGAAGAGTCTTTTGTCGACCTTCTTCCCCTTGATCATTCAGAGCCTTCTTAATTCCAGCGAAAAACGTCTCCAACTCATTATCGAGCACGCTTGGCTGAGTATAGTTGAAGGCTTCAAACATGAAACAAACTCTCTTGTTTCCCTCAGGAACGTCGTTCAGTGGGTTGACCATGTGAGCGCAATTGTTTCTCGGGATCTTGTCCGCTTTCTCTTTAGATTGTTCAATGGCATAGAGGGCGTTGACGTTTCCAGGGTGAATCCAGGGTATATCAAAGAAAAGGCAGATGAGATCTTTAACGGACAGGTCAACTACAATCTTGTCCATAAAAAGATGGACCTTCAGGGGCCACTGTGGTGGTGTTCTCATGTGACAAATTGGATCAAGCTTCCTCAGGTCATCCAGGAACTTTTTGATACATTCAGATGGTTCTTGGTTTGTCTTGAACTCTTCTTGTATGAGTCGCCAGACTGGGACGTGTTCAGTGGTTTTCTCGGATTGAGATTGTTGTTCTTGGCTTTCCACTCCGCGTGCTGATTTACAGTGCTCCATATTGAATATTGAGCTGTATAAGTTTTGTTTCTTGGATATGACTGAGGATTGATAATGAAGAAAAATGACTGAGATGGTAGACAGAGACCGGAAGGATTCAGAGGGAAAACCAGCCCATACATATACTTGGAAATCCGGGACAGTGTCTACTATAATGAGGGTGTGCAAATGTATCATAAGGGAGCACAGTTACAGAATATGTGCGTATAACAAAGACACACTCTGACACTGAACGACGCTATCTTTGCTTTGTCTTACCAGAGCCGTAGAACTAAGTAAGGAATACCGTGTCCAAGGTTTGCTGCTATATATAGTTCAAGGCTTTTAGGGACATCATATCTATCGAACAAAGTCTGCGATTTCGCTTTCTAGGATGCTGGATTCCCTCGTTGCGATGATCTGCATCAACGGCTGTGGACCTCTAACTAAGCTCAATGAACACAGACTGTCGCAAGACTGAAAGAACGGTGTGTCATCCCGAATGGAGAATTTTTCTTTGGTTTAGAAACAACATCGATCAGGAATGTTTCATGTACATTGGACTCATTGGCTTTGATCCGTATCGGTTCCAGACGCAGGACGGAATGTCTTTCCGGTGGTACGGGATACCTATCCGAATATTTAGCACTACGTAGTTTACTCAAACTATAAAACATGGAGCATATTATCCCCGTGGTTGTGTTTCAAGGAACTTTAGGTAGTTTGGGTTGATCGCGCTATGCCAAATTATGAGGGTCATTCGCGGTGGTCACGGCCGTTCAAGTATTGGAACTACCCAGGTGAAGATAACTTGAGGTGCTAAGATTGTATCTCTCACCCAGCGCTTTAATTTATTTTTTGTTCTTTGTATATACAAATATCTAGACAAACTTCCACTGACTACGTGATACTAGCACGAACCTACGCCAATTCGTGGGTCATCAATGTTCTATCTACTCGGTGGCTCCTGTGATCGTGTTAGTGTATGTCCCCGGGGAGACACCTGGGGCTTATCCAGTAGATTACCCTAGTTTCTCTTATCATCGTCGAGTACTGTTATCTAGAACTAAAATCTTGGAGAGCTGGGGTATAGAGACTTTGTAACTGTGAGTAGGATTTAGCAATAGATAGAGTGGCTTAGTGATGCCGCGAGGAGAAAGCCTGAAAAATAAGGACTAGGACAGTCTCAGATCATAGAAATACAAATCCCCTAAGACGTGGAACACCTATTCTCGAGCAATATAGAAACAATACGAAACTAATTACCCATGTCAGGTTCAGCATCAAGTCCCGCGGATGTTGACTCAGCGACTGGATTATGAAAACAAGCATCTTTCTACGGGATATGGTATGTTTTTCTCGCCTCAAGTCCAAGTGAATTGCGCCTGCGATGGAATGCAAAATCACATCTGTTTACCGGCGTACTCAGGACCGCAGAGAATGGTTTTCGATCATGAATGGCAGTGTGATTTTGCTTGCATCTCCATTGTTGATATACTCGGGGAATGTGACTGAAATTAATTGTTCAAGATGGACAACCGGCTCCTTATATATTGAAGACCCCAGGTGTAAGCAGCCACAAATGAGTCTCTGCTACCCAGTATATATAATAGGGCTCGGTGTTTGTAGCAGCAGATGAGGGAAATTCCCTTCAAATCCTAAATGTTCCTCTATATATTCCAGTCCACACCAAGTCCCATCAGTAGGACTACTAGCATACTCCACATCCGACTGAGCATAGGCAATCTACTAAGCAAGCGGGGAAAGCCTTGGCTATTACCAACATTCATCAAAGACGGCATGTAGTGTCTTGACATGGCATGGTACTCAATCTCGATAATCCTCCACGGTCATTTCCAATATGTCTGTTCAAGCAACTTGGATTCCAGTTTCAAACGCTCTCATCGGTAAAGAAGAAACGTGTCTAGCACCGTGGTCAGCAGGTATCAATATTTACGGACGTGATTGAAAAAGATAACAGTAATATTTAACAGCAAGCCATATTGCCTTCACGTGTAGACTCCTAAGCTCAACAAAAACATGGAAAAGAAAATTAGACAGGGAGTCAACATAGTCTAGTAAATTTGCAACATCAATAGATTTTTCTAACACCACGGAGTGCCCTAGGATTGTACCGATGTAAGCCCCGGGTCGGACTGGTACGAAATACATGTAAACCTCTATGTTCGATGGGCAGACCACCCCGACGCAAATCAGGATGTCTAGACAATACCCGGAGCATGGAATACAGCCACATAAGAGCCTCGCCACTATGTCTGGCCCGGGTCTCGAACATGTAACAAATCCTCACGTACCCTTCCCTCACCCTGGCCTTTGGATGTCCAGGGTAGAGTCCGCAGTTCCAGACTGCGGAATGATTAAAGTAATTATGATCAATAGGGCCTACCGGGGGGCCAATATGGTCCTCGGCGACGTCCTGGTACCTTTTTTCCAGTTGGGAAAGGGAAGAAAGGACGAGTTCAGAGACGTAATTTGTATCTTTCACGTCGAAGAAGATGCAGACGAGATTTCTATCTGTCGCATCGACCATGACTCCCTCCATGAAAAGAGTTTCCTTGCGTGTCTGCTCTGCTGTGGGTATACGGCTGCTTCTCAGAAATTCTTTGATGGCGGTGTTATTTGGTGGATCTATGACACGGTCGTGTTCGTCTATAGCGGCGTAGAAGAAAACAGGGTCTCCTGGTGATAGAGACCGCATTTTGTCTGCTGATCTGTTTTCTGGTGGGCTGTGAACCTGAAATACAATTGGCAAGAGGTGTAACTGATCCCAATGGCGCAGAATAATTAGACATCATTAGGTGAAGACCAAGGTTGTATTTATACACCCAGGAAGTGTTAATTTCTCCTTGTAAACACACAATATTACGAATCGAGTAATGGAAATTTCATTGCGACGTACCAGTGTTTATTCAATAAAGGCACCTTAAATCCCAATGACATAGTGTGGGTGGCTTTCATTATTATACTGCGATACACCTATTGACGCAGGTGCTTAGAATAACTACTGTATTCAATGTACAAGAACGCATGCCGCTTTGACTTTTGCTTGATGCTGACGAGACCACTTTACAAACTAGGCTATTTTTGGAGGTTAAAGCAGTTTTCCAAGTTGCCTCCATGTCCTCCAGAATTCCAACTTGCTCAATGCATACGAAAGACACGCTGATATGCTCCAGCTGGGCCTTTCAGCCCAACAAACACAACAATAAAAACAAAGTAACGCATGTGCATTGTTCAACGGGCATCAAAGCCATATAGTTTCAAATAGCTGTACTTCCAAAGATTTTGGATGATTGAAGGGTAGAATCTCATGAGATTTGAAAGTATCACTACCCCGAAACAACATCCGCTCATCAAATCAGACCAAAGAGCGAGCTTTCTCCTTCAGCAACTTCCATGCGGCACACCGCAAAATTTCGGACCTTAAGCAAAAGAGACAAGCTGATAGATAACCATAGTAGTATTAAAGAACAATCGTATCAAAGGTTAGGTTACATGCGCATTATCCCTCTTAAACATAGGCCCCTATTCTAAACGAATTCAAGCATTGAAACAACGAGATACTATATCCATGCTAACCAGGTGCTATGACTATCCCCGTGTTCTTTCTCGTTCTGTTACCCTTTTCCAAGCCGGAGAAAATATGTCTTTCGAGACACCCAGTGGGTTCCTGTCGTGGACATAACCACGCTCTAACCGCCACGATCTAGGTTCAGTCCGAGCCATGCGGAGTTCATCGCCGAGAATAACTGGCAGATCCTCAGTCAACCTATTCTCAAGGTATTTACCGATAAGATGCCATAGTTCTTCATACACCACTCTCCCGTTCGTAGCCTTGGTGCAGAAATTGTAGCTAATCCTCACATACCCATCATCAACTGGCACGGTTGGGATGAGCGCATCAAAGGACGGGCCGCCGGAAACCTGATGCTCGGTGGTATCAATCTTCTTCTGCAGTTCCTCTTTAGAATCAAGGAGACATCGATGAGCTTTGAGAGGTCTGCTTTCGGGTATATCGACGAACACGCATACCAGGTCGTGTAGGCTCGCATCGACCGTGATGCCATCAATCAAAAGGTTTTTTTTGCGGGCGATAGCACTCTTGATAGTGGGTTCATCAGCTCCCGGTTCGTCTTCTAACTCACGGAAACATTGATGTATTTCCTGATGTTCGAATATCTCCATACATCTTTTCAGCTTCTCTTTGTCGTCGGATCCTGGCTTCACATAGTATACTGGATCATGTCGTAGTTGTGCTTTTGACGGCTCATATGTTGATGGGTCACTCATGTCGGATACAGACCAATGCTAGATATAGAGATCAACAGTAGAAGTATCCAAAGATAATTGGAATTGTAAACAGAGAACAAGAAGATATCAGCACAAAAAAACACCACAGAATATATATACCCATGGTCTAAAGCGCCCGATCTATCTAATAAGGACATGTTCAGCGTGGTCAACGGTTGACAAATCCAGCATGTTACACGATATTTGTGTACCCGCAAAGACGATATCTTTAGACATTGAGACACCAGCTGCCGTTTCTTCGTTGCTATAACGGGATCCGTAACAATCAATGGCTGCTGCAGCTTGGAGCGTTGGTAACTACCGAGCTCCCAACATTCATGAACCCCATGTAACCTTGATTCTGCTGATGCTGACGTGGTCTGAGTAGCAAGTTGTGACACTTTAAGGATTTCAATGGGTGTTTGTCTTCCCTTTTTTTTTGTGGAAGTGTGGGAGCTGGTTCTACGGGGTAAGGGATAGGGTTTCGTTTGCAATGTGCTTTTTTTCTAGGGGGGTTTTATGATGTCTTCTGTACGGTAAGGCTTTTATGCGGGACAGTCGCATAATTGCTCTTTGGGATCATTTGTTAACACTTTCATTCGAATTTTACCATGTCGAGTGGGTCTAGACTTTCTCTTATAGAGGTCGGATCACAGTGATCAATCCTACGGTAAGGTAGCTTAGTGCTTCCTCCTAGGTTAGAAAGGAGCTTGCCAGAATCTGCAGATTTCATTCTCGTGACATGCATGAGGTTTAGGGCTTGATATTATCGTAGGATCAAATCGTGCTACCTAAAAGCAGTCTTGAAAGGAGCAACAAAAATATTCGGGTTCGCCTATGTACAGAAATGCTCGAATATCATACAGTAAATACATAGTATAGTCGGGGTAATAAGCATGCTAATGTTATCGATGTCCGTAAGTCACTGTCATGTCCTCGTATAATCCCGTAACTCCAGCTCCTCATCTGTTGGTTCTCTTCAGTGTGCTGTCCCTTGGAGTGGCCATATCACATCCATACTTCCACTATCTCTGACTTCGTCAAAGAGCAGCCGTAAATAGGTAGTTCCCTTTGAAGCAGCCCCTGTAGTCAAGTCTCGTGGGCGAGGTACCTAGCAGAGATTCAGATGGTCATTGTGACACGTATTCCAAATCATCCTTTTTGTGATTTGGATGTTGTTTGCAAGGGCCATACAGGAGTTCCCTGGAATATGGCATGTTTTCCCATCATAGAACAAGAATACCTCCTAAGTTACCCAAAGAAGTATTCCATCCAGCCCTTCCTCCAGGTTCTCCCAAAGCGATGGTTGATACATGCATGTTTACTGCTGAACCCCTCGGCACCACTGTGTCTTTGTCCATTTCCCCATACATTCACAGGTAAGACGCAGACGCCCCCCATGGACTTTCCATCCATGGCCTCCGATGCGTCCACACAGACCGGCTCTTTGATTCTGTTGAACGGGGCCCACGTCACCCGCCTTTGGGTCACTCCGGTAGACGGCGAAACGAGATCCCCAATGTCAGCATCCGCGTTCACTGACGATTCTACCAAGTTGTGAGTCGGCGGCAGCGTCTGAGATAGTACATCTAGGACTGCATCGGTAAATACTCCAGGTCCTGTGACCTCCAGAATCGTGTTCTCCTTGTAGTGTGGCCCACGCAGGAAGTTGCTCTGGTTGATGTGTCGTCTTGTGTGAGCCATGACTCGAACAATCACCTCTCGGAGTATTGGACTAAAGCGTCGCGGCGCGTACATAGTGTACTGAATCAATTGGTATCGTCTAATCCAGCGCCACTCACGCATGAGGCGCGGGGAGGCATGTGGCTCGTCGATTTCAATGCCTACAACAAGGGAGACATTAAGGCTTTTGGAGCCATCTTCCCAGAGAGGCTCTAATGCCGGGCATTCCTTGATGGAGCGGGCAGGATAAACATCCATGTCTGCGTAGAAGCCACCATAGTACCACAGAATAAGATATCGGATCAGGTCCGAACGTATCACATGGTATGGGTAAGAATCATACAACTTCTTGAGATCTGGCACGCTCGAGAAGATCTCGGTAATGAATTTGGATGCTTTTTTGTCATCCACCAGCTGTCTGGTCTTAGTATGAAAGTACGACTGGTTCTGTGTGGAGTACGCCTTACTGAATACTTCCATCCATTATTTTCTTGCTCGAAATTTAATGAATCCGATTCTCGCTCAATGTATTTACCGAGCGCAACTTGCCAGATTCGGTCTTCGGTAGAGGTTTCCCAATTGCTCTCGCGTAGGGCTTTTCTTTCTATTTCTAGCAGTGCATCCGATACCCTTTTCTCATAATCTGGATCAGGGGCCTCACGAAAGGACGAGAGATGCAGGAATCGCGGAGTAGTGTCCAGATCATATTTTGGGGCCTTTCTATTTGAACTGGTATTGTTCTTGGTCTTTGGCGGAGGTGGGAGATGGTAAAGAACGACGTAGATCAGGACCGCCAACAGCAAGAGGATCAGTCTGCGACCACCTATCGATAGCTTCCTCTGTCTTTGTGGAATCATCGCTATCGGTTTTTGAATAGAACGAGCGGATGGAGTTAATTGCCAAGTTCATTGAGGGAAACAAGCCTCGAAGAAATACGGAAGTGGCTCCCAGATTTCTTGGTTTGACTTCAGGGGACGCATGCTGGGTTAGAAATTTGTGGAGCGATGGACAAAGACAGCAACCGATCGACTCCAGATGATCAGGACCAGGGTGCCCTTATTGGTGGTTCTCCGAACGAGTAATATTATATTCACTTATTTTATTTGGCAAGGGTCTTTGGTTGAGCCAAAACAGAATGGGAAGTTTTAGCCGGAGATCTTTTGGTCTTTGGTTTAGCTCTAGCGGGGTCCCTTCCAACGTCTAAGCCTCCAACGTTAGGATATGCTCCTTACTATCAGATTTCCCTTCTCGTCATACTCGTCTTCGCTGGAAGGGCACTTTTGTTTGCCTTTCTTTCTGGTTGTCTGGTGAATATCACAGCATTACTACAAGTCCTTATCACTGTCACCCGTCGTATACGAGACCTCGAACGACAATCTTTACTCGATTCTAAGACACGAAGAGACCCTGCTGATGTAAGATACTAAGATCCCTACTATTTAAGAACCCTAGAAATATCCGCAGTGGGGGCCTAACCGCGCCATGGCAGTCCCTAATTTAGCACAGAATGAGTACGGGTACTAAACGGCGTCCAACCCATGGCTCGTGTTGACCCTGTGGGCCCTCTTAATCAAGTATTCCCCGTTGGAACCACCTGGCTGCGAGATTGGCTGCCCGACTCCGACTCATTATCTCTGTTAGATTATATCTAGTGCGCTGCATGTCTCACCTCCAACAATGGGAGCTTTGAGCATTGGGACAACTGGTGAGACATTGATGGGAGGGAGAGAGATGATCGTAGCAGGCTGAATAATGTGTATCTGACAGAGCGCTCCCTGAACTAGCCTTCATGACATATAGAAGCGTATAGATTATGCACAAGATCTCACTCCTTGGTTTCTATCGCCTATAGGTTTAGTTCGAAATGGTGTTGGAATGTCAATCTTCTAGACTCTCGGTCATCCTAAAAATGATATCTACAGTAACGCTTTGTCCATATTATGAGACTCAAACCTCAACTAGGGCATATACACCTTTTAATATAGTCATGAGTCAAAGAATTATTTCTTAACCTATGAAGTTACTCTTAGTACTCTAACTACTGCGCTTGACAAAGTGAACGGTTGCATTATATACTGTCGCGGATAACTATTGCAAGTTTCACTGAGTGTGTGTACTAATCTAGTTGCGAATTTATATTTTCCCATATAGTAAATAACTTCATGATAAAGATAGCAGAAACCAGAGATATAATTGAAGCAGAAACAACTTCCCCAATAAACTTGAAGAATGTGATATGCCCATCTACTGCATCGTATCGCATTTCCCTGATCAGAGATGTAGGGCTAGGGTTACGCTAATCTCCTTTCGGAGCCGTCGAAGCAAAACCTATCGAGAGCTCCGACAGTCCGCATCAAGCCATCTGCTATCGCTTCCCGCTTCAACTTGACATCACCTTCCCCGCTCTTTGTTTCATAATGGAAGGCGCTGACATTGTCGAGTCGCCGCGTAAGCGGCTTAAGGTTGACAACACCTCTACGACCGATGAAGCTACCCTCCCCCCTTCCGCCGGAGCCCCTGCGGAAATCTCCGAACGTGACGCTCAAGCATTGAAGGAGGCCGAAGTTGGGATTACCGAGTTTGTTAGCGCAGAGAATGCGGGGTTTTCTGGCATCTTGAAGAAGAGGTATTTTCTCCAATAAGAGAGAGAAAACCTTTCACTGATTGGAATTGTGTGATTTCAGGTATACCGATTTCTTGGTCAATGAGATCGTTCCCTCGGGCGAAGTGCTGCATTTAAGTGCCCTGGCTGGACCTCAGTCGGAACAGAACAACAATGACTCTGCGGATAAGACGGAAACAACAGTAGAGAACAAACAACAGGGGGATGCAGAAGCGGCGGTTGCGAGCGACGCCACACCCAACGCGGAGACACCTGCAGTCGAGTTTCAAATCTCAGATGAGGACAAGGAGCTGTTGGATTCCTATTTTGGCGCCGATCACGCTAAGAAAATTATATCGCTGCATAGACGTGCCCAGTCCAATGAGAAAGCCCGCCCAAGTGAACTGGGAAGACTTCCCACCGTTGTTGTAAACGATCGCGACCTGCGCATCAAGATGCACCAGACGATCCGTCGCATCTTCAATTCGCAGATTGAATCTTCCACTGATGCTGAAGGCCTGATGACCATCTCAGTCGCTGCAAACCGAACCAAGCGCAAGGCGCAGGGTGCTCGCGAGGGTGGCCGGAACCAAGGCCGTGTCAACTGGGATGAGCTGGGAGGCCCCTATTTGCATTTTACTATCTACAAGGAAAACAAGGACACGATGGAAGTTATATCTTTTATCGCGCGCACATTGAGGTTGAATCCCAAGAGCTTCCAATTTGCTGGCACTAAGGACCGACGCGGAGTGACGACGCAAAGGGCTTGCGCTCACCGCGTGCATGCTGATCGACTTGCGAAAATGAATTCGACTCTCCGCAATGCCGCACTTGGCGATTTTGAGTATCGCAAGTATGGCCTTGAGCTAGGCGATCTCGCCGGAAACGAGTTCGTTATAACGCTTCGTGAATGTGATATCCCAGGCATTGACCTTCAAGATCGTGAAACCGCCATTAAGAATGCCACTGAGCGCGTAGGCTCGGCTTTACGAAACCTGCGTGAGCGTGGCTACTTCAACTACTACGGTCTTCAGCGCTTTGGAACCTTTGCGACGCGGACGGACACAGTGGGTGTCAAAATGCTACAGGGAGACTTCAAAGGCGCCTGTGATGCTATCCTTCACTATAGCCCCCATGTTCTGGCCGCTGCCCAAGAAGGCGAGAGCTCGACCACTCTGATAAGCTCAGATGATAAGGCCCGTGCAGAGGCCATCTACATCTTCGAAACGACTAGTAGAATCAACGAAGCCCTTGAGAAATTACCTCGGAAGTTCTCCGCAGAAGCTAACTTGATACGGCAGTTGGGCCGTTCCAAGAATGACTACCTCGGAGCCTTGCAGGCGATTCCCCGGAACCTGCGGTTGATGTATGTGCACGCCTACCAATCTTTGGTCTGGAACTTCGCTGCAGGCGAGCGGTGGCGGCTGTACGGAGACAAAGTCGTGGAGGGAGACCTGGTTCTCATTCACGAACACATTGACAAGAACCAAAATGCCAATGGCCCTGCCACTGAGGTCGACGCAGACGGCGAGGTGATCATCGCCCCGCACGCAGAGGACAGCGCCTACGCCGCAAGCGATGCTTTTGTACGCGCACGAGCCCTGACAGCTGAGGAAGCCGCCAGCGGCAAGTACACGATCTTCGACGTTGTCCTCCCCTTGCCAGGATTCGACGTGCTCTACCCCGCCAATGCTATGGATGGCTTTTACAAGCGCTTCATGGGCAGCGAACAAGGTGGCGGTCTAGATCCATATGACATGCGCCGTAAATGGAAGGACATCAGCTTGAGTGGAAGCTACCGGAAGTTCCTCAGCCGAATGGGGGCAGACTATTCGGCCGAGGTGAAGTTGTATTCCGTGGATGATGAGCAGTTCGTGCAGACGGACCTGGAGAAGCTTAACGGCAAGCAAAGCACCGCCGCTAATGCAGACTCCGCCGACAAAATTGCTGTCGTTCTGAAGTTCCAGCTGGGATCCAGTCAGTATGCCACAATGGCCCTGAGAGAGCTGATGAAGGGCAAGGTGATTGCGTATAAGCCGGATTTCGGTGGGCGTTGATTCCGAGACTATTGTACATATACCTCAACGCATGCACCACTACCTCATCTGGTGTAAGCTCAAAAGTTTTGTATATATTGAGCATAGATTCAATATCATATAATCTATCCATATTAACAGTGCTGTCATGGCTTCCAACGATTAGGTATACCAAAGACACTGTTCAAGGGACCCGACCGCCCGACATCCAGAGGATTTTGGTCAACCCATCTACCACCTGGCAGAAAAAGTTGACCACAGTCTGAACTGGACCTCCGGCAAGTGTATCTTTTAGTAAACCAAGGATGTATTGTATGCCCAGTTCGTGACCCATACTGCCTTCTGCTCCAATTTCACTTGATCCTAATATAGTAGGTAAATAGCTGTGTATTCAGCTTTTTATCCAGGAAATTTCCTCCAAATTTGGTGGAGATAGAGGGGGTCTACTTGAAAGGTATACAAAGCTTTCTTCTCTAGGGATGAGGTGTTCGAGGTCTTACTAGCGTGGTTATTATGTCTGAGAACCGCCCTCCATAAGGGAGTACTGCTTTAGCTAGGTAGTAGACAGGCGCTCAGGGCTCTGTTTACCTACTAAAACATTTGCATTTTGTATGAGACACAGGAATAATTGGATGGTCCTTGTTTTGCCAAGGGTAAGATAAATGCAATGGCTAAATGGAGTTCTCTGCTTCAGGTATAGAGAACGTAGATCAATGTACAGTACACAGGAGTATAAGTAAGAGTATATAGTATATGAAGAAGCTCAAAGGGCCAAGAGCAAGACCATGACGCCAAACAATCAATATCCCAAACACACATCTCCGCATCCACGAAGCCTTACGGCCGGGTATTTCGCCTCCGTTCATTGTCATCTATCGACGAGATAGACGATACATCATCCATATCCCGGTTCTGCGTCGCACCCGGTCTATCACTGAGCCTCGAAATGGCCGATGCCGCATCATCATTGTTGTTATTTATATTGATCGGATCTCCGAATGGTGATAGAGGCCATGCCGGAGATCGAGGTGTGTGTTGTTCGTGGTGGCTCATGTTTTCTGCGGTTAAGGCCATTGGACTTCCATCAGGTGCGTATATTGAGTGGACCTGTTCGGTGAAGCGACCTCGGACGCCGTTGCGGCTGTCTGCCGATGGTGGCGGGCGTACCTCTCGGTTTAGAGACTGGGTGTCCGGTGTGAGTGTATGGCTATGTGGTATGGGTCGTTGTGCCATAGTTCCGAAAGAGGTTCTCTCTCTCGGGGTTGATCCAAAATCCCCCCAAGAAGGTTCTCGTTTGGGGATTGTGTGTACCAAGGATGGGTTACTCGTGGAGGCGATGTTTCTCTCTCGGCGACGTCGCTTTAAGAAGAAGAACAGAAGTCCTGCGAAGAGAGCAAGCCCGACGACGGAAACGGGTACGACAATGGCGATTGTTGTTTTGGTGCTGATGCCATCGCCACCACCGTTACTTTCTTGTCCAAGTGCGGATTGGGTGGTGGTTGGAGCTGCTGTGGATGTTGTTTCAAGTTGTGTAGCTAATCTAGTGGTAGTTGTTAAAGAGGATACCGAACTCCACGGAGGTACAGTGACAACCGGTGAAATTTGGAGACCTGTAGGCTTGCTGTCCATCGGTGGTACACGTTGTAGAGATGTTGCTTCTGATTGCAGCGACGATGTGATCGTCGCCAATGATTCCACATAATCAGGCTCAGGGTTGACTTCCCTCTGAAAGGTGGTCTCGCTCGATTCTGCAGACGCCATGGCAGTCTGTGCCGCCTGGGCTGTAGCCGGGAAGTTCTCGGTATTTAATGTAGTCTCAGGTCCTATAAACGGTCCTGAAGCGTCCCAAAGAAATCGTTTGTTCGGCCATACATCACACGAAACACCGCAGTCTGGTTGTTGTCGGGCCCGATCATGGGCGTGCAAATTGGACGGTCCAGCAATAAGGTCTCTCAAAATGACAACCATGGGATGGTCCATGCCTGAATATTTGCGATGGAAGTAAATCAACTTGGTTTTCCTTGAGAGTTGTCGGTCCTAATACACAACCCTAAGTACATCTGAGAATGACGATCAACATATACATACACACGACAGGGGAAAAATGACAGAAATCAGATTTGGCGAGGGGAACAGGATCCATATGTGCGGTAGTGCCGACAACCAAACTGAATCAGGGATGGAACATAGAAGACATCTGAGTCTCATATTAGATGTAACCTACCGCAATATTAAAAGCCAAAAGTAGACGCAATGAGACCAATGAAGTCGATCTATGAGTCAAAGGAGTGGGATGCTCGTTTTCATGCTATAGTCCATGATAGTCGTGCAATTCCAGGAGCGAGCAGAAGTAGAGTAAAAGAACAGGACGCGAGGGCCTGCAACGGCAAAGAGCCGTAAGATAAAGAAATGTGAGGGAAAGCATACTAGACAAAGGAAGCTGACATGGCGCAGCATCTCGCAAGCAGTTGTTACTAGACTTTGCTACTAGTGAACAATGAGGGCTGCGGGCTACCCAATCAGCAGAAGATGAGAACGGCGCTATAATATGAAACGCCGATCACCATTGGGTGGATGGCGCCCATGGGACATGGAATCATTCCGCTGATGCTTAAGATGCGGGACATCAACATGTTACAAGAGGGTTTCCTGGCACTCAAGGTTTGTCGACAAGAGTAGCCGTTCGTGCCCTCGGTGTTGCACAGACATTTGTAATAAAGACCGTTGATAGATGGCGTCGCGAACTCAAGAGGGGGAGGGGAGAAAGTTCCTCAAAAAAAAAAAAAAAGATCTTGGAGTGGTCAGCCTTGGGTTCAGACTTCTGCGCATTCCAACCAACAATCCATTGGTTTGATCGACATCTGAGTGGCTATGGTGAGAGCCATGTTGCGCAGCGGTTTCTTGGGGGCCAATCCTTGGCTAGAATCTAGTGGCTCATTTTGCCTCTAGTTCTGACATAGTACAGGGTACATTGGCAAGACATCATCAAGGATAAGGTGCAGAGTGGGCACAGCTGACAACGTCCGGTCTTATACATATATATTTATAGAACTGCGTGTAAATAATTCTCCATGCCGAAGGAACAATCATGACAAAAGATCATGAATGGCCTCCACGTGACCCTTTCGGAGATTGGAGATAACGTAACCTCCAGGTCGCACTAACCCAGATGCGTTAGTGCCATCAACATCCACCACGATGGTCCCGCGCCTAACGGTCAGTGACGACGGGTCGATGTGACATACCGAACTCGTTCTTATCTTCACCGATCCTGGTCTGATCGGCATTGGCATCAACTACTCGCTGAACTGTGCAGGTCTTTCCGTGGTCAACAGAGGCTGCACCGACAATGAGTGGGATTAAAGGGGTATTCAAGGAGGGCTGGCACCCGAAGGGCAAAGAAGGGCAAAAGGAGAGTTGGCGGGGTGACTTTAAAGGCATTAACCAAGTGGTGTGTTATATTCAATGCAACAAAGCGACTAGAGACGGACTGACAATGTACTACTCTCCCGATAGGCCGGATGGATGGGGAAAGGCAAAGACAAGGATAGCGAGCGTGAGGAACATGTCTCGAGGCCGCTCTCGTCGCTCAAGGACCCAGCAGCGTTTGGACCACCACCGAAGCATATCAAATATCACGGCGCCGCCGCTGTCCCAAACCAGACAACACCAGACCGGAGGGGCCTAGGTGCCCCCGTATCGCAAGAGCAGATTCACCAACAGGATACTCGCCCACAAGAAGAACAAGCGGAAGCTGAGGCAGCAGCCCAGAAACCAGCACCCCCTCCGTTACCGTACCGTGCAAACCGGACAGGCGTAGATCCGAGTACCCTTCCCCCTCCCCCCGTTAGACGCACGGGGTCACCAGCAGATTTTGCGGCTTCCGGAACTAAGCCTAGCATCCCACCCCGAATTCCTCCACGGACCAATTCGACGCCGCAGTCCCATTCACCTACTCCTCCTCCTGCATACACTCCTCATTCTACCACAGAACAGTCCTCTGATGGCTACCTGAATCAAGGGGCTACATCCCGCCTTGCTCAGGCGGGAGTTTCCGTTCCCTCTCTGGGAATCGGAAACCGTGGCGATTCACCGAGGTCTGCGTCCCCAGCGACGGGTGGGTCAATCGGTCAAGCTCCGGTCAGTGAGCTGCAAACGCGCTTCTCCCAAATGAGGACGAATTCTAGCAGTCCGTCTCGACCTCCTCCCCCGCCGGCCCGGGGAAGCCTATATGGACGTGAGGCCTCCACTGTGTCTACATCAGATGCGCAGAGTGCTACGTCCGCTATCAAGGATTTCCGCGAGAAACACGACGACAAAATCCAAGCTGGAAAGCAGAAGCTCAGTGGTTTCAATGAGAAGTACGGGATCTCCCAGCGGGTAAACGGCTTCTTTGACGACCGGAAGGGTTCCACACCTTCGGACCAAGCGCCACCGCCCGTGCCTCCTCATCCCAATCTGAGTCGTTCCAACTCTAGTGTTGATACTGAGTCCGTCAGTCAAAAGAAGGCACCACCACCCCCTCCCCCCAAGAAGTCAGGGATGCGATCGACACCGGTGAATGCACCGTCCCCCACACCTCCTCCAGTGCCACTTGGTACCAAACCGCGCTGAGCGGAACATTCAACCCATGAATACTACCCTTGGCTCTACTCGATTCTTTTTCTTACGTACTCTATAAAGGCATCTCGGAATCTTGAGTTGTTGTAGCGATTGTATCATTATTCATTTGGCGTTGTCTTGCTTAGGTAGCATATCGTTATCATTGCCATTCTAAACAGTGTAAAAATCTGTACAGTGAGATAACTGATATTTGGCAAGTGGGCATTTCAAGCAGATGTAGATGCGGAACGGGGCAACGAAATCATGTCAGTGCGCCTGAATGGTGGGCGATTGATATGATTCCTTGCTGGGTGTGCGAATTTCGTGTACACCGATACATGAATGCTGATACGTCATAATTTGAGTTCAACAGTTTGTTAATGCTTCACACTAAGAGTAATAAGGCAAGGACTTGGTGCCTAAGGCTGTGATCGCCACGAGTCATGCACGTGCTGAATCAGCGGATCGCTTGATGGCGTTGGAGAACCACGGGAAGAGAGAGCAGCTGTTCATCATCCTCGCATCATCTCGCGTGGAACTGTACAACGAGCCAGAGTTCAGTCTCGGGATTTGTTTGGTTTCCTTGAAAATCCAACCGAGGGAGACGGCATTACGAAAGAACTGATAATCGTCGTCCATGCCATCACATTATCAATGCGGGAATCCATCGCGTGTGGCCAATGGGACCTGCGTCCTGGACGATAGGGTGCTGATCCCTTGATATAAAGGCCAATAATTGAAAGACTTAAAGATCGCTTGAGCCAATGACCGTTGCATGAGATACTCCTTGTTCAAATGGTCTTCAGATGGATTTTTTTTCCCCTACGTAACTGTTGGGGCCGAGGTTCGCTGCGCGTTCGTCAGGGCCAAGTTCCCAACAAAATGCATCGCGGCTCCACTTACGGAGATAATCTTCGCTCCCATTGATCCGGACCGTTTGGTGACCCCAGAACTCAAACATGAAGGTCTGGTCTGTTTGGCTGAGAACTGGTCGATCATTTATCTTCCATTCTTCCTTTTCTTTTTTTTTCCCTCGCCAATTGCCTCATTGCCGACTAAGTTGATATTCCTGTTGCTGCTGGGGTTGTCCTGCATTTATTCCGGGCTCCAATTTCTACAAGGTATTCATCATCATACGGAGTATATAATACTTCTTTTTTGTTGACCTTCTCTCTAATCCTTTTTTCCATAGTTTTTCTCCCGACTTTTTTTCCCTTTCCGTAAACCCGGACTCGCAATTCTTACTCCCGAGGAAGTGAGGTTGGATACAAAGCCATTCTCCTTGCCTCACCTTGCAACTTTACGCTCCCCGGGGTGGGAAATCTTGCAACATGTTCGATCTGAATCTCGAGACCGCGTCGGGCCTAGCGGTCGTGCGCATCGGCCTCCCGCCCTCTTCTTTATTGAAATTTCCCCCGGACGAGCTCCCTGCCACTCTTCCAGCGCCCCAGGCCTCTGAGCCGACATGGAACCAACCGTTCAATATTCCTCCCCAGCTGTATAACCAACTTCTAGATGTGCGCGTCCCCATCACCATCGCCAGCGTGTACGCCGTCACCGTTTGTCTGCTCAACCGTGTGAACAAGAGTCGCGGATACAAACCCTGGGGATTCAGTCAGACAAAGCTCTTCAAGGCTTTCGTCATCCTTCACAATGTCTTCCTCGCCGTGTACTCCGCATGGACTTTCGCCGGCATGTTCCAGGCGTTCCGCAACTCGTGGCCTGACCGGGATGATCCGAACGGCCTCATGGGTGTGGTGGATGCGCTCTGCAAGATTAATGGTCCCCGGGGCTACGGAAATGCCGCCACCTACAACGCTTTGACCGACCAGTGGTCCATTCAGAATCCCCAATACAAGCTAGCCGACGGCGGGGTGCCTGATCCTACCGATGTCGGTCGGATGTGGAACCAAGGATTGGCCTACCTGGGCTGGATCTTCTACTTGTCCAAGTTCTACGAGGTTTTGGATACTGCGATTATCCTGGCCAAGGGCAAGAAGAGCTCGACCCTGCAAACTTACCACCACGCCGGTGCCATGATGTGCATGTGGGCCGGTATCCGTTACGTCGCCCCTCCCATCTGGATCTTCACCCTGGTCAATTCGGGAATCCATGCAATGATGGTACGTATGATTGGTTGAATGCGTGATCCTGCAGCAGAACTAACCTAAAAACGTAGTACACTTATTATACCCTGACTGCGTTGCGCATTCGTGTCCCCACCGTGATTAAGCGCTCCCTGACCTCCATGCAAATTACCCAGTTCCTGGTCGGAACCACCTGGGCTGCCTCTTATCTCTTTGTCCACTACACTCTCCCTCCCCAGACTAAGGCTGCTGCCGCAGCTTCTGCAGTCCGCTCTACCATGGCTACCGCAGCTGCTTCCGGTGTCGCCCCATGGCTCAAGAAGCTCGGCTTCCGGGCAGCTGGTGCGGAAGGTATTGCCGAAAATGTGGGCTATTCGCCGGAGATCCCTGACAATATGTCGCAGCCTCATGTAGGTCCCATGGTTACTTGCATGGACACCAGTGGCCAAGGTTTTGCGATCTGGCTCAACGTAACTTATCTTCTGCCCCTGACTTACCTTTTCGTCCGCTTCTTCATCCGTTCCTATCTGTCTCGCAAGGAACCCAGTCCTCAGCAGCCCACCCACATGCATGCCGCTGAGAAGGCCGGTCTCGATGCATTGCACCGCGTGAGCCGTGAGATTCAGAAGTCCGTCGAGATGAGTGGCGAAACGAGCGAAGCCACTGAGGATGAGGCTATCAACAAGGCCCAGGCACTCCGGAAGAAGTCCCAACAGCCCGCCGCCGATAACTCTCCGATCCGGACTCGCGCGTCTTCGAAGCAGAAGGCACGTCTGGCCAACCAAGAGCCTGCACAGGGCTTCTCCCCGGTGAAGAATGGTGCTAAGAAGCTCACCAAGGAGGAAGTTGAGGGTCCCACAGACGTTTCCAGCGTCAAGGACAAGAATCCCTATGATGTCCTGAACAGAAATGCTTAAGACTTCATCTTGTTAGTCCTGAAAAAAAAAAAAAAAAACATCAACCCTTACACATTTGCACTGCCCGAGAACC
This sequence comes from Aspergillus pseudotamarii, assembly GCF_009193445.1. NCBI lineage: Eukaryota > Fungi > Ascomycota > Eurotiomycetes > Eurotiales > Aspergillaceae > Aspergillus > Aspergillus pseudotamarii. Next base: position 417,309 of record NW_022475018.1, read on the forward strand.
ACCTATAGCGAACTATAAATTCCAAATGGGCAACCAACCCGAAGCAGAAAATTTCTCCTTGTTTCATGTTCCGAAAACGTTATCCACGATGAGAAGAACAGATCGGATATGAACCTGACGAGCCTCGGGGACCCCCTACCGGTCTGGTCACCCCATGAGATCATGTATCGCCGTTAGCGACCCATGACCTGATCAGAGCCGCGGGGGTTATCATTTCGAGTTACGCCATCAAGAGAAGACAGGTCCTATAATGCGCTAATAGTCATTCGGCTGGCTCTTTTTTCCTCGTGTCCTTTTCTTTTTCTTTCTTGAATTTACTTTTGTCTTGATAGAGTTCTGCCTATTTATGTGAATATGTTAATACCAACAGCTGGATCTGGATTTTGGAAAGAACTGGGAATAATATCTTTGATTAAGGGCACAAGATATCAAAAAAGCATTGTTCATCGTTTGACCTATTTCCTTTTTCCTGCATAACGTATGTTATCTGTAGACACGTCTCTTTCATCGCATTTTGCTTCCGAGTCACGCAGCCAAGCAGTTCATGCTCACGTACGTGGAGCTAAGTCCAGGAGAGGCCCGAATATAACTCTAGGGGTCGGTTTATGTCTGCGAAGCGTTGAACATGCTCTCAGATGTCTAACCAGAACGAGACCTCGGCCTGTCAAGTCTAAAGGGTTATCATTAGGGAGGCGGCCCGTTTCTATCGATCAGATTCTGTGGATGAATCATCGTTCAAATTTAAAATGGAGTGGCTACTATCGACAACCCAGTCTTTCGTGACGCTATGTCAACAAAAGGGAAAGCATATCTTCAAGACCCTCCATTTCAAGATAAAGATGTGGCTCGATGGCCTCGATCTTCCATCAGAAAGAACGCACGATCATCGGCCACCAAGCCATCGATGCGTGCATATCCCCCCTGTTGATCCGTTCCCTAACCAATCCTTAAGGGTATCGAAAATAGAATACACCGCCGACAACGTTGTCTCCTCAATTTGCTCGATCGGTATGCAACTACCCTCGCCACCAAATTCGGCCCGGCAGCGGAACTCGCCCTTTTGGGGGGCGGTTTCAGCACAACGTGAGACAGCTGTTCCCCAATGAACACGAAGGAATATTCGCCCTTGGCAATGGCGGACTCAAAATTTCTGCTCAACCAAGGAGCTTCCCAGACGGCCCTTCACACACAGCTCCGGACACGCAATAGTGCTGAGATGTCTGGGATGAGTCGAGTGTTTATTCGAGAACACAGATATGGGATGGTTTGAGAACGATAGGCCCGGATGATTGAAATGCCTGTCGACGTTGATGCAGCGCAGACGTGCAGGTAAATTGCTCCGCATCGACGATTTCCGTCCTAGGTATGTCGAACCCAGCGTCGCGCATATCCAGGAGATACTTCATGTCCATGTTCCATTGGACCAGGTCGATATGATTGATTACACGGGGATGGTTTGCACCGTGTTGTTATCCAACTGTTTCGATTGCTTTTTTTTGGCCGTGAGTAGAAATTCTCCAAAGGCAATAGGATGTTGGTTATAGTCTTCGGCCCGGAAAAATGTAACTACATCACTGTCCAGCATCGAGGTGATGATGTCCTCGTCTGCCCATCGTTTTATGTTTATCGAGGCTCCCCGTTTCGAAAGATGTGATGGTAACATATTATTCGACCACTTATGGTCAGAAACAGTTGTCCCGATAATATCTGGTGGAACGGTGGTCAAGAATAGTATTCGCTTCATTTTTCTATCCCCCTATAACTTCCCATATTGGATGAGGGAAATGCTGGTTGGTGCCTTGAATACCAAAACACCGCACACAATCCTTGGGGAGTTAGCTCTGAGGGGGCAGGACTTAGTGACGGGGCACTGATCTATATCCAGCGCGTTCTTTCTTGTCCGTCGTTTATCTAGGGGATGTTACACTCGGCCAGGAAGGGGGTCTCTAGAAATTATATTAGTGTCCTAGTACAAAAGGAATACTTAGACTTACTATAACTATTTATAGACATCCTTAGTTGACGCGGTAGTAGGTAAACAGCTTCAAGTACTACTAACAAAGACAGCACCAGTACTTATTATTCTTATAAGACTACAGTCTTGTCTCTTGTAAAGTTAAAATTAAAGTGTTTAAAGAATATTTTGATTGAGATAAGAATATGTTCAGACATGGAAAAAAAACCCCCATCATGTCAAATAAAAATCATATACACGTTCCATCGTGAAACGAGAAAAGAAAAGTAAACCCAACCAGATATAACATCCCGAACCAGGCAACAAATCGTAAACCGAGATCCCATAAACCAGCCCAGCCCATGAAAGACCCTTATACAAGAACAAGAACAAACACAGGCCGAACCTAAGTGAGGTAGCGGAAACCCTTGCTCATTGCCCTGGTCTCATCCGCATCCGGCTGGGGGATGTCATTATGCTCAGCCTCTTCGAGTTCCTTGTTCAGGTTCTTGAGGAGCATGCGGAAGCCGTAGCAGCCGACGATCGTGATACCGAACATGGCGGTCACGATGCCGTAGCTCTTCCGGTATCCGTTCTCGGGGAGATCCCAGACGTAGGAACCGGCGACATTGCCGAGCTGACTGAATGCGTTGATCATGGCGATTGCGACGGCACGCTTGGCGGGGGGACGGGGGAAGGAGGAACTAATCCAGGAGTAGAAGACGATGAATCTGTTATGAGTGGTTAGTTATGGGTGTGGTGGATAATATAGTAGGGGGG